>NW_023425348.1:85460322-85987336 GCF_014108415.1 Molossus molossus | reverse complement strand
AGAAAAATAACAAGTAGTAAAATACCCAATATGCATGCACACTCACTCTGCATGTGGGTCCCCATAGACATTTTAATTGCATCTTCCCTAAGAAGGTGGCATGAGGCGGTGTAGATGCTCTCATGGGGCACATTCCCTGAGTGCTCCATAGCTCTATTATTTATCTCTGGCTCCCTTACTTTGGACTCTGAAATATCAACACTTCACACAACAGAGGACCAGACTGCATGCTAGGTACCCTAAAGATCACATATTCATCAGAATGTTAATAGATAACATTCCACACAGGCTCTCTATCTTCAGAAGAATTGCTATGAACCTGTAACTGTAGACAAGAAAATCACCCCAAGATAAAATTATGTATTGAGTGACTTTAAATGCTAAACTCTTAATCCGTTCTTTTATAGACCTTCCCTTATTTGCTATTTACAGACAACATGCTGTAAATTATGTGGGAGAAGTAAGGGAGAAGGAAAGGGACTTCAATGGCACAGTTAGATTCCATGGTGGATTCAGGACTTGGGCTCGAGGTTCTGGGTCATTGGTAGTGTGTTTTCCTCTCACTTTCCCTGTCTTAGCAAACTTGGAACCTTTTCATCACTCATAAAATTTAGCTTGTTTATCATTTATGCATTATTTCATGGATGAATTTTTTCTGATTTCACACTCACTCTTCAGGACTGACAGTCCCTTCCTGCAAGGAGCAAGGTAAGAAACATGCACTGTAAGTTATTTCAATGTAAAATATCTGTTTTGAATGTTTTTCAAAATGGTGAGTTGAAGCTGGGGTATAAATGTCAAAACTTCTATCACATGGAAGTTGAGAGATACTTATGAGATACCCTGCTGCTTCCCCGAATAAGATAAATTTTAAAAAGATAATGATGCTCTGATTGGATAGGGTGGCAATTTTAATTAGTTCACTATCAATTGTTGTCATAGTGGAGGTGACAAAAATATCACGAGGGTAATGTGACCATTCCTTAAACTAGAAAGGGAACTAAATGAATTAACAAGATTGAATTGTACTTCAGCCTTCTTCTCATACTATCCAATTATAACTAGCAGCATTAAATATGCTGACAAACAGGCAGCTAAATACACACTGCATTTGATTGAGTTGAAATGGGTTTCAGTGTTATGACTTGAATATCGTTCATGCTATTAGTATAATTATTGAATATCACATAACTGTCTAATTCTTGATTTTTTACTGGTAAAATTAAATGAAAGAAATACTACTCATTATATACACACATGTTTATATGTAAAGCCCTTAACACTAGATCAAGGTAATTTTGAAGTACAAATTATTAATGAAATAATGCACATGGTGTTAATACACTTCAACGTCACTACAATATTCTTTTTGTTTGTCACTTCATTCATTTCTCACTGCTATAGGATATCCCAGGATTCCTATTAGCACTGATGGAGAACAGGACACAGATGATACCCTTCATCCTCCTCAGACTAACCAATCCCCACTTTATTTTCTTAGATAAAGAAATTCAAGCTCAGGGACATTTATATGGCTTTTCCAAGAGGACAAAATCAGAGTGAGCATCCTGCTCCATTCTCTACTGCTTCCCTCAACAGGTTGAAGCAAGACATAGGCTGCACACAGAGTACTGTTTGGTTGGTCATAGTGTTGAAATTTTTATAAAATTTTATTGGCCTCTCTTTCAAGGGGGACACATTTTTCAGTGGACTGAAGAGGAAACTATGCTTTCTCAAATCTCAAATGGATCAAAATTGGTTGAATGATAATCTTCACAGTACTTTGCATCCAGAAAGGCAGAGGCACAACACATTTTTTTTTTCAGGTAATTACCTAATAGGTTACCTAGGACATTAAATGAAGTACTATTTATTCCACTCAGACTTCCTGACACATGATAAGTGTTCTGTTAATATGACTTTACGTGGCTCAAGGATGACAGAGAAAGCAGAAACTTTCAACCTAAAAGAATATAAGTAATAGATATTTAGACAGTAAGGTCATTTGCAATAGCTGAGTGGGGTCAGGAACTACACATGTGTGTGTATCCTTACAACTTGAAAGATGGAGGTCAGATGATGTCAGACTCTTGGTTATTGGGAACCCTGCACTGGTAATGGGATCATGGTGGTCTCATGTCATTTGAGAGCCGTGGGTATACTGTGAGTCATTGCCCACCTAGTGATTTATCAACTTTGTGTCTCTTGCTTTTACAGGTGAAGCAGTTTCAAAATGACCTCCATAGAGAATAGCACAGAGGTGGATGAATTTAGACTCTTGGGACTGACTGACACTCCAGAGCTACAGGTCCCCCTCTTCATAATGTTCACACTCGTGTATCTCATCACTGTCATGGGAAATCTTGGGATGATCAGCTTAATTGTGCTGGAGTCTGGTCTCCACACTCCCATGTATTTTTTCCTCAGTAACCTTTCTCTGGTGGACTGTGCTTACTCTTCAGCTGTTACTCCCAAGGTCATGGCTGGGTTCCTCACAGGGGATAAACTCATCTCCTACAGGGGATGTGTTGCTCAGATGTTCTTCTTTGTAGCTTTTGGCAGTGTAGACTGTTTGCTACTAACTGTCATGGCTTATGATCGTCATGCAGCAGTGTGTAAACCCTTACATTACACCAGCACTATGACCACCAGTGTGTGTATTCACATGTCCATAGGCTGCTACATCTGGGGCTTGATTGAATCAGCCATCCACACTGGATTTACCTTCCGCCTCTCTTTCTGCCGTTCCAATGTGGTCCATCACTTTTTCTGTGATATTCCTGCCATCCTTGCTCTTTCATGCTCTGATATCTACATTAATGAGATTGTACTTTTTGTCTTAGCAGCTTTCAATATCTTGTTTGCCCTAACAGTTATCTTCACCTCCTATCTGTTCATATGTATTGCCATTCTGAGGATGCGCTCAGCAGAGGGACGAAAGAAAGCCTTCTCCACCTGTGCTTCTCACCTCACTGCTGTCACCATATTCTATGGAAGTGGAATTTTCACATACTTACAGCCCAGTTCTAGTCACTCCATGGACACCGATCAAATGGCATCTGTGTTCTATACAATAATAATCCCCATGTTGAACCCTATTGTCTACAGTCTACGGAATAAAGAGGTTTATAATGCTTTCAGAAAAGCCACTAAGAAGGTGAAGGTTCTACTCAGCACATAGTTTCAGTTGGAGAGATTATACATCTATGTAGTTAATCAGTTGTCTGTTGCTATGAAACCAACTGCCACTAAATTTAGTGGCTTAAAACAACAGCTTTTTTCTCATAATTCTTAGGACACATACTTTGCTGCTTTCACATGAGCTCACTCATGAGGTAGCATATCTAATGCATGGTCAGCTGGGCTGAAAGTTTCAACAAGACCTTAGTCACATGTCTGCATGTTGATTCAGGCTACTGTCTACCTCTGTTCCACATGATCTTTCATCCTACAGGTGATGGAGCAGCTTTCTTTCCTAGTATTTTCAGGTCAGAATCTTCACAGTGTCATCATTTCACTCCAAGAGTGTGTGATGAGGCAAAACAGTGAAAAGTCCAGGTGGCCTTATATTTCTATTAAATTGATAAATGAGTCAAGCCTCACTGTTATGGTATACCCAGATTGGCCCAATGATTACAAGCATTTAAAGTCAGCATTTTGTCTCTTTAGGTATTGCTTATCAACAACCAGATTCAGAATTATTGAAGGAAGTGTATATTATAGTTCAGGTTGGAATATCACACTGTCAACAAAAAAAGTTAGTCTAATCAAATTGCAGACCTGAGAGCAACATCAAATTTTATCAAAGTTGATACCTTTGTTCTACAATTGAGGAGAATGTTTACTCAATTGGCCACTGCTATCTGAGTCTTTGTGAACTTTGTAGTCATACCAAGTGCATCTTCTAACTTTTCATGAGTGTCAATCTATTAGTTTTTCCCCAAATGATCCGAACTATAGGCTCTCATATGCTCTAACATCCCATGCAATGATATTGTGTTCACATATGCAGTTTAGTTAAAACCTTGTTCAGGTTGTACAACTCAGAATTGGAAACTTATGATTAGAATTCAGGTATCTTGACTCCTTTAATACAAGACCAGCTAGTTGGTATACTGTTAAATTAAACTGAGGCTTTATATAACGCTCTCTTCTCTTTTATTATCACTCTGACCCCTGAAATGTATTTAATTACTTTCCTTTTAGAGTCTTTAAAAAGGATGTTAATTTTTTCTTCTTGAAATTCACTACCATCTGACTTATTGTATATATTTATTTGTTTGTTTCATTATTAATGTCTTTCCTCCTTAACAGAAACTTAGGAAAATATGGATTTCCACTGTTTTCTGTCCCCAAATCCTACACAGTGCCTGACTATAGTAGACACTCAATAAACAATTAATTAATATATTAAGTGCATGACATCCAGATTTCCCTGCTGAGGACCAGACACTCAAACATACCTACATCTGTACCTCCACCTTGCTGTTTCAGAAGCATCTCAAGTACAATAGAACTTTCATTTTTTGCCTCTGAATGTGTTTCTCCTTTAATGGTCATTGTATCAGTAAATAGCAGCAACACTAACCAAGTGATATGGAGTCGTTCTTGATCTCTTCCTTTTCCTTACTCATTGCATCCTCTTCCCAGCATGTCATTTACATTTTATTTGCATACAGACAGTATCATTAGTATGTTCTTTATTTCTTATGCTGTGTACTTAGTCTAAGCACCCTTCTTTTTACTCTGTTAGAATCTATTGCAAATCCCTGGTCATTTTATAACACTAATAATATTTTTAAATCATCACTGCATTTAGTCTTTTTCTTTTCTCCCTCATAAAGTTGTAAAGTCTATGTGGATAAAATCTGGTCAGTATTGTTTCTCCATTGCATTACCACAGGCATTACCACCGCTTGGTGTATAGTAAGAACTCAATGTATAAATTGGTTAAATGCGTAATTTAAAATTACTTGTTGAATAAATTCATAATAAAATCAGACTATTTAGTTCTTATTAACTCAAGTGTCCTTTCATTGAAAGGAAATTTTTAACTGTCATTACTTTTTCAGAATCTATGCCTTGAAATGTGACTGTTTTATGACTCTGGAAGCTTCCTTGCACTATTTTATTTGACATAATCTGCCCAAAAAACATTTCAGCATTTTTAATCCTCATATCAACAATATTTTTTTTCACAAAGCCTTTTCCGATTGTGCAACTGGACTTGACCACTGGCTTCCTGTGCTCCTTACCATGCTCCATTAGACACCTCTCATTGGGAATCATTTTTTTATATTTATGTTTATTGTTGAAAATATCACAGGTGTTCCCACTTTATTACATCATGTACACCCTCGTCCCACTTCTAACCACCCTTTCTTTCACTATCATTTTGTCTGTGTCCATTGGTCATGCATATATGCATAGAGGTTCTTTGGTTTATCCCTTGACACTCTGTTTTGCAATCTTGGTTTCGTTTTTTCTGATATAAATAAACAAACAAACAATTCTTCCTTATAGAGAAATTTTATTTTAATATATATTACATTTATGAGAGTGACATTGGTTAATAAGATTACATCGGTTTTAATTGCACATTTCTATGATACATCATTTGTATCTTGCATTGTATATTGAGCAGCCAAAGTCTAATCATCTTCCATAACCATATTTTTGGCTCCTTTGCACTTTATTACCACTCACTATGATGATCACAATGCTCTTCCTGTGTCTATAAGTTTCAATTTTATATCCCGGAGGTGGAATATAGTTTCTTGCACCTTGAATGTGTACTGGAACTTGGTGACTTGCTTCTCAATATAGAGTGTGCAGGAGGAAAAGTTAGCTTTACATTGAAGAACCTGGACAAAGCGTAAGTAATCATCTTGTTTAACTAATCAAGGTAAAACCCCCAGTGACAAGTCATGTTGGTAATGTGTATCCCCTGCTAGGACATGATGAGAAGGTCACTTCTTTTTCTTTCTGAAAACCTATGACTTTTGTATAACTATGTAAAAAAAAAATCAGAGGAATGTAAATTGAAAGGCATGCATTCTACTCAATACTTATAAAGGTAATAAAAAATAAGGAAAGCCTGAGAAACAGTAACAGATCAGGGAAGAGACAAAAGATGTGATAAATATGTTCAATGTCACATCCTGGTCTGGATTTTATAACAGCAAAATTACCTTAGTAAGAAATTATCATCTGGTAAATTCTTAAAGTTTTAGATAATAATAATGTATCAATGTTGGTTTCTTAGTTTTGACAAATGTAATATGATAAAGTAAGATATTAACTAAAAAGGAAACTGGGTGAGAGGTACATAGGAGATGCCTGTTTAGAATCAAGGACGTTAAATAAATAACTTTATATGGAGGTATTTTGCATATTGAACCAGGTAGAAAATTTATTACAGTCTTCTTGTCTTTTTATAATTCACTATATAAAATGTATTTCTTGTGTTATTTGACACTTAATGAAAAATATCAATAAAAAAGAATTAATGTGTGATTATATCCATTTGGGAGTGTGGTTTCTAAAATATGAATTTGTCCAAAAGTGAGAAATACAAATTGTTGAATGAGAATATCGAAAAATAAACCTGGCCATGTCTCATGAAATGTTCTAAAAATCTATTGATTGATGGATTGATTTTAGAGAGAGAGAGAGAGAAAGAGAGAGAGGGAGAGAGAGAGAGAGAGAGAGAGAGAGAGAGAGAGACATTTGTTGTTATATTTATTCATGCATTCATTGGTTGCTTCTTGTATGTGCCCTGACCAGGGATCCAACCCACAACCTTGGCTTATCAGGACGACTCTCTAACCATCTGAACTTACCCAACAAAGAACTCTAAAATTCTTTTCTACATAATTCTATCATGAATAATAAATTTCTAGAAATATCTGTGATTCAAATACATTGACTATTAGACTCAATATTTAATTAACTATTTAATTAATTTAACAAATACTTAATGACAAATTGGTATAAATCAGGCTGTAACTATTATACTGGAAATGAAGATGTTAATAGGAAGACAAAGTGACTCTTCTTGTGCAGTGTACACTCTCAGTAGGGAAATATATAAATAATGATAATAGTTTAATAGTTGAGTACTGATCAGAATTGTGAAGACTAAAGTAAGGAGTGCAAGGAAGGAACAGTGTCCATTGGGTGTTAGAGACTATGGTATGGTAACATTTAATCAAAGATTGAAGGAAGGGAGGGAGCTTTCTGAGCATTGGTAACAGCAAACACAAAGACCCTGTGGCAGGAGCATGCTTGGAGTTGTCCAGGAAAAGCGAGGAACTCAGTGTGAATGAAGTGAAGTTAATGAGTAGGAGAGAAAAGAGACATGATGGAGCTCATCTAAGACTGACACATCCATGAATGAGTGCCATTAACCTTTTCATAGTATTTCCAACAAGAACAACGGATGACATTATTATCAATAAGTGTTTGTTTATAGAATATAAAATAAAACAGTCACATATAGGAAAAATTGGAACATTCTCTGATAATTTCTCAATCACCTTTTCTTATACTATGGCCCTTTGGCTTTTGAAAATCATCCTGTGAGCAAACTGCTTCTACCAGTAGACTTACTGAAGACAGAAATATTAGTTTCTTTATAATATTATACAAAAGTAGCTCTAAATAAAATGTGCCAACAAAAGTGTGTATCTTTATTTAAATATTCATATCACATTGTTCTTTATTTTAGACTCCTGAAATCGTTTTGAACTACAGAAATAAATACTCTTGAACATGAATATATTTTTTGATATACAAATTAGTTTAACTCTTTAGTTGAAATTAGCCATTCTCCACTCAACAGTTTTAAGAAATTTCCCACCTTTGAATGTTTGTTCAAACAAAGGATTCCTACACATTCTTTTTTTCATGAATTCATGTGTGCCATGTTTTTCATATGTTACCATTGCCACATGAAAAAATATGAACATGTCAATAAATTAAGTATACTTATTAAGATTTATTCCAACCAAGGCTCCCAATATTGTAAGACTTCTTTGGCCATCCTAATTCAGATATCATGTTTTTGGACACAATATTTTCTTTTTTCTAGATGATAGGCTTTTGAAGAAACATTGGTATGTTTACAGTGATTCAGAGGTATTGTGGATCTTAGAGTGTGAGTCATTGCATGTTGAACATCTCACAGGAATAAAACTAGGTCATTCTAGATCTTACAACTTTAAAAGGTGAGGCCTAGAGACAATTTTGCCCTGTTAACAACCTTATTGAATGCATTTTTGACCTCTTTGTTTCTCAAGCTATAGACCAGGGGGTTCAGCATGGGGATGACCATTGTATAGAACACAGATGCAATTTTATCTGTGTCCATGGAATGGCTAGAGCTGGGCTGTAAGTACATGAAGATGACAGTTCCATAGAAGATGGAGACTGTAGTGAGGTGAGAAGCACAGGTGGACAAAGCCTTCTGATAACCCTCAGCTGAGTGCATCTTCAGGATGGTGACAAATATAAACAAGTAGGATATCAAAATAACCAGGAGAGCAAAGAAGATATTGAAGCTTACCACAAGAACAAGAATCAGCTCACTAATATATTTGTCAGAGCAAGAGAGAGCCATGACTGCTGTAACATCACAGAAAAAGTGATGGACCAGATTAGATATACAGAAGGAAAGGCTGAATGTGTCCCTAATGTGTACAGAGGCATTCAGAAAACCAAAGACGTAGGAACCTACAATAAGACGTGCACACACCCCTGTCGTCATGGTGGTGGTGTAATGCAGGGGTTTGCACACTGCTGTATAGCGGTCATAAGCCATTGAGGCCAAGAGGAAATTTTCCACAGTGGCCAAGGCTACAAAAAAGAACATCTGAGCAGCACAGGCATTGTAGGAGATGACCTTGTCTCCTCTAAGGAACCCAGCCATGACCTTGGGGGTAACAGCTGTAGAGTAACAAAAGTCGACCAAAGACAGGTTACTGAGGAAAAAGTACATGGGGGTATGCAGTTGAAAGTCCATGAGAATCAAGATGATTATGCCCAAGTTTCCAACCACACTGATGATGTAGATAAGGGTGAACATTATAAAGAGGGGGACCTGCAGTTCTGGGACATTGGTTAGTCCGAGGAGGATGAACTCAGTCACTTCTGAATTATTCTCCATGGGTGAGTAATGGGAATTATGAGATGCCCTATAGAAATGAGGAGAAGAAACTGATTCACTAGAAATTGAAATAGATAGATAGAATGGTAACAAATAAAAATATATCTATATATATTTATTATGGTAATAATTCGTACCTTAATATTATTCAGATCTTAAGAATGGGTTTGATAATAAATTTTAATGCTACATATTTTTTAAACTAAAGAATTTTATTGAATTGTCTCCCACCTTCTCAAATTTTGTAAACTTATAAACTAATTTGTGTAAACAAGTAATGTCTTGATCAAGATGACATATTTGGAAAGTACTTATGTGTTATTTCAGTTCCCTGAGCCTAATGAATGCTTATACTTCTATGTTCTATGTGCCAGGAAATGCTCTAGACACCTGACGTCTATATACAATGACTTGTTTCAGTAACTCTATAAGATTGACTAGTTTTTACCCTCTTTAACTTAGTTTAAAAATCATTACTGCCATGGTCAAGATATGTACATAGGCAAAGTGGTTCCTCTGTTCATTTGTCTTAATATATAAAATTGAGTTTAATGCAACTTGCAATTACTCCTCGTCTCCATTGGTGTTCTCCTCTCCACAGTTAGGTAACTGGGACTTGTATGAACAGTACATGTGGTGGGTAACTGGAGATGTAGGGGCATGTGCCACCAGCAGAGACACTTCTGAGAAGACAGATAGCATTGAGTATACATAGAGCTTGGGCTCTGGAAAAAGGTGCATTTCAGTTCTAACATCTACTCCCCAAGTCTTTTTGTTTCCAGTCTAAGTACTTGAATCTGATTGTCTCCATATACAAATTAAAGATTTATAAATTATAAATGATAAATCTCATGGTATTAATGTGAGACCTAAATAAAATAATGAGTTAACTCGAATGGTTAAACTGCTGAGTAATAGCATAGGCTGATAGGTATTAGCTATAATATTATCATTAGGATGAAATGAAAGCCTTTCTGTTTGTTTCAGAAAAATGAGTGTTAAAATATTGAAAATACTATGTGGATGAACTTTGAAAGCTCTCTTATGCTTTTTTAAACCTCCAGTGAAAGGAAAATAAGTAGAAAATAAGGTGAAATCTAGACTCACTCAATAAAAGCATTTTTATCTTTTCTTTTGTTAATCTTTTTTAGGAAAACAACATAATGATATTCCATAGTATCACTATACTTCTTACTGATGACCTTTTGACATGTAAACCCCAGTCTCAAACTACTGCTTTAGGGGAAACTGTTCAAAGCATCTAGTTATGTGCTCGAATAACTCCTAGTAGGTATAGTTGCCCATGGATTTTGTAGAAATTACAGTTCTCACTAAAAACGTGTGTAAAACATAGAAGCTTACCTTGTTTCTGATAGGAGAGGGATAGTCAACCCTGAATAGTGGTTTCAAAATCTGAAATCTAACCATGGAACAATGCATATATACTCTTGTGGATGTTCTCTATCAGGTACTGGTCAAAAGCTCCAAGATCTGTAAGACAAATAAAGATGGAGGAAGATCCGAAGCTGAAGTCGGAAACCTGGGTACAAGTTTTGAATCCACCATTAATACTTACTATGCTTTTGAAGGAGTCACTTGTTTTCTCCTTACTTTTAAAATAAGGAATAAAGTCATTGCTCCCATATAATTTACAAAACTGTGCCTGTCAATAGCAAATGAAGAACAGAGAAGTGTTATCATTTTAAAGTCAATCAATAGAATATTCAACTATAAAGTCAATCAATAGAATATTTCCCTGGCCAGGATTGCCGAGTCATAGCAAACTCTCAGATCTGGGGTCAGAGGGAAGGCCTTCACCTACTAACATCTATTAACATGAGTATGAGTAAATGACGGCCAAGGGTGCTCATCACACAATCTGGTCCCTTTAAAATGATGTAACGTTGAGTCATATTGGGATTTCAGAGGCTAACTCCTGGGAATCAGGAGGGAGCCATGGAGACATGGAGTTCTTTGGGGATGTCCCCAGTGAGGACTTCTATAGCTCTCATCCTAAGGCTTTAGGAAAGAAGCAATTAAAGTGCCTGTAGGAACCTAGCTGGATATGATGAAAGTGCACATATGTTTTCATATTACTTGTTATTTCATATTTTTCTATATTCCCATTAAAATATGATTTATAAGCAAAAAGAATATCCATAGTTTTTAGTGTATAAATTTTCAAGCTTGGTCAAATGTATATGGTCATGTAACCTTTACCACTATTATTGTGTAGAAGAGTTCCATCACCAAACAAAATCTCTGAGCTTTTCTTTGTGATCAACCCCTTCTCCCACCCACTGCGATAGCCACTAACCATTTGGGCCATATAATTTTGTCTTTAAGAGAATGTCATATAAATAAAATTCTAATGTATATAGCCCTTCTGTCTGGCTTCTTTCACTTAGTATGGTGTATTTGAGATCCACTCATATCGTTACCTGTGTTAATTTCAAAGTAGGCAACAGAAAATTATCACAAACAGGGTGCATTCAACCAAACAAATTTATTGTGTCCTATTTCTGGAGGCTAGAAGTCTGAGATCAATGTGTCAGCAGGATTGCTCTGTTGGGTCCTTATGAATTCTGTAAAGGAGAATTTGTTTCATATCTGTCTCTGAGCTTTTGGTGGTTTGCTTGCAGTCTGGCATTTCTTGATTTTTGTTGCATGGCTGTGATCTCCATCTTCACACTGTTTTCTCCTTTTGTGACTGTTTGTTCAAATTTTATCTTATTTGTTTATATTAAATTGATTCCGGTTTTAATAAGATTATATAGGTTTCAAGTGTACAATTCTATGATACATGATCTGTATATTGCATTGTGTACCCACTGCCCTAAGTCAAATCATCTTCTGTCACCATGTATTTCATGTCCTTTACACTTTACCACCCCTCAGCCCCCTTTCCCTCTGATAACTACTGTACTGCTGTCTGTGTCTGAGTTTTTGTTTGTTTTTCTTGTTCATTCAGTTTTATGTCCCATATATGAGTACTGCATCTTTGGCACACTGCCAGCTCTTCTCCCTTCCCACCTCCCCAGTCCAGTCCCATTTGCCCACCTTCCAATGTTTGGATTTGTGATCTCTCAGAGGTGTTTGTGTGTTGTGCAGGGAATCCTTTTTTTGAATTATAACTGTTCCAGTTGTTGAAACTTCAAGAAGACAGGACAAGGGTACATCTCACACTGCCATTTCTCTGATGTCACCTCCCCAATTTTCCCATTTTAGACGATGAGTCATAGTTAATTTGAAGTTTACCCTACTTCAATATAACTTAATCTTACCTAATGTAATCTGCAACAAATCCTATTTCCAAATAAGATCACATTCTGAAGGGGGGTTAGGATTCAATAAATTAATTTTTCCTTTTTTATTGAAATCATGTTGGTGACACAGGCAAAAAAATCATATGGGTTTCAGGTGCACAGTTCCATAAGACATCATCTGTGCACTGTAGTATGTGTTCACCAGCCTAAGTCAAGTCTCCTTCCATCACCGTTTCTCTCCCCTATACTCTCCTCCACCCCCCTGGCCCTCTCTATGCTAAGAGAAACAAATGAATTTTTGAGGAACACAGTATTACCCATAATATATGAGTGGTAATATCATTTTTATTATTGCTAAATAGCATTCCATTATAAAGATATCACAGATTATTTCTACATGTCCCGCTTGTAGGACATTTAGGTTAGTTACAATATCTGGATACTTTTTAACATTTTTATTTCTTTATTGATTTTAGGGAGAAAGCAAGGTAGACAGAGAGAGACATTGATGTGAGAGGGAAATGTCAATTGGTTGCCTCCCATATGCGCCCCCTCCTAGGATCAAACCCACAACCTGGATATATACCCTGACCTGGAATTGAACCTGCCACCTTCTGGTGTACAAGACATCTCTCCAACCAGCTGACCCACACTGGCCAGGACAATATCTGGATATTTTGAATAAAATTCCTAAACATGTGTCCAAGTTTGTTTTTGTGTGAATGTGGGTTTGCATTTTGCTTAAATAATTTCTATGAGTTTTACTGCATGGTCAGATGTAAATATATGTTTAATTGAATGAAATTCAGTGTTTTCTTATCAAACTTCTATCTGGTTTTCCACCATTAAGTGTGGAATATAGAAATCTTCCATTATTATTCTGTTATTATTTCTCCCTTCAATCTGTTCATGTTTGCTTTATATATTGGGCATATGTGATGCATATATATTTATAATTGTTATATCTTCCTGTAGAGTTTAACTTGTTATCATTATATAATGTCTTTCTTTGTCTCTTCTTACTATTTGAGTTAAAGACTATTTAGTCTGTTGTAAGGAAGACCACTCCTGCCCTTTGCTGTGTTTGTCCCCAAGAAATACACACACACACATGCACGCACACACATATGCACACACACAGAACCTGCAGCTTCACAGAACTAGTATCATCTTCCTCAACTGATAAACAATTAGTTTGTGTCCTAACATGTGGTCTATTTTTGAGAATATCTCATGTACTCTTGACAAAAATGTGAATTCTGCTGTTTTGGGGTGTAATTGTCTTAGATATCTATTAAATCCATTTGATCTAGTGCATCATTTAGAGTCTCTGTTTCCTTGTTAATTTTTTGTCTAGAGGATATATTCAGTGATGTCACTGGGCTGTTGAAGTACTCTTCTATGATTGTATTACCGTTGATTTCTCCTTTATGTCCTCCAGAAGTTTGAAAATATATTTTGGTGTTCCTTTATTGGATGCATATATGTTTACCAAGGTTATATCTTCCTGTTGGATAGATCCTTCAGTATTATATAGTGGCCTTCATTGTCTCTAGTTATGGACTTTATTTTGAAGTCTATTTTATCATATATGAATATTGCTACCCTAGCTCTTTTTTTCTTTTTGTTTGCTTGGAAGATTTTCTTTTTCTATCCCTTTACTTTTAACCAATGTGAGTCTTTTGTTGTGAGGTGAGTCTCTTTTAAATAACATATGTATGTGTCATGCTTCCTTAACGAATCAGCAATTCTGTGTCTTTTGATCAGAACGTTAATCCATTTACATTTAAGGTGACTATTGCTATGTAGTTATTTATTGCCATTTTTGTTTATTGTGGTTCTATTTTTCTTCCTATTTCTTCTACTAATTGCAGCTATCTCTTTAACATTTCTTGCAGTGCTGGTTTGGTGCTAATATATTCCCTTAGCCTTTTTTTTTTTTTTTTTTTTGTATGGGAAGCTCCTTATTTCATTTTCTATTTTGAATGATAGCCTTGCTGGATAGAGTAGTCTTGGATTCAGATCCTTGTTTTCATGATACTTCATTCCATTCCCTTCTGGCCTGTAGTGTTTCTGTGGAGAAGTCAGCTGAGAGCTTTATGGGGGTTCCTTTGTAGGTAACCTGTTGCTTATCTCTTGGTGCCTTTAGGATTCTCTTTGTCTTTAATTTTTGGCATTTTAATTATTATGTGTCTTGGTGTGGGCCTGTTTGGGTTCTTTTTACTGGGGGCTCTCTGTGCTTCTTGAACTTGAATGCCTTCTTCCTTCACCAAATTTGGGAAGCTTTCTGTCACTATTTCTTCAAATATATTCTCTAACCCTCGTTTATTTTCTTCTGCTTCTGGAACACCTATGATGCAGATGTTGTTATGTTTCTATTTGTCCCACAGTTCCCTTAAACTGTCTTTCTGTTTTTTCATTGTTTTTTCTTAGGTTTCTGACTGGTTGATTTTTTCTACCCTGTCCTCTAATTCATTAATCTGATCCTCGGCTCCCTCTACTCTACTTGTTATTCCTTGCAATGTGTTCTTCATTTCTTTTATGTCATTCTTCATTTCCACGTGGTGGTTTTTCATTTCCAATTAGTTGATTTTTATTGTCTCTATATCTTTACTCATGCTGTTGAGTTTTCTCATTATCATCACTCACAACTCTACCGCTAACTACTTACTTAAATGTATTTTATTTATTTCTTCTTCAGTAGAGGTCTTTTGTCCTTTCATTTGGAAACTGTTCCTGGGTGTAAGAGGATTTCCAGTGCATGGGGAACTTGCTTGCTATTAGACTCGATGTTAACGAAGCTCAATTTGCATTTCTCTGACCCACAGGGTGGTGGTAAATTCTTCAGGGAGGGGCTGATGCTTCTCCCAGGGTTCTTGGAAGGGGCTCTTTGAGTAAGATGACCACTGTCCTGGGAGGGAGTGATTCAGCAACAACTACCACTGCAGTCCCAGCTCTCCAAGCTCCTGAGTCAGTCCATATGGTTCCATTCCTGTCTACCCACCCTATGCCAGAGCCCAAGGTGAGTGGCTGCAGCTAATTTAGTGTTCTGTCCTGGCCCTCTGGACTGTGGTGCCAGATTTGGATTTTACCCCACGGGAGCTACTCACAGCTAAAACAGCTGCTGTCCATAGGCTCCCAGCCTGCCTTCTTGTGCCTCCTCAGTTCCTACCATGCTATTGTTTGTATCCTCCTTTATGACCATGGTTAAATAGGTCTTCTCCAGCTAGCTGCTTTTCTGTTGTTGTTTTTCTGACAATTTGTCTTTACTCTAGTTGTAATTCCAGTTTGGTCCTGGGATAGTCTGTGTAGCTTCCATTAACCCAGCCACCATTTTGAAATCTCAGATGTGGAAGTGTTGAAGGCACCAGGTGAAGGTGATGATCTTTTTTCCTATTTTCTAAGTAAAATGTAATTTACAAGCAACAATAATAACCATAATTTTTAGTGTGTAAATTTTAAAGTTTGGTCAAATGTATATGGTCATGTAACTATTACCACAATCATGATATAGAAGAGTTCCATCATCCAACAAAACCTCTGAGCTTTTCTTTGTGATGAACCCTTTCTCCCACCCACTGCCCCAACCCCTAACTGTTTGGTCCATATAATTTTGTCTTTGAAAGACTGTCCTATAACTAAAATTTTAAGGTATATAGCCCTCCTGTCTGGCTTCTTTCATTTAGTATGGTGTATTTGAGATCCACTCATGTGTTACCTATGTTAATTTCCTAGAAAACTACAGAAAATTACCACAAATTGGGTCGGTTAATCTACACAAATTTATTGTGTCTTATTTCTGAAGGCTAGAAGTTTGAGATGAAAGTGTCAGCAGGGTTGTTCTGTTGGTCCCTTGTGAATTCTGTAAAAGAGAATTCATTTCATGTCTGTCTCTGAACTACTGGGGCATTTGCTGGCAGTCTTCTTGCACACTTCTTGAGTTTGCTGCACGGCAATAATCTCTACCTTCCTATTCACACACTGCTCTCCCTTTGCGACTGCTTTTGTTCACCTTTTCCTTTTTTTATTAAACTTATTGGGTTGACATTAGTTAATGAGATTGTATTGGTTTCAAGTGTACATTTCTATGATAGTGTCCTATAATTTGCATTGTGTGCCCACCACACCAAGTCAAATCATCTTCTCTCGCCATATATTTGATATACTTTATCCTTTCCTACCTTCCGCCCTCTTTCCCTCTGGTAACCAAAATACTGTTGTCTGTGTCTATGAGCTTTTTTTATTTTCTTGTTCATTTATTTGTTGGTTTCAGTTTTCTCTCCCACATATGAGTGCTGTGTGTTTGGCACAGTGTCAGCTCTTCTCCCTTCCCACCTCCCCAGTTCACTCCCACTTGCCCATCTTCAGATGTGTCAATGTGTGATCTTTCAAATGTGTTTCTGTGTTGAGTAGGAAATCTGTTTTTGAACTATAGCTGTTCATCTTGTTGAACCTTCAAGAGAAGAGGTCAAGGGTACCTTTCATGCTGCCATTTCTCTGATGTTACCTCCCCAATTTTCCCTTTATAAAAGGACATGAGTCATATTGGACATAAGTTTAACCTACTCTGTTTGGACTTAATTTTCCCTAATTCAATCTGCGAAACTCTTATTTTTAAATAAGATCACATTCTGAAATTCTGGGGGTTAGGACTTTAACAAATGATCTCTTTTCCCTATTTATTAAAATTATTTGGGTGACACCGGTGAACAAAATCATACAGGTTTCAGGTGTACAATTACACAACATATCATCTGTACACTGTACTACATGATCACTATCCAAAGTCAATCACCTTCCATTACCATTTATCCCCCCTTACACCGCCCCTTCCTCCCTGGCCTCTCTATGCTAAGTGAAATATATGAAGTTTTCAAGAACACATTTTAAATAATAATATACACAAGGTAAAATTATTTTTTTTATTGCTGAATAGTATTCCATTATATAAATATCACTGATTGTTTCTACATGCCCCACTTGGTGGACATTTGGGTTGGATTCAATATGTGGATTTTTTAAAACATTTTTATTTTTATTAATTTACACAGAGAGGGAGAGAGAGAGAGATCAAAGTGAGAGAAAATCATCAACTGGTTGCCTCCCCCATGCTCTCTAACTAAGGATAGAACCTGTGACTTGTGTTTGTGCCCTGACCAAGAATCAAACTCGCTGCATTCTGGTATACTACATGATCCCCCAACTAACTGAGCCACACTGGCCAGGGCAGAATTTAGGTATTTTGAATAAAATTCCTAAAAGTGGCAGAGTTGATTTTGTGTGAACATAGGTTTGCTTTTTACTTAGATAATTTCGGTAAGTTGGATTGCTTGGTCAGATGGTAAATATATGTTTAATTGAATGGAATTCAGTGTTTTCTTATCAAACCTCTACCTGGTTTTCCATTATTAAGAGTGGGATACTAAAATTCCCCACTATAATTGTGTCATTGTTTTTCCTTCAATTCTGTTAATGTTTACTTTAAATACTAGACATATTTGACATATATATATATTTATATACACACACATTTATAATTGTTATATTTTCCTGAGGAATATAACTTTTGGTCATTATATAATTTTTCTTTTGTCTCTTATGTATTTTTAGTTAAACTTTGTTTTGTCTGCTGTAAAGATGACCACTCTTGCCCTTTCCATTGTGGAATCATTGCCCAACAAATACACACACACACACACACACACACACACACACACACACACAGCATGTTCACAGAACCAACATAATGTCTCTTAAATGAGGAATGGATATACAATATGCAATGTCCATAAAATAGAATACCGCTAAAAAAAATAAAGAAATAAAGATTGCCTTACTGGTAAAGTAACAACATTAGCCCTGGCCAGTTTGGCTCAGCAGTTAGAGTTCAGCCCGCTGAACAAAGAGTCACAGGTTCGATTCTAGTCAAGGGCACATACCTCGTTGCTGTTTGTCCCATTCCTTGTTTGGGATCGATGTGTCTCTCTCACACTGATGTTTCTCTGCCCCCCACCTCAATCTATCTGAAGATAAGTGGAAAAATATACTCGCGTGAGGATTTCAAAAAATGTAACAACATTAATGTATCTTAAATTATTATATTATGTGTAAGAAGCAAGACTTGTACACTCTGTATCCTAGAATTCTGGTTAAGGACATTCTTGCAAATGCAGTTATATACACAAAACAGTGAAGTGGTTTCCAGGGGCAGTGGGTAAGAAAAGGAGTTGACCACAAAAGAACCTTGTGCTGTTGCCCTGGCCTCTTTTTCTCAATGGTTATAGGGTCAGCCTGCAAAAAGAAGAGTCACAGGTTCAAATCCACTCAAGGGCATGTACTTTGGTTGCTGTTTGGTTCCTGGTCGTGGTTGGGTTGTGCAGGAGGCAACCAGTCATTGTGTTTCTCTCATCTCTCTCTCTCTCTCTAACTCTCTCTCTCTCTCTCTTCTCTTCCTCTCTTTCTGAAAAAATGAAAATGGAGAAATATTCTCAGGTGAAAATTAAAACAAAAAAAACTAACTTTGTGTTTTTCCATACATGATGGAAATGTTCTATCATCTTGATTCTGGTAGTAGTTACTTAACCACACACATTTGAACAAATTCTTAAACCTATACACACAAAAAAAGTCTGGATCTTACTGTTTGTAAAGTATGCATTCAGAAAATGAAAAGAGAAAAATAACAAGTAGTAAAATACCCAATATGCATGCACACTCACTCTGCAGGTGGGTCCCCATAGACATTTTAATTGCATCTTCCCTAAGAAGGTGGCATGAGGAGGTGTAGATGCTCTCATGGGGCACATTCCCTGAGTGCTCCATATCTCTATAATTTATCTCTGGCTCCCTTACTTTGGACTCTGAAATATCAACACTTCACACAACAGAGGACCAGACTGCATGCTAGGTACTCTAAAGATCACATATTCATCTGAATGTTAATAGATAACATTCCACACAGGCTCTCTATCTACAGAAGAATTGCTATGAACCTGCAACTGTAGCCAAGAAAATCACCCCAAGATAAAATTATATATTGAGTGACTTTAAATGCTGAACTCTTAATCCGTTCTTTTATAGACCTTCCCTTATTTGCTATTTACAGACAACATGCTGTAAATTATGTGGGAGAAGTAAGGGAGAAGGAAAGGGACTTCAATAGCACAGTCAGATTCCATGGTGGATTCAGGACTTGGGCTCGAGGTTCTGGGTCATTGGTAGTGTGTTTTCCTCTCACTTTCCCTGTCTTAGCAAACTTGGAACCTTTTCATCACTCATAAAATTTAGCTTGTTTATCATTTATGCATTATTTCATGGATGAATTCTTTCTGATTTCACACTCACTGTTCAGGACTGACAGTCCCTTCCTGCAAGGAGCAAGGTAAACAACATACACTGTAAGTTATTTCAATGCAAAATATCTGTTTTGAATGTTTTTCAAAATGGTGAGTTGAAGCTGGGGTACAAATGTCAAAACTTCTATCACATGGAAGTTGAGAGATACTTATGAAATACCCTACTGCTTCCCCGAAGAAGATAAATTTTGAAAAGATAATGATGCTCTGATTGGATAGGGTGGCAATTTAGTTCACTATCAATTGTCATAGTGGAGGTGACGAATATATCATGAGGGTGATGTGACCACTCTATAAACTAGAAAGGGAACTAAATAAATTAACAATATTGAATTGTACTTCAGCCTTCTTCCCATACTATCCAATTATAACTAGCAGCATTAAATATGCTGACAAACAGGCAGCTAAATACACACTGCATTTGATTGAGTTGAAAATGGGTTTCAGTGTTATGACTTGAATATCGTTCATGCTATTAGCATAATTATTGAATATCACATAACTGCTTAATTCTTGATTTTTTAATGGTAAAATTAAATGAAAGAAATACTACTCATTATATACACACATGTTTATATGTAATTAAGCCCTTAACACTAGATCAAGGTAATTTTGAAGTACAAATTATTAATGAAATAATGCACATGGTGTTAATACACTTCAACGTCACTACAATATTCTTTTTGTTTGTCACTTCATTCATTTCTCACTGCTATAGGATATCCCAGGATTCCTATTAGCACCGATGGAGAACAGGACACAGATGATACCCTTCATCCTCCTCAGACTAACCAATCCCCACTTTATTTTCTTAGATAAAGAAATTCAAGCTCAGGGACATTTATATGGCTTTTCCAAGAGGACAAAATCAGAATGAGCATCCTCCTCCATTCTCTACTGCTTCCCTCAACAGGTTGAAGCAAGACATAGGCTGCACAGAGTACTGTTTGGTTGGTCATAGTGTTGAAATTTTTATAAAATTTTATTGGCCTCTCTTTCAATGGGTACACTTTTTTCAGTGGACTGAAGAGGAAACTATGCTTTCTCAAATCTCAAATGGATAAAAATTGCTTAAATGATCAACTTCACAGTACTTTGCATCCAGAAAGGCAGAGGCACAACACATTATTTTCAGGTAATTACCTAATAGGTTACCTAGGACATTAAATGAAGTACTATTTATTCCACTCAGACTTCCTGACACATGTTAAGTGTTCTGTTAATATGAGTATTACCTGGCTCAAGGATGATAGAGAAAGCAGAAATTTTCAACCTAAATGAATATAAGTAATAGATATTTAGAAGGTAACGTCATTTGCAATAGCTGAGTGGTGTCAGGAACTACACGTGTGTGTATCCTTACAACTTGAAAGATGGAGGTCAGATGATGTCAGACTCTTAGTTATTGGGAACCCTGCACTGATAATGGGGTCATGGTGGTCTCACGTCATTTGAGCACCATGGGTATATTGCGAGTCATTGCCCACCTAGCTATTTATCAATTTTGTGTCTCTTGCTTTTACAGGTGAAGCACAGTTTCAAAATGACCTCCATAGAGAATGGCACAGAGGTGGATGAATTTAGACTCTTGGGACTGACTGACACTCCAGAGCTACAGGTCCCCCTTTTCATAATATTCACACTCGTGTATCTCATCACTGTCATGGGAAATCTTGGGATGATCACCTTGATTGTGCTGGAGTCTGGTCTCCACACTCCCATGTATTTTTTCCTCAGTAACCTTTCTCTGGTGGACTGTGCTTACTCTTCAGCTGTTACTCCCAAGGTCATGGCTGGGTTCCTCACAGGGGATAAAGTCATCTCCTACACGGGATGTGTTGCTCAGATGTTCTTCTTTGTGGCTTTTGCCAGTGCAGACTGTTTCCTACTGGCTGTCATGGCTTATGATCGTCATGCAGCAGTGTGTAAACCCTTACATTACACCAGCACTATGACCACCAGTGTGTGTATTCACATGTCCATAGGCTGCTACATCTGGGGCTTGATTGAATCAGCCATCCACACTGGATTTACCTTCTGCCTCTCCTTCTGCCGCTCCAATGTGGTCCATCACTTTTTCTGTGATATTCCTGCCATCCTTGCTCTTTCATGCTCTGATATCTACATTAATGAGATTGTACTTTTTATCTTAGCGGCTTTCAATGTCTTGTTTGCCCTAACAGTTATCTTCACCTCCTATCTGTTCATATGTATTGCCATTCTGAGGATGCGCTCAGCAGAGGGACGAAAGAAAGCCTTCTCCACCTGTGCTTCTCACCTCACTGCTGTCACCATATTCTATGGAACTGTAATCTTCATGTACTTACAGCCCAGTTCTAGCCACTCCATGGACACTGATCAAATGGCATCTGTGTTCTATACAATAATAATCCCCATGTTGAACCCTATTGTCTACAGTCTACGGAATAAAGAGGTTTATAATGCTTTCAGAAAAGCCACTACGAAGGTGAAGGTTCTGCTCAATACATAGTTTCAGTTGGAGAGATTGTACATCTATATAGTTGATCAGTTGTCTGTTGCTATGACACCAACTGCCACTAAATTTAGTGGCTTAAAACAACAGCTTTTTTTTCTCCTAATTCTTAGGACACATACTTTGCTGCTTTCACATGAGCTCACTCATGAGGTAGCATATCTAATGCACAGTCAGCTGAAAGGTTCAACATGGCCTTACTCACATGTCTACATGTTGATTCAGGCTACTGTCTACC
Organism: Molossus molossus; assembly: GCF_014108415.1. Taxonomy (NCBI): domain Eukaryota; kingdom Metazoa; phylum Chordata; class Mammalia; order Chiroptera; family Molossidae; genus Molossus; species Molossus molossus. The sequence continues at coordinate 85,964,817 of NW_023425348.1, read as the reverse complement.
TCTGTTTCCCATGGTCTTTCATCCTCCAGAGGATGGACCAGCTTTCGTTCATAATATTTTCAGGCAAGATAGTCACAGTGTCACCATTTCACTCCAAGAGTGTGTAATGAGGCAGAACAGTGAAAAGTCCAGGTGGTCTTATATTTACATTAAATTAATAAATGAGTCAAGCCTCACTGTTATGGTAGACCGAGACTGGCCTAATGACTACAAGAATTTAAAGTCAGCATTTTGTCCCTTTAGGTATTGCTTATCAACAACCAGATTCAGAATTATTGAAGGATGTTTACATCATAGTTCAGGTTAGAATATCACACTTTCAACAAAAATAGTTAGTCTAGTCAAATTGTAGATCTGGAAGGAACATCAAAGGTTATCAAAGTTGATACCTTTGTTCTATCATTGAAAAGAATGTGTACTCAATTGGCCACTGCTATCTGAGTCTTTGTGGACTTTGCTAGTCATACCAAGTTCATCTTCTAACTTTTCATGAGTGTCAATCTATTACTTTTTTCCAAAACAATCCAACCTCCAGGCTCTCATGTGCTCTAACATCCCATGCAATGATATTGTGTTCACATATGCAGTTTAATTAAAAACTTGTTCAGGTTGTACAACTCGGAATTGGAAACTTATGATTAGAATTCAGGTATCTTGACTCATTTAAAACAAGTCCAGCTACGTTGGTATACTGCTAAATTAAACTGAGGCTTTATAAAGCGCTGTCTCTTCTCTTGTATTATCACTCTGGCTCCTGAGAGTATTTAACTACTTTCCTTTTAGAGTCTTTAAAAAGGATGTTGATTTTTTCTTTTTTAAATTCACTACTATCTGACTTATTGTATATATTTATTTGTTTGTTTCACTATTAATGTCTTCCTTTAACAGAAACGTAAGAAAATATGAATTTCCACTGTTTTCTGTCCATATATCCTACACAGTGCCTGATCATAGTAGACACTCAATAAACAATTGATTAATGAATTAAGTGCATGACATCCAGATTTCCCTGCTGAGGTTTCAGAAGCATCTCAAGTACAATAGAACCTTCATTTTTTGCCTCTGAATGTGTTTCTCCTTTAATGGTCATTGTATCAGTAAAAGGCAGCAACACTAACCAAGTGATATGGAGTCCTTCTTGATCTCTTCCTTTTCCTTACTCACTGCATCCTCTTCCCAGCATGTCATTTACATTTTATTTCCATGCAGACAGTTTCATTAGAGTGTTCTTTATTCCGTATGCTGTGTACTTAGTCTAAGCACCCTTCCTTTTACTCTGTTAGAATCTATTGCAAATCCCTGGTCATTTTATAACACTAATAATATTTTTTTTTTTTTTTTTTTTTTTTTTTTTTTTTTTTTTATGAATTTTTATTTATTTTTTTGTTACAGATATTTTACCTTTTTACCCCATTGGCACCCCCCACCCCACCCCCTCCACCCTGTCCCCGGCTTAGTTGTCCATGTCCATTGGTCATGCATACATGCATATAAGTTCTGTGGTTTATCTCTTCCCACCCCCCCACCCCCCATCCCCTCTTCTGAGGGATGTCAGTCTGTGCCCTACTTCCATGTGTCTGGGTCTACTGTATTCCTCAGACTGTTATGTTCATTATATTCCGTATATAAGTGAGATCATGTGGTATTTGTCTTTTTCTGCTTGGCTTCTTTCACTTAGGATAATACTTTCCAGGTCCCTCCATGTCGTCTCAAAGGATAAGAGATCTTTCTTTCTTACCGCTGCATAGTACTCCATTGTGTATATGTACCACAGCTTTTTGATCCATTCGTCTACTGGTGGACACTTGGGCTGTTTCCAGATCTTAGCTATTGTAAATAGTGCTGCTATGAACATGGGGGTACATATATTCTTCCTGATTGGTGTTTCAGGCTTCTTAGGGTATATTCCCAGCAGTGGGATCACTGGGTCAAATGGAAGTTCAATTTTTAATTTTTTGAGGTAGCACCATATTGTTTTCCATAGCGGCTGCACCTGTCTGCATTCCCACCAGCAGTGTATTAGAGTTCCCTTTTCTCCACACCCTCGCCAACACTTGTTGTTTGATGAATTGTTGATGGCGGCCATTCTGACAGGTGTGAGGTGATACCTCATTGTTGTTTTAATTTGCATCTCTCGGATGATTAGTGATGTTGAGCATTTCTTCATATGTCTCTTGGCCATTTGTATGTCCTGTTTGGAGAGGTGTCTATTCAGCTCCTCTGCCCATTTTTTAATTGGGTTCTTTGTCTTCCTTTTGTGGAGTTGTGTGAGCTCTCTGTATATATTGGAAATTAACCCCTTATCTGATACATCATTGGCAATGATGTTCTCCCATACAGTGGGTTGCCTTTCCACTTTGATGATCGTTTCTTTTGCTGTGCAGAAGCTTTTTAGTTTGATGTAGTCCCATGTGTTCATTTTCTCCTTTATTTCTGTTGCCTTAGGTGATGTATCAGTGAAAATTCTGCTCCGTATGATGTCCGAAATTTTGTTGCCTACATTTTCTTCTAGAATTTTTATGGATTCACGGGTCACATTTAAGTCTTTTATCCATTTTGAGTTTATTTTTGTGTATGGTGTAAGTTGATGGTCGAGTTTCATTTTTTTGCATGTAGCTGTCCAATTTTCCCAACACCATTTATTAAAGAGGCTGTCTTTACTCCACTGTATGCTCTTGCCACCTTTGTCAAATATTAATTGAGCGTATTGCCTTGGGTCCATTTCTGGGTTTTCAGTTCTGTTCCACTGGTCTATATGCCTGTTCTTGTGCCAGTACCAGGCTGTTTTGGTTACAGTCGCTTTGTAGTATAACCTGATATCTGGTAATATGATCCCTCCAACTTTGTTCTTCTTTTTCAAGATTGCTGTGGCTATTCGGGGTCTTTTTTGGTTCCATATGAACTTTTGAAGTATTTGTTCTAGTTCTATGAAATATGTCGTTGGTATTTTGATGGGGATTGCATTGAATCTATAGATTGCTTTGGGTAGTATGGACATTTTAATTATGTTAATTCTTCCAATCCATGAACAGGGTATGTTCTTCCACTTTTTTATATCTTCCTCTATTTCTTTTTTCAATGACCTGTAGTTTTCTGCAAATAGGTCCTTTACTTCTTTGGTTAAGTTTATTCCTAGGTATCGTAATTTTTTTGGAGCGATGGTAAATGGGATTGTTTTTTCAGTTTCTCTTTCTGTGAGTTCATCATTGATGTACAAGAATGCCGTCGATTTCTTGACGTTAATTTTGTATCCTGCTACTTTGCCAAATTCATTTATTAAGTCTAATAGATTTTTGATGGAGTCTTTAGGGTTTTCTATGTACAATATCATGTCATCTGCAAATAATGACAGTTTCACTTCCTCCTTTCCAATTTGGATCCCTTTTATTTTTTCTTCCTGTCTGATTGCTGTGGCTAAGACTTCCAGTACAATGTTAAACAAGAGTGGCGAAAGTGGACATCCCTGTCTTGTTCCTGTTCTTAATGGAAATGTTTTTAGTTTCTGTCCATTGAGTATGATGTTGGCTGTAGGTCTTTCATATATGGCCTTTATTATGTCGAGATATGATCCCTCTATTCCTACATTGCTGAGCGTTTTTATCAGAAATGGATGCTGGATTTTGTCGAATGCTTTTTCAGCATCTATTGATATGATCATGTGGTTTTTATTCTTCATTTTGTTTATGTGGTGTATCACGTTTATTGATTTGCGAATATTGTACCAGCCTTGCATCCCTGGAATGAATCCCACTTGGTCATGGTGAATAATTTTTTTGATGTATTTCTGGATCCGATTTGCTAGTATTTTGTTCAGGATTTTGGCGTCTATGTTCATCAGGGATATTGGCCTGTAGTTTTCTTTCTTCGTAGTGTCTTTTTCTGGTTTTGGAATTAGAATTATGCTGGCCTCATAGAACGTGTTTGGAAGTCTTCCTTCTTCTTGAATTTTTTGAAATAGTTTGAGGAGAATGGGTGTTAGTTCTTTTTTGAATGTTCGGTAAAACTCCCCCGTGAAACCATCTGGGCCTGGGCTTTTGTTTGCTGGGAGAGTCTTGATTACCTCTTCAATTTCCTTAGCTGTTATTGGTCTGTTCAAGTTTTCTATCTCTTCCGGGAATAGTTTTGGGAGACTGTGTGTTTCTAGAAATTTGTCCATTTCGCTGAGATTGTCGAATTTGTTGCCATATAGTTGTTCATAGTAGTTGTTAACGATCTTTTGTATTTCCGTGGTGTTGGTTGTTACTTCTCCTCTTTCATTTCTGATTTTGTGTATTTGGGTTCTCTCTCTTTGTTTCTTGGTGAGTCTAGCTAAGGGTCCATCAATCTTGTTTATCTTTTCGAAAAACCAGCTCTTTGTTTCATTGATCCTTTGAATTGTTTTTTTGGTCTCTATGTCATTTATTTCTGCTCTGATCTTTACTATTTCCTTCCTTCTACTTGCTCTGGGGTTTTCTTTCTGTTTGCTCTCTAGTTCTTTAAGTTGTGAGGTTAGACAGTCAATTAGAAATTTTTCTTGTTTTTTGAGGTAGGCCTGTAGTGCTATGAACTTCCCTCTCAGAACTGCTTTCGCTGCATCCCATAGATTTTGTGTTGTTGTGTGTTCATTTTCATTGGTTTCCAGGAAGTTTTTGATTTCTTCCTTGATCTCCTCGGTGACCCATTCATTGTTTAATAACATGCTATTTAGCCTCCATGTGTTGAAATGTCTTTGCATGTTCTTGTTGCAGTTGATTTCTAGTTTCATGCCATTGTGATCTGAGAAGATGCTTGATATGATTTCAATCTTCTTGAACTTGTAGAGATTTAGTTTGTGTCCTATCATGTGGTCTATCTTTGAGAATGTCCCATGTGCACTTGAGAAGAATGTGTATTCTGTAGTTTTGGGGTGTAATTCTCTGTAGATATCTATTAAATCCATTTGGTCTAGTGCTTCATTTAGAGTCTCTGTTTCCTTGCTAATTTTTTGCCTAGAGGATCTATCCAGTGCTGTCAACGGGGTGTTGAAGTCCCCAGCTATGATTGTATTGTTGTCGATTTCTCCTTGGAAGTCCTCCAGAAGATTTTTAATATATTTTGGTGCTCCTATATTGGGTGCATATATGTTTATCAAGGTTATATCTTCCTGTTGGATAGATCCTTTCAATATTATGTAGTGGCCGTCTTTGTCTCTAGTTATGGTCTTCATTTTGAAATCTATTTTATCAGATATGAGAATTGCTACCCCAGCTTTTTTTTGCTTTCCATTTGCTTGGAAAATTTTTTTCCATCCCTTCACTTTCAACCTATGTGAGTCTTTTGTTGAGAGATGGGTCTCTTGTAAACAACATATAGATGAGTCATGCTTTCTTATCCAATCAGCTACTCTGTGTCTCTTTATGGGAGCATTCAGTCCATTTACGTTTAAGGTGATTATTGATATGTACTTATTTATTGCCATTTTTGTTTAGTGTGGTTCTATTTTTGTTCCCATTTCTACTGCTAATTACAGCAGTCCTTTTAACATTTCTTGCAGTGCTGGTTTGGTGCTAATGTATTCCCTTAGCTTTTTTTTGTCTGGGAAGCTCTTTATTTGATCTTCTATTTTGAATGATAGCCTTGCTGGGTAGAGTAGTCTTGGATTCAGATTCTTGTTTTTCATGACTTTGATTACTTCATGCCATTCCCTTCTGGCCTGTAGTGTTTCTTGTGAGAAGTCAGCTGAGAGCCTTATGGGGTTCCCTTTGTAGGTAACCTGTTGCTTATCTCTTGCTGCTTTTAGGATTCTCTCTTTGTCTTTAATTTGTGGCATTTTAATTACTATGTGTCTTGGTGTGGGCCTGTTTGGGTTCTTCTTACTTGGGACTCTCTGTGCTTCTTGAACTTGAATGCCTTCTTCCTTCACCAAATTAGGGAAGTTTTCTCTCACTATTTTTTTGAATATATTCTCTATCCCTTGCTCCTTTTCTTCTTCTTCGGGGACTCCTATGATGCGAATATTATTACGTTTCCAGTTGTCCCATAGTTCTCTTAAGCTGTCTTCCTGTTTTTTAATAGTTTTTTCCTTTTGTTTTTCTGATTGGTTGATTTTTTCTACCCTGTCTTCTAATTCGCTGATCCGGTCCTCAGCTTCCCCTACTCTGCTTTTTAAACCTTCCAATGTGTTTTTCATTTCGGATATGTCATTTTTTATCTCTTCTTGTTGGTTTTTAATTTCCATTTGGCTTATTTTCAGTGTCTCTATGTCCTTACTCATGCTGTTCAGCTTCCTCAAGATCATGGCTCTGAATTCTAGCTCTGTTAACATGCCTAATTGCTCCACATTGATCTCATCTTCGGTGGAGGTGGTTTGCTCTTTCATTTGGCTTCTGTTTCTGTGTTTCACCATTTTAGCTATCACTCTGGGCTTTGGAGCCTGTCAAGTTCTCCCTGTGGGTGTTGGTGTTCTGCTGTTTGTGGCTCCCTCTCCTGTGTTTAGATGAGCGAGGGAGGACCCGCGTTGAACACCACTGTCAAGTCTTACTTTCCTGGTTAAAGTTGCCAGCCCAGGAAACGTACTGTTATCCTCTAGCTTTTTGCCTGGAAGCTAGCAGTCTAGGTTAATTGATGAGTTTTGGGTTGTCAGTTGATTGAAAAACTCCCTCTGGTGCTCAGCCAAGGGGCTTTCACGAGGGTGGGGCAGATGCTGGTTGTTAGTGAGCCTCAATTAACACTTCAATGGCCCACAGGGTGGGGTTGGATCTCCGAGGGAGGGGCTGCTGCCTCTCTCAGAGCCCTGGGAAGAAGCAATGTGGCCACCGTCCTGAGTGGCTGCACTCAGCCAAAGCTCCGAGAGCCCTCCAAACCCCGAGTGTCCCGACACAGTTCCAGTCCAGTCTGCCCTCCCTCTGCCAGAGCCCAAGGTGAGTGGCTGTGGCTGTTTTAGCCTCAGTCCCGGCTGCGCTGTGGGGCCGCCTGGGAGTGTAACCCGCGGGCGCCGCTTATAGCTAAGGCCGCTGCCGAGCTGCCGACCGTGCGCTCCCAGCCCCGTCTCGCGCCTTCGCAAGCCTACCGGGATGGAGTCAGTGTCCCTCGTTGTATGGTCCTCGCAAGCTGCTTTTCTGTTGGTTTTTCCCGTCGATTTGTCTGTGTTATAGTTGTAATTCCAGTTTGGTTCTGGGAGACGGTCTGTGTAGCTCCGTTCACTCCGCCGCCATTTTTCGGTCCTCACTAATAATATTTTTAAATCATTACTGCATTTAGTCTTTTTCTTTTCTCCCTCATAATGTTGTAAAGTCTATATGAATAAAATCTGGTCAGTATTGTTTCTCCATTCCATTACCACGGCTTGATGTGTAGTAAGAACTCAATGTATAAGTTGGTTAAATGCATCATTTAAAATTAGTTGTTGAATGAATTCATAATAAAATCAGGTTATTTAGTTCTTATTAACTCAAGTTTCCTTTCATTGAAAGGAAATTTTTAACTGTCATTACTTTTTTCAGAATCTATGCCTTTGAAATGTGACTGTTTTATGACTCTGGAAGCTTTCTTGCACTATTTCCTTTGACAACATCTGCCCAAGGAACATTTTATCATTTTTAATCCTCATAGTAACAATATTTTTTTTCACAAAGCCTTTTCCGATTGTGCAACTGGACTTGACCACTGGCTTCGTGTGCTCCTTACCGTGCTCCATTAGACACCTATTACTGGGATTCATTATTTAAAATTTAAGTTTATTGTTGAAAATATCACAGATGTTCCAACTTTTTTACCCCTTTTACACCCTCTTCCCACTTTTAATCACCCTTGCTTTCACTATCCTTTTGTCTGTGCTCATTGGTTATGCATATATGCATAGAGATTCTTTGGTTTATCTCTTGACACTCTGTTTTGCAATCTTGGTTTTGTTTTTTCTGATATAAATAAACAAACAAACAATTCTTCCTTATAGAGAAATTTTATTTTATTATTTAATTTCTATTACATTTATGAGAGTGACATTGGTTAATAAGATTACATAGATTTCAAGTGTACATTTCTATGATACATCATTTGTATATTACATTGTATATTGAGCAGTCAAAGTCTAATCATCCTCAACCACTCCTATAATAATCCCAATGCTCTTCCTGTGTCTATGAGTTTCAATTTTATATCCCGGAGGTGGAATGTAGTTTCTTGCACCTTGAATGTGTACTGGAACTTGGTGACTAGCTTCTCAATATAGAGTGTGAGGGGGAAAGTTAGATTTACATTGAAGAAGCTGACAAAAGCTTAAGTAATCATCTTGTTAAACTGATCAAGGTAAAACCCCCAGTGACAAGTCATGTTGGTAATGTGTATCCCCTGCTAGGACTTGATGAGAAGGTCACTTCTTTTTCTTTCTCAAAACCTATAACTTGCGTATAACTATGTCAAAAAAAAATCAGAGGGATGTATATTGAAAGGCAGGCATTCTACTCAATACTTATAAAGGTACTGGAAAATAAGGAAATACTAAGAAACTGTAACAGATCAGGGAAGAGTCAAAAGACATGATAAATATGTTCAATGTCACATCCTGGTCTGGATTTTATAACAGAAAAATTACCTTAGTAAAAAATAATCATCTGGTAAATTCTTAAAGTTTTAGATAATAATAATGTATCAATGTTGGTTTCTTAGTTTTGACAAATGTAATATGATAAAGTAAGATATTAACTAAAGAGGAAACTGGGTGAGAGGTAGATAGTAGTTGCCTGCTTAGAATCAAGGACATTAAATAAATAGCTTTATATGGAGGTATTTTACATATTGAACCAGGTAGAAAATTTATTATAGTCTTCTTGTCTTTCTATGATTCACTATATAAAATTTATTTCTTGTGTTATTTGACACTTAATGAAAAATATCAATAAAAAAGAATTAATGTGTGATTATATCCATTTGGCAGTGTGGTTTCTAAAATATGAATTTGTCCAAAAGTGAGAAATACAAATAGTTGAATGAGAATATAGAAAAATAAACCTGGCCATGTCTCATGAAATGTTCTAAAAATCTATTGATTGATGGATTGATTTGAGAGAGAGAGAGAGAGAAAGAGAGAGAGAGAGAGAAATTTGTTGTTATATTTATTCATGCATTCATTGGTTGCTTCTTGTATGTGCCCTGACCAGGGATCCAACCCCCAACCTTGGCTTATCAGGACGACTCTCTAACCAACTGAACTTACCCAGCAAAGAACTCTAAAATTCTTTTCTACATAATTCTATCATGAATAATAAATTCCTAGAATTATCTGTGATTCACATACATTGACTATTAGACTCAAAGTTTAATTAATTAACTATTTAATTAATTAATTTAACAAATACTTAATGACAAATTGGTATAAATCAGGCTGTAACTATTATATTGGAAATGAAGATGTTAATAGGAAGACAAAGTGACTCTTCTTGTGCAGTGTACACTGTCAGTAGGGAAATATATAAATAATGATAACAGTTTAATAGTTGAGTACTGATCAGAATTGTGAAAACTAAAGTAAGGAGTGCAAGGAAGGAACAGTGTCCATTGGGTGTTAGTGACTATGGTATGGTAACATTTAATCAAAGATTGAAGGAAGTGAGGGAGCTTTCTGAGCATTGGTAACAGCAAGCACAAAGACTCTGTGGCAGGAGCACGCTTGGAGTTGTCGAGGAAAAGCGAGGAACTCAGTGTGAATGAAGTGAAGTGAATGAATAGGAGAGGAAAAAGACACGATGGAGCTCATCTAAGACTGACGCATCCACGAATGAGTGCCATTAACCTTTTCATAGTATTTCCAACAAGAACAACAGATGACATTATTATCAATAAGTGTTTTTTTACAAAATATAAAATAAAACAGTCACATACAGGAAAAATTGGAACATTCTCTGATAATTTCTCAATCACCTTTTCTTATACTATGGCCCTTTCGCTTTTGAAAATCATCCTGTGAGCAAACTGCTTCTACCAGTAGATTTACTGAAGACAGAAATATTAGTTTCTTTATAATATTATACATATGTAGCTCTAAATAAACTGTGCCAACAAAAGTGTGTATCTTTATTTAAATATTCATATCACATTGTTCTTTATTTTAGACTCCTGAAATCGTTTTGAACTGCAGAAATAAATAATCTTGACCATGAATGTATATTTTGATATGAAAATTAGTTTAACTTTTTAGTTGAAATTAGCCATTCTCCACTCAACAGTTTTAAGAAATTTCCCACCTTTGCATGTTTGTTCACACAAGGGATTCTTGCACATTTTTTTTTCATGAATTCATGTGTGCCATGTTTTTCATATATTTCCATTGCCACATGAAAAAATATGAACATTTGAATAAATTAAGTATACTCATTAAGATTTATTTCAACCAAGGCGCCCAATATTGTAAGACTTCTTTGGCCATCCTAATTCAAATATCATGTATTTGGACACAATATTTTCTTTTTTCTAGATGATAGGCTTTTGAAGAAACATTGGTATGTTTACAGTGATTCAGGGGTATTGTGGATCTTAAAGTGTGAGTCATTGCATGTTGAACATCTCACAGGAATGAAACTAGGTCATTCTGGATCTTACAACTTTAAAAGGTGAGGCCTAGAGACAATTCTGCCTTCTTAACCACCTTATTGAATGCATTTTTGACCTCTTTGTTTCTCAAGCTATAGACTAGGGGGTTCAGCATAGGGATGACCATTGTATAGAACACAGATGCAATTTTATCTTTGTCCATGGAATGGCTAGAGCTGGGCTGTAAGTACATGAAGATGACAGTTCCATAGAAGATGGAGACTGTAGTGAGGTGAGAAGCACAGGTGGACAAAGCCTTCTGATATCCTTCAGCTGAGTGCATCTTCAGGATGGTGACAAATATAAACAGGTAGGATATCAAAATAACCAGGAGAGCAAAAAAGACATTGAAGCTTGTCACAAAAACAAGAATCAGCTCACTAATATATTTGTCAGAGCAAGAGAGAGCCATGACTGCTGTAACATCACAGAAAAAGTGATGGACCAGATTAGATATACAGTAAGAAAGGCTGAATGTGTCCCTAATGTGGACAGAGGCATTCAGAAAACCAAAGACATAGGAACCTATAGCAAGATGTGCACACACCCCTGTTGTCATGGTGGTGGTGTAATGCAGGGGTTTGCACACTGCTGTATAGCGGTCATAAGCCATTGAGGCCAAGAGGAAATTTTCCGTAGTTGCAAAGGCTGCGAAAAAGAACATCTGAGCAGCACAGGCATTGTAGGAGATGATCTTGTCTCCTCTAAGGAACCCAGCCATGACCTTGGGGGTAACAGCTGTAGAGTAACAAAAGTCGACCAAAGACAGGTTACTGAGGAAAAAGTACATGGGGGTATGCAGATGAAAGTCCATGAGAATCAAGATGATTATGCCCAGGTTTCCAACCACACTGATGATGTAGATAAGGGTGAACATTATAAAGAGGGGGACCTGCAGTTCTGGGACATTGGTTAGTCCGAGGAGGATGAACTCAGTCACGTCTGAATTGTTCTCCATGGGTGATTTATGGGAATTATGAGATGCCCTATAGAAATGAGAAGAAGAAACTGATTCACTAGAAATTGAATAAGATAGATAGAATGATGATAGATAAATATACATTTTTATTATAGCAATACTTCTTTCCTCACTATTATTTAGATCTTAAGATGGGTTTGACAATAAAATTTAATGCTACACATTTTTTGAACTAAAGAATTTTAATGAATCATTGCCGACCTTCTCAAATTTTGTAAACTTATAAACTGATTTGTATAAACAAGTAATGTCTTGATCAAGATGACATATTTGGAATAAATTTATGTCTTTTTTCAGTTCCCTGAACCTAATGAATGCTTATACTTCTATGTTCTATGTGCCAGGAAATGCTCTAGACACCTGACGTCTATGTACATTGACTTATCTCAGTAACTCTACAAGATTGACTAGTTTTTAGTCTGTTTAACTTAGTTTAAAAATCATTACTGCCAAGACCAAATTATGTACACAGGCAAAGTGGTTCTCCAGTTCATTTGTCTTAATGTATAAAATTGAGTTTAATGCAATTTGCCATTGCTCGTAGTCTCCATTGGTGATCTGGTCTCCACAGTTTGGTAACTGGGACTTGTATGAACAGTACATGTGGTGGGTAACTGGAGATGCAGGGGCAGTGCCACCAGCAGAGACAGTTCTGAGAAGACAGATAGCATTGGGTATAGAGCTTGGGCTCTGGGAAAAGGTGTATTTCAGTTCTAACATCTACTCCCCAAGTCTTTTTGTTTCCAACCTAAGTACCTGAATCTGATTTTCCCCATATACAAATTAAAGCTTTCTCCATATACAAATAAAAAATGTATAAATTGTAAATAATCAATCTCATGGTATTATTGTGAGAATTAAATAAAATAATGGGTTAACTCGAATGGTTAAACTGCTTAGTTATAGCATAGACTGATAGGTATTAGCTATATTATTCTTATTAGGATGAAATGAAAGCCTTTCTGTTTGTTTCAGAAAAATGGGTGATAAAATTTCAAAACTCCTATGTGGATGAGCTTTGAAGTTTTGTAGCCTCTCTCTTTGATTTCTGTTTTCTCACACACTTGTTTCACTGAGATATTTTTTGTCCTCCAGTGGTTCTTTGTCTGCCTTTTCTCTGCCAGCACGAGTAGTTGTTCTAGCCATTGCACATGAGCCAGCTTTCGCTTATTTCTTTCTTAAATTCCATATATTGACATGAGTTGAAAGAGTCTCCTTTCCTAAACTCTATTTCTTTCATTACTATAAGCTCATAGCTGAATCACAGAGACTGAGGGTTGAAAGTGCCCTCAATGTTGGGTTCTTTCAGCCTGCAACTCTGTTTTGGTGTTAGGAGTCATGTTTAACCTTTTTATATATTATGTTCTTGAGTATGTCAATGTTTTAAATAATTTAAATCTGAATTTGAGGTCTTTAGAAAGACACCTATCATTCACTAATCATTGTTCTCTACCATTGTCCTCCTAACTCTTTCACATCTTCACTTAACCTAGCTCCTCAAGTCATTGGTTTGTCAACCTTTGGCAATCATAACCACTTGCAGAATATAGCATGTTCTGCAAACAATAACAAAAGCTATAGGTGTATATAATTATATTTAGGTATGTGTTTACATATATGTATAAATATAAACATATCTTTTCATTTAATCCTCACAATACTGTTGTAAGGTAGGCGATGCGATAATTCCAATTTTACCATTAAGAGAACTGAAGACTTAGGAAGCTATGTAAAGCTCTACAATTGCATAGCCTGTATCAAGAAAATTTAAGATTAATGATTCAAATCTATCCGTGACCTAATCAAAAGCCTATATCTTCAGCCACCTCACCATTAACATTGGTAGATATGTTAGTCATGATAAAGATGAGATTATGGATAAAAGATTACAATGGGTCATGCTAATTCAATTGCAACATTTCTGTAACTTAAAGGAAAGTTATTTCACTCTCTTCTGCCTTTTTTTTTTAAACCTCCAGTGAAAGGAAAACAAGTCGAAAATAAGGTGATATCAAGACTCACTCAATAAAAGCATTTTTATCTTTTCTTTTGTTAATCATTTTTAGGAAAACAACATAATGATATTCCATAGTATCACTATACTTCTTACTGATGAACTTTTGTTATGTAAACCCCAGTCTCAAATTACTGTTTTAGGAAAAACTGTTCAAAGCATCTAGTTATGTGCTCAAATAACTCATAGTAGGTATAGTTGCCCATGGATTTTGTAGAAATTACAGTTCTCACTAAAAACATGTATATAACATAGAAGCTTACCTTGTTTCTGATAGGAAAGGGATAGTCAACCCTGAATAGTGGTTTCAAAATCTGAAATCTAACCATGGAATAATGCATATATACTCTTGTGGATGTTCTCTATCGGGTACTGGCCAAAAGCTCCAAGATCTGTAAGACAAATAAAGATGGAGAAAAAGCCCAAGCTGAAGTCGGAAACCTGGGTACAAGTTTTGAATCTACCATTAATAATTAATATGCTTTTGAAAGAGTCGATTGTTTTGTCCTTACTTCTAAAATAAGGAATAAAGTCATTGCTCCCATATAATTTACAAAACTGTGCCTGTCAATAGCAAATGAAGAAAGTTTTGTAAAACAAAGAAGTGTTATCATTTTAAAGTCAATCAATAAAATATTCAACTATAAAGTCAATCAATAGAATATTTCCCTGGCCAGGATTGCAGAGTAGTAGCAAACTCTCAGATCTGGGGTCAGAGGGAAGGCCTTCACCTACTAACATCTATTAACATGAGTATGAGTAAATGACGGCCAAGGGAGCTCATCACACAATCTGGTCCCTTTAAAATGATGTAACGTTGAGTCATATTGGGATTTCAGAGGCTAACTCCTGGGAATCAGGAGGGAGCCATGGAGACATGGAGTTCTTTGGGGATGTCCCCAGTGAGGACTTCTATAGCTCTCATCCTAAGGCTTTAGGAAAGAAGCAATTAAAGTGCCTGTAGGAACCTAGCTGGATATGATGAAAGTGCACATATGTTTTCATATTACTTGTTATTTCATATTTTTCTATATTCAAATTAAAATATGATTTATAAGCAAGAAGAATATCTACAGTTTTTAGTGTATAAATTTTCAAGCTTGGTCAAATGTATATGGTCATGTAACCTTTACCACTCTTATTATGTAGAAGAGTTCCATCACCAAACAAAATCTCTGAGCTTTTCTTTGTGATCAACCCCTTCTCCCACCCACTGCCTCAACCACTAACTGTTTGGTCCATATAATTTTATCTTTGAAAGAATGTCATATAAATAATATCCTAGTGTATATAGCCCTTCTGTCTGGCTTCTTTCACTTAGTATGGTGTATTTGAGATCCATTCATATCATTATCTATGTTAATTTCCTAGAATGCAACAGAAAATTATCACAAACTGGGTGAAATCAACCACACAAATTTATTTTGTCCCATTTCTGGAGGCTAGAAGTTTGAGATCAACGTGTCAGCAAGATTGTTCTGTTGGGTCCTTATGAATTCTGTAAAGAAAAATTTGTTTCATATCTGTCTCTGAGCTTTTGGTGGTTTGCTTGCAGTCTGGCATTTCTTGATTTTTGTTGCAAGGCTGTGATCTCTATCTTCATCTTCACACCATTTTCTCCTTTTGTGACTGCTTGTTCAAATTTTATCTTATTTGTTTTTATTAAATTGATTGGGGTGTTCATAAGGTTATATAGGTTTCAAGTGTACAATTCTATGATACATGATCTGTATATTGCATTGTGTACCCACTGCCCTAAGTCAAATCACCTACTGTCACCATGTATTTTATGTCCTTTAAGCTTTACCACCCCTCGGCCCCCTTTCCCTCTGATAACTACTGTACAGCTGTCTGTGTCTACGGGTTTTTGTTTGTTTTTCTTGTTCATTCAGTTTAATAACCCATATATGAGTACTGCATCTTTGGCACACTGCCAGCTCTTCTCCCTTCCCACCTCCCCAGTTCAGTCCCATTTGCTCAGCTTCAGATGTTTTGATTTGTGATTTCTCAGAGGTGTTTGTGTGTTGTGCCGGGAATCCTTTTTTTTTTTTAAATTATAACTGTTCCAATTGTTGAAACTCCAAGAAGAGAGGCCAAAGGTACCTCTCACACTGCCATTTCTCTGACGTCAGCTTCCCAATTTACCCCCCCCCCTTTTTTTTTATCCTCACCTGAAGACATTTTTGGATATTTTGTTCAGATAGAGGGAGAGGGAGAGAGAGAGAGAGAAACATCGACTCGAAAGCGACACATCGAGTGGTTGCCACCCACACGACCCAACCAGGGCCTGGGACAAACTGCAACCAAGGTACGCGCCCCTAGTGGGAACCGAACCGGGGTCTCTCCGGACCGCAGGCCGACGCTCTAACCGCTGAGACAAAGTGGCCAGGGCCCAATTTACCCTTTTTAAGACGATGAGTCATAGTTCATTTGAAGTTTACCCTTCTCCATTATAACTTAATGTTACCTAATTTAATCTGCAAAAAATCTTATTTCCAAATAAGATCACATTCTGAAGGGGGGTTAGGATTTCAATAAATTAATTTTTTCCTTTGTATTAAAATTATGTGGGTGACACTGGGGAAAAATCATACAGGTTTCAGGTGCACAATTCCATAACACATCATCTGTGCATTGTAGTATGTGTTCACCAGCCTAAGTCAAGTCTCCTTCCATCACCGTTTATCTCCCCTATACTCTCCTCCACCCCCTTGGCCCTCTCAATGCTAAGTGAAACATTAATTTTTGAGGAACACAGTTTTACCCATAATATATGAGTGGTAAAATCATTTTTATTATTGCTAAATAGCATTCCATTATATAGATATCACAGATTATTTTTACATGTCCCGCTTGTAGGACATTTAGGTTAGTTACAATATCTGGATTTTTTTTAAACAATTTTATTTCTTTATTGATTTTAGGGAGAGAGCAAGGGAGACAGAGAGAAACAATGATGTGAGAGAGAAATGTCAATTGGTTGCCTCCCATATGCGCCCCCTCCTAGGATCAAACCCACAACCTGGATATATACACTGACCTGGAATTGAACCTGCCACCTTCTGGTGTATAAGACATCTCTCCAACCAGTTGACCCACACTGGCCAGGACAATATCTGGATATTTTGAATAAAATTTCTAAACATGTGTCCAAGTTTGTTTTTGTGTGAACGTAAGTTTGCATTTTGCTTAAATAATTTCTATGAGTTTTACTGCTTGGTCAGATGTAAGTATATGTTGAATTGAATGGAATTCAGTGTTTTCTTATCAAACTTCTATCTGGTTTTCCACCTTTAAGTGTGTGATATTGAAATCTCCCACTGTTATTCTGTTACTATTTCTCCCTTCAATTCTGTTCATGTTTGCTTTTTATATTGGCATATGTGATGCATATATATTTATAATTGTTATATCTTCCTATAGAGTTTATCTTTTTAGCATTATATAATGTCTTTCTTTGACTCTTCTTAGTTTTTGAGTTAAAGACTATTTAGTCTGCTGTAAGGATGACCACTTTTGCCCTTTGCAGTGTTACATATTCCCCAACAAATACACACACACACACACACACACACACACACACACACAACCAGCAGCTTCACAGAACTAACATCATGTCCCTCAACTGATAAACAATCTGTAATGTCCATAAAATAGAATATAACTCGAAAAAAATAAAGATTGCATTATTGGTAAAAGAACAACATTAATGGATCTGAAATGCCTTATACTAAGTGAAAGAAAAAATACTGACAGACTAATATGGTAGAATTTCTGTTAAGGACATGTTAACAGCGGTAGTTATATATACCAAACAGTTAAGTGGTTTTTTGGACCAATGGGTAAAAGACAGGTTTGACCACAAAGAACCTGTGCTTTTGCACACATGATAGAAACATTCTGTCATCTTGATTTTGGTAGTAGTTACATAACCACACACTTCTGAACAAATATTTAAAACTATACACACAAAAAATGTGTGGATCTTACTGTTTATAAAGTATGCATTCAGAAAATAAAAAGAGAAAAATAACAAGAAGTAATACCCTTATGCATGCACACTCACTCTGCAGGTGGGTCCCCATAGACATTTTAATTGCATCCTCCCTAAGAAGATGTCATGAGGAGCTGTAGATGCTTTCATGGGGCACATTCCCTGTGTCTATAATTCACTCCTGGCTCCTTTGCATTGACCTCTGAAATATCAACAATGCTTCACACAACAGAGGACTAGACTGCATGCTAGATTCTTTGAACATCACATATTCATCTGAATGGTAATAGTTGTCATTCCACACAGGCTTTCTGTCTACTTAAGAATTATTATAAACCTGCAACCATGGCCAAGAAAATCACCCAAAGATTAAAATTTATATATGAGTTCAAAATGGTAAAATCTTAATCAGTTGCTTTATAGACCTTCTCTTATTCATTATTTACAGATATTAACTATAAATTATGTGTGAGAAGTAATTTTATTATGTTCATATTCCAAATACAGAAGGTGAGAAACTCCTCCAAGGGCACAGTAAAAGTCCATGGTGGATTCAGGACTTGGGCTCATGGTTCTGGGTCCTTGTTAGGATATTTCCTCTCTCTCTCCCTGTCTTACAGGACTTGAAACCTTTTGATCACTCTTAAAAGATAAGTTATTTTTTATTAATTTATTTTTGTTACAAATGTTTCTCCTTTACCCCCATTGACACCCTCCTCCCCATCCTTCCCTTCCCTGTCCCCCAGCTTTGTTGTCTATGTCCATTAGTTACAAGTACATGCATATAAGTTCTGTGGTTTATCTCTTGCCCCCTCTTTTGGGAATTGTCTGTCTGTACCCTACTTCTACATCTCTGGGACTACCCTGTTCCTCAGACTGCTATGTTCATTATATTCCACAAATAAGTGAGGTCATGTGATATTTGTCTTTCTCTGCTTGGCTTGTTTCACTTAGGATAATACTTTCCAGGTACCTCCATGTTGTCTCAAAAGATAAGAGATGTTTCTTTCTTACAGCTGCGTAGTACTCCATTTTGTACATGTACCACTACTTTTTTATCCATTCGTCTACTGATGGACACATGGGTGGCTTCCAGATCATAGCTATTATAAATAGTGCTTCTATGAGCATGGGGGTACATATGTTCTTTCTGATTGGTGTTTCAGGCTTCTTAGGGTATATTCCTAGAAGTTGGATCACTGAGTCAAATGGCAATAATTCAATTGAGGTAACACCATAGTGTTTTCCACAGTGGCTGCACGAGTCTGCATTCTCACCAGCAGTGTACTAGAGTTCCCTTTTCTCCACACCCTCGCCAACACTTGTTGTTTGATGATTTGTTGATGGCGGCCATTCTGACAGGTGTGAGGTGATACCTCATTGTTATTTTAATTTGCATCTATCTGATAATTAATGATGTTGAGCATTTCTTCATATGACTCTAGGCCAATAGTATGTCCTGTTTGGAGAGGTGTCTATTCAGATCCTCTGCCCACGTTTTAATTGGTATCTTTGTCTTCCTTTTGTTGAGTTGTATGAGCACTCTCTATATATTGGAAATTAACACCTTATCTGATATATCATTGGCAATTATGCTCTCCCATACAGTGGGTTGCCTTTCCATTTTGATGATTGTTTCTTTTGCTGTGCAGAAGCTTCTTAATTTGATGTAGAGCCATGTGTTCATTTTTTTCTTTGTTTCTGTTACCTTAGGTGATGTATCAGTGAAAATTCTGCTGCGAATGATGTCCGAAATTTTGTTGCCTACATTTTCTTCTACAATTTTTATGGATTCACGGGTCACATTTAAGTTTTTTATTCATTTTGATTTTATTTTTGTGTATGGTATAAGTTGATGGTCTGGTTTCATTTTTTTGCATGTAGCTGTCCAATTTTCCCAACACCATTTATTAAAGAGGTTGTCTTTACCCCATTGTATGCTCTTGCAACCTTTGTCAAATATTAATTGAGCATGTTTCCTTGGGTCCATTTCTGGGATCTCTGTTCTGTTCCACTGGTCTATATGCCTGTTCTTGTGCCAGTACCAGGCTGTTTTGATTACAGTGGCTTTGTAGAATAACCTGAAATCTGGTAATGTGATCCCTCTAACTTTGTTCTTCTTTTTCAAGATTGCTGTGGCTATTCTAGATCTCTTTTGGTTCCATATGAACTCTTGAAGTATTTGTTCTAGTTCTATGAAGTATATCGTTGGTATTTTGATGGGGATTGCGTTGAATCTATAGATTGCTTTGGGTAATGTGGACATTTTAATGATGTTAATTCTTCCAATATATGAACAGGGTATGTGCTTCCACTTTTTATATCTTCCTCTATTTCTTTTTTCAATGTCCTGTAGTTTTCTGCAAATAAGTTGTTTACTTCTTTAGTTAAGTTTATTCCTAGGTATCTTAAATTTTTTGCCTTGATGGTAAATGGGATTGCTTTCTCAGTTTCTCTTTCTGTGAGTTCATCATTGGTGTATACAAATGCCGTCAATTTTTTTATGTTAATTTTGTATCCTGCTACTTTTCCAAATTCATTTATTAAGTCTAGTAGATATTTGATGGAGTCTTAGGGTTTTCTATGTATAATATCATGCCATGTGCAAATAATGACAGTTTCTCTTCCTTCTTTCCAATTTGGATCTCTTTTATTTTTTCCTCATGTCTGATTGCTGTAGCTAAGACTTCCAGTACTATGTTAAATAAGAGTGGCGAAAGTGGACATCCCTGTCTTGGTCCTGTTCTTAAGGGTTATGGTTTTAGTTTTTGCCCATTGAGTGTGATGTTGGCTGTAGGTCTTTGATATATGGCATTTATTATGTCTAGATATGATCCCTCTATTCCCACATTGCTGAGCGTTTTTATCAGAAATGGGTACTGGATTTTGTCGAATGCTTTTTCAGCGTCTATTGATATGATCATGTGGTTTTTATTCTTCATTTTGTTTATGTGGTGTATCACATTTATTGATTTGTGAATATTGTACCAGCCTTTCAGCCCTGGGATGAATCCCACTTGGTTATGGTGAATAGTTCTTTTGATGTATTGCTGGATCCAATTTGCTAGTATTTTATTCAGGATTATGGCATCTATGTTCATCAGGGATATTGGCCTGTAGTTTTCTTTCTTTGTAGTGTCTTTTTCTGGTTATGGAAATAGAATTATGCTGGCCTCATAAAACGTGTTTGGAAGTCTTCCTTCTTGAATTTTTTGAAATAGTTTGAGGAGAATGAGTGTTAGTTCTTTTTAGAAAGTTCGGTAAAACTCCCCCTTGAAGCCATCCAAGCCTGGGCTTTTGTTTTCTGGGAGAGTCTTGATTACCTCTTCAATTTTCTTAGTTGTTATTGGTCTGTTCAGGTTTTCTATCTCTTCCAGGTCCAGTTTTGGAAGACTATGTGTTTCTAGATATTTGAGCATTTCGCTTTGATTGTCGAATTTGTTGCCATAGTAGCTGTAAACAATCTTTTGTATTTCTGTGTCGTCAGTTACTTCTCTTTTATTTCAGATTTTGTGTATTTGGCTTCTCTCTCTTTGTTTCTTGGTGAGTCTAGCTAAGGGTCCATCAGTCTTGTTTATCTTTTCAGAAAACCAGCTCGTTGTTTCATTGATCCTTTGAATTGTTCTTTTGGTCTCTATGTCTTTTATTTCTGCTCTGATCTTTACTATTTCCTTCCTTCTCCTTGCTCTGGGGTTTTCTTTTTGTTTGCTTTTTAATTCTTTAAGTTGTGAGGTTAGACAGTCAATTAAAAATTTTTCTTATTTTTTGAGATAGGCCTGTAGTGCTATGAACTTCCCTCTCAGAACTGCTTTTGCTGCATCCCATTGATTTTGTGTTGTTGTGTGTTCATTTTCATTGTATTCCAGGAAGTTTTTAATTTCTTCCTTAATTTCCTCTGTAACCCATTCATTGTTTTATAACATGCTATTTAGCCTCCATGTGTTCAAATGTCTTTGCATGTTATTGTTGCAATTGATTTCTAGTTTCATGCCATTGTGATCTGAGAAGATGCTTGATGTGATTTCAATCTTCTTGAACTTGTAGAAATTTAGTTTCTGTCCTATCCTGTGATCTATCTTTGAGAATATCCCATGTGCACTTGAGAAGAATGTGTATTCTGTAGTTTTGGGATGTAATTCTCTGTAGATATCTTTTGAATCCATTTGATGTAGTGCTTCATTTAAAGTCTCTGTTTTCTTGCTAATTTTTTGTCTAGAGGATCTATCCAGTGGTGTCAACGGGGTGTTGAAGTTCCTTGCTATGATTGTATTGCTGTGGATTTCTCCTTGGAAGTCCTCCAGAAGATTTTTAATATATTTTGGCGCTCCTATATTGGGTGCATATATGTTTATCAAGATTATATCGTCCTGTTGGGTAGATCCTTTCAATATTATGTAGTGGCCTTCTTTGTCTCTATTATGGCCTTCATTTTGAAATCTATTTTATCACATATGAGTATTGCTACCACAGCTCTTTTTTTTTCTTTTTCGGTTTGCTTGAAAGATTTTTTTCCATCCCTTCACTTTCAATCTATGTGAGTCTTTTGTTGTGAGGTGGGTCTATTGTAAACAACATATAGATGAGTCATGCTTTCTTATCCAATCAGCTACTCTGTGTCTTTTTATTGGAGCATTCAGTCCATTTACATTTAAGGTGATTATTGACATGTACTTGTTTATTGCCACTTTTGTTTAGTGTGTACCACTGTTTTTTTATCCATTCGTCTTCTGATGGACACTTGGGCTGTTTCCAGATCTTAGCTATTGTAAATAGTGCTGCTACAAACATGGGGGTACATATATTCTTTCTGACTGGTGTTTCAGGCTTCTTAGGGTATATTCCTAGGATTGAAATCACGGGTCTCATGGAAGTTTAATTTTTAATTTTTTGAGGTAACACCATATTGTTTTCCATAGTGGCTGCGCGAGTCTGCATTCCCACCAGCAGTGTATTAGAGTCCCCTTTTCTCCACACCTTCGCCAGCACTTGTTGTTTGATGATTTGTTGATGGCGGCCATTCTCACAGGTGTGAGGTGATACATCATAGTTGTTTTAATTTGCATCTCTCTGATGATTAGTGATGTTGAGCATTTTTTTATATGTCTCAGCCATTTGTATGTGCTGTTTGGAGAGGTGTCTATTTAGTTCCTCTGCACATTTTTTAATTGGATTCTTTGTCTTCCTTTTGTTGATTTGTATGAGCACTCTATATACATTGGAAATTAACTCCTTATCTGATATATCATTGGCAGTTATGCTCTCCCATACAGTGGGTAGCCTTCCATTTTCATGATTGTTTCTTTTGCTGTGTAGAAGCATTTGAGTTTGATGTAGTCCCATGTGTTCATTTTCTCCTTTGTTTTTGTTGCTTTAGATGATGTGTCAGTGAAGATTTTGCTGCATATGATGTCTTAAATTTTGTTGCCTACAGTTTCTTCGAGGATGGTTATGGATTCATGAGTCACACTTAAGTATTTTATCCATTTTGAGTTTATTGTTGTGTATGGTGTAATTTGATGGTCTAGTTTCATTTTTTTTGCATGTAGCTGTCCAATTTTCCCAACATCATTTATCAAAGAGGCTGTCTTTACTCCAGTGTATGTTTTTGCCACCTTTGTCAAATATTAATTAAGCATATTGCCTTGGGTCCATTTCTGGGTTCTCTGTTCTGTTCCACTGGTCTATATGCCTGTTCTTGTGCCAGTACCAGGCTATTTTGATTACAGTGGCTTTGTAGTATAACCTGAAATCTGGTAATGTGTTCCCTCCAACTTTGTTCTTCTTTCTCAAGATTGCTGTGGCTATTAGAGGTCTTTTTTGGTTCCATATGAACTCTTGAAGTATTTGTTCTAGTTCTGTGAAGTATGTCGTTGGTATTTTGATAGGGATTGCATTGAATCTATAGATTGCTTTGGGTAATGTGGACATTTTAATGATGTTAATTCTTCCAATATATGAACAGGGTATGTGCTTCCACTTTTTATATCTTCCTCTATTTCTTTTTTCAATGTCCTGTAGTTTTCTGCAAATAGGTTGTTTACTTCTTTCGTTAAGTTTATTCCTAGGTATCTTAAATTTTTTGCCTCGATGGTAAATGGGATTGCTTTTTCAGTTTCTCTTTCTGTGAGTTCATCATTGGTGTATACGAAAGCCATCAATTTTTTTATGTTAATTTTGTATCCTGCTACTTTTCCAAATTCATTTATTAAGTCTAGTAGATTTTTAATGGAGTCTTTAGGGTTTTCTATGTATAATATCATGCCATGTGCAAATAATGACATTTTCAATTCTTCCTTTCTAATTTGGATCCCTTTTATTTTTTCCTCATGTCTTATTGCTGTGGCTAATACTTCCAGTACTATGTTAAATAAGAGTGGCAAAAGTGGACATCCTTGTCTTGTTCCTGTTCTTAAGGGTTATGGTATTAGTTTTTGCCCATTGAGTGTGATGTTGGCTGTAGGTCTTTGATATATGGCATTTATTATGTCTAGATATGATCCCTCTATTCCCACATTGCTGAGCGTTTTTATCAGAAATGGGTGCTGGATTTTGTCGAATGCTTTTTCAGCGTCTATTGATATGATCATGTGGTTTTTATTCTTCATTTTGTTTATGTGGTGTATCACATTTATTGATTTGTGAATATTGTACCAGCCTTTCAGCCCTGGGATGAATCCCACTTGGTTATGGTGAATAGTTCTTTTGATGTATTGCTGGATTCAATTTGCTAGTATTTTATTCAGGATTATGGCATCTATGTTCATCAGGGATATTGGCCTGTAGTTTTCTTTCTTTGTAGTGTCTTTTTCTGGTTTTGAAATTAGAATTATGCTGGCCTCATAAAAGAGTTTGGAAGTCTTCCTTCTTAAATTTTTTGGAATAATTTGAGGAGAATGTGTGTTAGGTCTTTTTTGAATGTTTGGTAAAACTCACCTGTTTAGCTGACGGGTCTGGGTTTTTGTTTGCTGGGAGCGTCTTGATTACTTCTTCAATTTTCTGTGTTGTTATTGATCTGTTCAAGATTTCTATCTCTTCTCGTTTCTGTTTTGGGAGACTATGTGTTTCTAGATATTTGTCCATTTTGCTTAGATTGTCCAATTTGTTGCTGTATAATTGTTCATAGTATTACTTAATGATCCCTTGTATTTCTCTGGTGTTACTAATTACTTCTCTTTCATTTCTGATTTTGTGTATTTGAGTTCTCTCTCTTTGTTACTTGGTAAGTCTAGCTAAGGGTCCATCAATCTTGTTTACCTTTTCAATAAACCAGCTCTTTGTTTCATTGATCTTTTTAATTTTTTTTTTTTTTTTTGTCTCAGTGTCATTTATTTCTGCTCTCATCTGTACTATTTCCTTCCTTCTACATGCACTGGGGTTTTTATTTTTGTTTGCTTTTCAGTTCTTTAAGTTATGAGGTTAGGTGGTCAA
Source organism: Molossus molossus (assembly GCF_014108415.1). Taxonomy (NCBI): domain Eukaryota; kingdom Metazoa; phylum Chordata; class Mammalia; order Chiroptera; family Molossidae; genus Molossus; species Molossus molossus. The sequence continues at coordinate 85,939,857 of NW_023425348.1, read as the reverse complement.
TTAGAAATTTTTCTTATTTTTTGAAGTGGGCCTGTAGTGCTATGAACTTCCCTCTCAGAACTGCTTTTACTGCATCCCATAGATTTTGTGTTGTTGTGTGTTTATTTTCATTGGTTTCCAGGAAGTTTTTAATATCTTCCTTGATCTCCATGGTAACTCATTATTGTTCAATAACATGCTATTTAGCCTTCATGTTTTCAAATGTCTTTGCATGTTCTTGTTGCAATTGATTTCTAGTTGCATGTCATTGTGATCTGAGAAGATGCTTGCTATGATTTCAATCTTATTAAACTTGTAGAGACTTAGTTTGTGCCCTAAAATGTGGTCTAGCTTTGAGAATGTCCCATGTGCACTTGAGAAGCATGTGAATTATGCAGTTTTGTGGTATAATTCTCTGTAGATATCTATTAAATCCATTTGATCCAGTGCTTCATTTAGAAGCACTGTTACCGAGTTAATTTTTTGTCTGGATGATCTATCCAGTGATGTCAGCAGGGTATTGAAGTCCCTGCTATGATTGTAGTGCTGTCAATTTTTCCTTTGAAGTCCTCCAGAAGATTTTTAATACATTATGGTACTACTATATTGGGTACATATATGTTTACCAAGGTTGTATCTTCCTGTTCGATAGATCCTTTCGATATTATGTAGTGGCCTTCTTTGTCTCTAGTTATGGCCTTCATTTTGAAATCTATTTTATCACATATGAGTATTGCTACCCTAGCTTTTTTTTTTCCCTTTCCTTTTGCTTGGTAGATTTTTTTCCATCCCTTGACTTTCAACCTATGTGAGTCTTTTGTTGTGAAGTGGGTCTCTTGTTAACAACATATATGTGAGTCATGCTTTCTTATCCAGTCAGTTACTCTATGTCTTTTTATGGGAGCATTCAGTCGATTCACATTTAAGGTGATTATTGATATGTACTTATTTATTGCTGTTTTTGTTTAGTGTGGTTATATATTTTTTTCTATTTCTTCTAGTAATTACAGCAGTCCTTTGAACATTTTTTGCAGTGCTGGTTTGGTGCTAATGTATTCCCTTAGCCATTTTTTGTCTGGGAAGCTCTTCATTTGACCTTCTATTTTGAATGATAGCCCTGCTGGATAAAGTAGTCTTGGATTCAGATCTTTGTTTTTCATGACCTTGATTACTTTATGCCATTCCTTTCTGGCCTGTAGTGTTTCTGTTGAGAAGTCAGCTGAGAGCTTGATGGGCTTTCCAGTGTAGATAACCTGTTGCTTTTCTCTTGCTGCTTTTAGGATTCTTTCTTTGTCTTTAATTTTTGGCATTTTAATTACTATGTGTCTTCTTGTGGTCCTGTTGGGGTTCTTCTTACTTGGGGCTCTCTGTGCTTCTTGAACTTGAATGCCTTCTTTCTTCAAGTTAGGGAAGTTTTCTGTCACTATGCCTTCAAATATATTCTCTAATGCTTTCTTATTTTTTTCTTCTTTTGGGGACTCCTATGATGTGAATATTATTACATTTCTAGTTGTCCCACAGTTTTCTTACACTGTATTCCTGTTTTTTAATTGTTGCGGGGTTTTTTTGGTTTTTTGATTGGTTGATTTTATTCTACCCTGTCTTCTAATATACTGATCTGGTCCTCAGCTTCCTCTACTCTGCTGGTTAGTCCTTCCAATGTGTTCTTTATTTATGCTCTGTCATTCTTCATTTCCACTTGGGTGATTCCCAGTGTTTTTATATCTTTACTCATGGTGTTGATGTCCTTATTCATGCTGTTGAACTTCCTCAAGATAATGGCTCTGAACTCTACCTCTGATAACTTGCTTAACTACATTTCATTTATCTAATCTGCAGTAGAGGTCTCTTGTTCTTTCACTTGGGATGTGTTTCTTTGTTCCACCAATTTTGCTATCTCAGTGGGTTTTGAAGCCTGCCAAATTTTTCCCTGTGGATGTTTATTTTCCACTGGTTGTGGCTCCCTGTACTGGGTTTAGATGAGTGTAGGAGGACCCATGTTCAACACCACTGTCCAGTCTTACTTTCCTGGGTAGATTTACAAGCCCAGGAAAGGTTCAGTTATCCTCTAGCTTTTTGCCTGGATGCTATTAGTCTCATTTACTCCAGGCCTTGGGTTGTAGCCCTGAGCTGTATAAAAAACTTCCTCTGGTGTTCAGCAGTGCAAGGATTTATAGACGGTGGGGAAGTTGCTGGTTGTTAATCAGCCTCATTTTGCATTTCCTTGGCCCAGCTGGGTGGGGTCAAATTTCTGAGGGAAGGGCTGTTGCACCCCCCCCCCCTGTTCCAAGTGCCAGGAAAGATCAAGATGGCCACCATCCTGTGTGGCCACTACTCAGCAATAACTCTTAGCAGCCTCCAAATCCCGGATGTCCCCACAGAGTTCTAGTCCAGTCTTCCCTCCCTCTGTTGTAGCCCAAGGTAAGTCACTGTAGCTAATTTAGTGCTCTATTCCAGCACTCTGTGCTGTGGTGCTGGCTTGGGATTTTAACACCGAGGGCACTACTCACAGCTAAAACCGCTGCTGTGTGTGGGCTCCCAGCCTGTAGCCCTCTCATGCCTCTGCAGACCTACCAGGCTCGATTCAGTGTCCCTGGTTATATGGTCCTCTCCAGCTGCTTTTCTGTTGCTTTTTCCCAATTATTTGTCTTTATTTTGGTTGTAATTCCAGTTTAGTCCTGGGAGATAATCTCTGTAGCTTCCATTCACTCTGCTGCCATTTTCTGAAGTATCAGTAAAATATAACTTCTTTATTATTATTTATGCATTATTTCATGGTTGAATTTCTGATTTCGCACTCACTATTCAGGATTCCCTGTCCTTCATCTTCAAGGAACAAGGAAAGCTAACTATTCCATATACACAATTAATAAAGCTACATATCCTATAAATTATTTGAGCACAAAAATAGATGTTTTGAAATTTTTTTAAAATCGTGAGTTAAGCCTGGATTATAAATTTCGAAACTTCCATCAGTAGAGAGTTTAGTGATAACTTATGAAATATCCTGCTGCTTCCTTGAAGAAGATGAATTTTAAAAATAAGATAAATGATGCTCTGATTGGGTAGGGTGGTAATTTAATTTTGTTGACTATCAATTGGTCTCCTACTGGAGGTTATTAAAAAAGCACGAGTGTGAAGTGATTATTCTGTAAACTACAAAAAAAAAAAAAAAAAAAACTAAATGAATTAACAAGATTGAACTGTAGTTAAATATTTTCCCCATGCTGTATTCTAATTATTACTGGCACATTTAAATGTGCTGACAGTGAGATGGTTAAATGCACACAGAATTTGATTGGTTTGAAATGGATTTCAGTGTTATATCCTGAATTTTCTTTGTGCTAGAGGTATAATTGTTGAATATCACATAACTTCACAAATCCTTAATTTTAATGGTAAAATGAAAATGATATTACCCATTGTATACATACACATTTATATGTAAAGCTCTTAATATTAGATCAAGATAATTTTGGAGAACATATTATTAATGAAATAATGCACATAGTATTTATACATTTTAATTTCACTACAATTTTCTGTATGTCACTTTTTTCATTTATTTCTCACTTCAACAAGATATCTTGTGATTCCCAAATAGCATTGGTAGAAAACAGGACACAAGTTACACACTTTGTCCTCCTTGTACTAACCAATGCCCCAGAACTGAAATTCCCTTCTTTATCATGTTCACTCTCATTTATCTCATCGATGTGGTTGGGAGCCTGGGAATGATTGTATTGATTCTCCTAGACGCTCGTCTCCACCCTCCTATGTACTTTTTCCTCAGTAACCTGTCTCTGGTGGACTTTGCTTATTCCTCAGCTGCCACTCCCAAAGTCATGGCTGGGTTATTTATAGGAAACAAGGCTTATCTTTTATGATGCATGTGCTGCTCAGATATCCTTTTTTGTAGCCGTTGTCACTATGGAAAATTACCTCTTAGCATCAATGGCCTATGACCACCATGCAGAGGCGTGCAAGCCCCTGCATTGCACCACCACCATGATGACAGGAGTGTGTGCACCTCTGGCCACAGGCGCCTACCTCTGTGGTTTTCAGAATGCCTCCTTCCATGTTGGGGACATATCCAGACTGTTCTTTTGTAAGTCTAATGTGGTCCATCACCTTTTCTGTGATGTTCCAGCTATCATGGCTCTCTCTTGCACAGATACACACATTAGTGAGGTGTTTCTTGTTTTTATATCAAGCTTCAACATCTTTTTTGCTCTCCTGGTTATATTGATTTCCTACCTGTTTATATTTATAATCATCTTGAAAATGCATTCAACTCAGGAGCACCAGAAGGTGTTGTCTACCTGTGCTTCTCACGTCACTACAGTCTACATCTTCTATGGAACAGTAATTTTCCTGTACTTACAGGCCAGCTCCAGTCATTCCTTGGACACTGACAACATGGCCTCTGTGTTGTATTCTGTGGTAATCACCATGCTGAACTTAGGTCTACAGCCTGAGGAACAAAGAGGTCAAGAGTGCATTCAAGAAGGTGGTTGAGAAGACAAATAATTCTATAGGATTAGGATTTTAACCTTGTCATATGCATAACACTGTTTAATTTCTCTCTTGACCTTCTCCATGTAATAAATTACTTTTTAAGGCCCACACTTCATTTAAATTTCTAAGATGACATCCTTATCTTTTCAAAAGTTTTTTTTTTCCCAGTAAAAAGAAGTTCATATGGAACCAAAAAAAGACCCCGAATAGCCCAGAAATCTTGAAAAAGAACAAGAAAGTAGGAGATATCACAATACTGGATATCAGGTTATACTACCAAGTCATTGTAATCAAAACATCCTGGTACAGGCACAAGAACAGGCATACAGATCAATGGAAAAGAACAGAAAACCGAGAAACTGACCCAAGTCATTTTGCTCAATTAATACTTTACAAGAGCATAGTGGAGTAAAGACAGCCTCTTTAATAAATGGTGTTGGGAAAATTGGACAGCTACATGCAAAAAAAAAAAAAAAAATGAAGCTAGACCAGCAACTTACATCATACACAAGGATAAACTGAAAATGGATAAAAGACTTAAATGCAACTCATGAATCCATAAAAATTCTAGAAGAAAATGTAGGCAACAAAATTTCAGACATCACACGCAGCAGAATTTTCATTGATACAACACCTAAGGGAAGAGAAACAAAAGAAAAAAATGAACATATGGGATTGTATCAAACTAAAAATCTTCCAGATAAAAAAGTGAACTTGTATATACACAATGGAACACTATACAACTGTAAGAAAGAAAGATCTCTTACCCTTTGAGACAACATGGAGGGACCTGGGGAGTATTATGCTAAACGAAATAAGCCAATCAGAGAAAGACAAATACCACATGATCTCATTTATTTGTGAAATATAATGAACAAAACAAGCTGATAAACAAAATAGATCCAAAGACATAGTTAGGAATAAGGTTCAGACTGACAGACTTCAGAGGAGGCGGGCAGCGGGGATGGATGAGATAAACTAAAGAACTTATATGCATGTATGCATAACCAATGGACATAGACAACAATGCTGTGGGGGAGGAGAGGAGGGTGGGATGGAAAGGAGGTTGTCTGGGGGGAGGAAGGAGAAACTTCTGTGACAAAAGTAAATTAATAAAAATTGAAAAATAATAATAATAAATAAAAATGGGCAGAGGACCTAAAGAGACATCTCTCCAAATAGGACATACAAATGGCCAAGAGACATATGAAGAAATGCTCAACATCACTAATCATTAGAGAGATGCAAATTAAAACAACTATGAAGTATCACCTCACACCTGTCAGAATGGCCGCCATCAACAAATCATCAAATAACAAGTGCTGGCGAGGGTGTGGAGAAAAGGGGACTCTAATACACTGCTGATGGGAATGCAGACTGGTGCAGCCACTATAGAAAACAATATGGTGTTACCTCAAAAAATTAAAAATTGAATTTCTATTTGACCCAGTGGTCCCACTTCTAGGAATATACCCTAAGAAGCCTGAAACACCAATCAGAAAGAATATATGTACCCCCATGTTCGTAGCAGCACTATTTACAATAGCTAAGATCTGGAAACAGCCCAAGTGTCCATCAGTAGACAAAAGGACAAAAACCTTGTGGTACATATACACAATGGAATACTATGCAGCTATAAGAAAAAAAGATCTGTCATCTTTTGAGATGACATGGAGGGACCTGGAAAGTATTATCCTAAGTAAAACAAGCCAAGCAGAGAAAGACAAGTATCATATGATCTCACATATTTGTGGAATATAATGAAAATAACAGTCTGAAGAACAGGGTAGTCCCAGAGGCGTGGAAGTAGGGTACAGACTGATGATCCCCAGAAGAGGGATGGGGAGAGAGAGATAAACCACAGAACTTATATGCATGTGCGCATAACCAATGGACATGGACAACAAAGCTGGGGATAAGGTGGGGAGGGAGCAGGAGGAGGAAGTCAATGGGGGAATTTTTGTCATCTATAACAAAAATTTTAAAAAATTAAAAAATTAAAAAAAAAAGTTACAGTACCTAAGATAAGAACAGAACTGAAAAATAACCACATAGAAACAAAGGAAAAGGACAGTTTTATTTGATCCACGCCAACTCTTTCTTCTTCACCTCTGAGACAGATGGCCTTGGCTTTTGACTTCTCCCTCAGGGAAAAGTGAGAGAGAATGGAGTGCTAAACCCAACTTCCCTGGCTGAAAGTATATTTTTTTTTCTGTTTTAAGATATATTTTTGCTAACTTATTGGAGTTATATTGGGTTAATTACATAGGTTTCAAGTGTACAATTTTATAATACATTATCCATATATTGTATTGTGTGTTCATTACCTACAGTTTAGTTGTTTTTTTATCTTTATTGTTGAGAGTATTACAGATGTCCCTTCTTTTTTTCCCCTTTTGACCCCTCCACCCAGTTTTTGTCCTGCCCCTGGTTTTCACCACACTATTGTCTGTGTCCATGAGTAATGCATATAAGCATATAAGTTCTTTAATTAATCTCTTCCCACCCCCCCTCCTCCCTTCACTCTGAGATTTATCAGTCTATCTTATATTTTCCTAACTCTGGTTCTATTTTATTATTCATCAGTTTACTTTGTTCATTATATTCTACATATAAGTGCAATCATGTGATATTTGTCTTTCTCTGACAGGCTTATTTCACTTAGTGTAATACTCTCCAGGTTCCTCCATGTTGTCTCAAAGAGTAAGAGAACCTTCTTTTTTACAGCTGCATAGTATTCCATTGTATAAGTGTACCACAGCTTTTTTTATTCACTCTGGCTGAAAGTCTTTGTAAAAGAAAGCATTTATTAGGCCATTGCTAGCAAGAAGACCAGTCTTGGAGCATGGAGTCTAAACTCCCAGCAGTATGGCTAGGAAAGACAAAACATCTGACATCAGGAGTCGTACAAGTGTTTTATATGTCAATCAGGAGGGAGAAAGATGTAAATGATTCTGAAAAGATTTACATTAGCTATAGATAAAGGAGAGGGGGAAGGTGAAGCAGGGCTAGTTCTGGGTTAGGGGCAACAGAGTCTACAGCAGAGTCCATAAACCTCATGGGTAAATAAGAAGCAGAGGTTCCTGGGGTCCTAGGGTACCTGGATATCCTCTGTTTTGGATAATTACAAAAATACCCACCTGGAAATTAATCCTAAAGCCCAATGTATATACAGAAATGTGGACATGAGCAGTCTTTTGTCAGAGCTGGTCCACAGCATTAACAGGCTAACTGTTCTGTCTCTTTTTCTCACTCTCCAGCTGCTATAAGTTTATTTGAGAACATCTCAGAATTTTTTTCTTGCCAGGAGCATTCATCCAAAGTCCTTGGCCTTTCTGTATATTGCCCTAGAGAAAGAGTCCAGGTAGTTTTCAGCAGCCAGCATGGCTTGTAACATTGGGAAAAGCCACACAATCTTGAAAACTTACCCACAGGGGAAAGGGAGAGAAGGTAATTGTGTGTCCAACAACCCCGGCCTTGCAATGGGTTGCCCAAGGACAAAGAGGCAAGTGGTTGGCTCTGTGGTATTGGGACAAGGTACACACCCTGAATCTTTTTTTCAAGAATAATGAAGAGGAATGGAATATGCATCCAGTGGCCCAGCTTATTAGTGCACCGCCCTAAAGAAAAGGAGTAAATGTTTGACTGCAGCCAGCACAGTTCTGTGAGGGTGGAAGACTTCTCTACGAAAGACAGAGAGGGATGGAGTATATATATCCATTAAAAAGGGTTTAAGAAGCTCCTGGAGTCTCTAGCTAGACTAGTTGGGGGAAAGCCTTGTCCTACTCATGCTAGGACATAAATATTGGGAGAGGATGCTGTTTCTTCAAATGCATGCACAACACAGGCTACGAGGAACATAAAGAATTTAGAAATGATGACACATAAAAAAATGAATTACTCATTGATCTAAATAAATAGAGATCGGTGAATTGTCAGAAAAGGAATTAAAATAATTATGTTAAAGAAGCTCAGTGAGGCCCTGGCCAGTTTGGCTCAGTGGTTAGAGCTTCGGCCTGCGGTCTGGAGAGACCCGGGTTCGGTTCCCACTAAGGGCGCGTACCTCAGTTGCAGTTTGTCCCCGGCCCTGGTTGGTCGTGCAGGTGGTAGCCACTCGATGTGTCCCTTTCACGTCGATGTTTCTCTCTCTCTCTCTCTTCCTCTCCCTCCCTCCCACTCTATCTGAACAAAAAATGGAAAAATATCCTCGGATGAGGATAAAAAAAAAAAAAGAAGAAGCTCAGTGAGTTACGAGAGAACACATATAGACAACTATGCAAAACCAGGACATGTTCTATAAAGAGATGTAAACCATGGAAAAGAAACAAAAATATTCTGGGATTGAAGACTACAATGATTGAGCTAACAAATTTAATAAAGAACATTATAATTAGATTTTATCAAGCAGAAGAAAGAATCTATGAACTTGAAAACAAGTTCGGTTGGTGTGGCTCAGTGGCTGAGTGTCCATCATGCACCAAGAGGTCACCGGTTCAATTCCCGGTCAGGACATATGCTCAGGTTGTGGGCCCAGTCCCCAGTGGAGGGGCATGCAAGAGGCAGCCAATCAATGTTCTCTCTCATCGATGTTTCTAGCTCTCTCTTGCTCTCACTTCTCTCTCTGAAATCAATAAAGAAAAAAAAAAGAGAAAAAAAAAAGGCGAGAAAAATAAATTTTAAAAGCCATGAGTAACCATAATGCAATATATTCATTATAAGTGTCCCAGAAGGAGAGAAGTCTACCTATGGAAAAAAGCCTAATAATTATCATGGCAGGAGAAAAGACAATTGAAGGGTAGTGGGTATGCTTGAACCAATATATCAGTCTTCCTAAAGTCCATTGTCTAGAACTACTGCATGTCTCTCCCTAGCTGTAAAGGTAGCAAGCAAGTACCTATGGGTGAGCAGATGATTGTCTGAGTACCTCTATTTTATTATCCATGCAATATCAATTTCTAAAAATTATAACTATTAATATTTAATCTTATGAAATATCTGATATGTGATGGAAACAGAGCTACACTTGGTATATATGTCATGTGATAATCTTGAAAATGCTTTGAGGATGAAAAGATAATTATTCTCTCTCTCCTAACAAAAGAGAAATTGAAGTATGAAGAGCCTAAATAACTTACCCAAATTTGAAGTGAAGCATATTTGAATTGTGCAAATGTGTGCATATGAAACATGGGTAATAATGACATTTGCCTGATCTAATAAAAGTGTCATATGGGCTCAGAGGTAACTGCAAAGAAAGGAATGGATTTACCTCCTTTGTTGGAGAAAAAAAAATCCAGTTCAGAACTGTGATGATAAGTTAGGTGGGTATTATTTTAAGATTTGCTAAGGAGACTGCTTGAAATGTTTTTGAGAAGAGCAGAAATGAAATAAAATTTAAATGACAATTTCCAACCACTGTTCACATCCAATACCATTTAGTACCAGTTTCAAATGTACAGCAAAGTGCTCAGAAAACTGTGCACTAGAGAGTGGGCTTTTTGCTGCCCTGAACACCCACCTGGTCCCATACCTTGTTATCTCAACATTATTGACTCTATTTCCCACACTGCAAACCACATCTCTGTGGCTATTCTGTAACTACCAATTTGGATGCTTAATCCCTTCACCTTTTTCACCCAGCCCTTCAAGCTCCCTCCCCTCTGACAGCTGTCAGTCTGTTCTCTGCATCTATAAATTTGTTTCTATTTTGTATGTTTTGTTCATTAGCTTCTATATAAATGTGTGAAATCATATGGTATTTGTCTTTCTCTGTATGGCATATTTTACTGAACATTTTTAAAACTGGAAATTTTAAAATATGAAATGCTGATAAAGATGTAAAACAATTTTAATGGATTGCTAGTGAAAAATCAAAATGGTACAGCCACTTCAGAAAACAGTTTGGCAATTTCTCATTCAAATAAACATATACTTACCATGTGACCAAACAATCCAATTCTTAGATATTTACCCAAATGACATGAAAAAATTATGTTTATGCAAAAATGTTTAGCAAGTATTTATATCAGCTTTATTTATAATGATAATGATCAAACACAAGACCTAGCACAAATGTACCTCAACTGCAGAACAAGATAAAAATCTGTAATGTTTGTGTAATAGAATACTACTCTGCAATAAAAAATATTTCACCATGATACAGGTGATAATGTGGATGGACCTCAAATGCTAAGAGTATATATTCTAGGATTGCAGTTAAGGACATTCTTACAAAGAAAAGGCAAAATTATTTGAATAAAACGGTTGGTTGGTTGCAGGGGTGGGTAGGAGAAGGGGTTTACTAAAAGAAGATTGTAGGAATTTGTTTACGTAATAGTGGTTTCTTGACAAAATTCTTAGAACTGTACATTATATTGTGAATATTACTGTATGTAAACTATACATTCAGTATACACTGACAAAAATAACAATAGAAAACTTGTCTGTACAATGAAAATAATCAGCATGTCCACATAGGCAATTTAATTGCTTCTTTCCTGGGAAAGTGGAATGAGGGGCCATAGATGCTCCCACAGGGGAAATTCCCAGAGAGCTCCATGTCTCTATACTTCCGTCTACGTCCGCATGCATTAGTTATGGAAATCCCAATATGACTCAACATGACATCATTTTAGATGCACCAGGCCACATGCTGAGCCCATCAGGTGACCATTTATTCATGTGAATGTTAATACCTGTTAGTATGCAGAGACCTTATCCTAGAATTTGCTATGAGCCTGCAACCATAGTCAGGAAAAACACCCTAAGATAAAAATTGCGTGGATTGACTTTAAAATGAGACCCTCTTACTGAGATGTTTTACAGATTTTCCCTTATTTGTTCTTTATAGACACAGTTCTGTGTATTATGTGACAGAGGTAATATCATTGTGTTTATTTTACATGAAGGAGGTAAATGACCCCGCTAAGGATGCAGGAAGAATGCAGGGTAGGATCCCTGCTTCAGAGACTTTGGAGCCTGGTGGCTACTACCTGAGAGACTGCTCCTCTCATCGTACTTATGCATATTCTACGGCTGGTATTCTGACCGACTATTTTTTCTCTCCCAGCTGACAGGTAAGCATCTATGTTCCATGGACACTTTTAGCAGGATATGTAATTCATGCAAACACTGTGGAACAGCTACACTTACTCTGAGTTATTTGAAAGCAAAAACAGGTATTTTCAATGCTTTTCTAAAATACCAAGGTGAGACTAGGATAAAAATATCAAAGATGGGAGTTTACTGACACTTAATTAAATATCTTTCTGCTTTCCTAAAGCTATGAACAAAAAAATAACGTAGATGATTCTGTGATTGATCAAGTGATAATTTCATCTCGGTCACCAAATGTTGACCCTCTCATTGAAGGTAAAAAAAAAAAAAAAATGAAAAACAAACAATCATGTACTTTACAATGTAAACTGTAATTAAAAATAAAATGAGAAAAGACTAATAAGTAAACTCAAAAAAGCAAAAGAGTAAAATAATTATAATTTTATTTTTTTTTAAATATGTTCTTATTGATTTCTGTTTCAAGAGTCAGGAAGGGAGAGAAAGATAGAAACATCAATGTGAGAGAGAAACATCAATCCGCTGCCTCCTGCACACTTCCTACTGGGGAATGAGCCTGCAACTTGGAAATTGAAGAAGGACCTCTCAGTCCATGGGATGACACTCAGTCTATTGAGCCACACCAGACAGGCTGAGTTTTAAACTACAAGAGTGTCTAATCTGAATTAACAAGATCCAAACAACACTTTAAACTTGTCCCTGTGACCTCATGCTTATTTTTACTAGCCTATCTACATATGTAAGCTAGTAAAAATAGACTTTTGATTAGATAAAATATGGATTTAACTCTTGAATCATGATTCTTTACTGTACAAGCTTTGTCATTTTAAAGCATCATGGAACTTCCCAAATCCTCGATTTCCTTGATGATAAAGTGGGAGTAATAATACTACCTAACACACACACACACATACACACACACACACACATATACACACACACACTTATAAAGTCTTATTCATTGTAGAATGGACTATATGGTAAATGTGGTCATGTGTTTTGATGTTTGGCAAACATAATACCATCATGGGATAGACTTGGAAAGTACACTCGCAAAGGTTTTAGGAGTGGGGAGTAGAAAAGTGTAAAGGGAGTCAAATATATGGTGACGGAAGGAAACTGGACTTTGGGTGCTGAACACACAATGCAATATACAGATGATGTATTATAAAAGTGTACACTTGAAACCTATATAATTTTATTAACAGATGTCACCCTGATTAAATTTTTAAAAATTTTTAAGTAAAGAAGATTTTCTTTTAAAATTTAGGATAAAAATGTTAGTAGTTAATAGAAGATGAATACCTTTCAAATTGAAATAAAAAGATTTAAAATACTGTTTCTGCATAGAACAGATTCAAATAAAATATTTTACAACATAGTGCTTGCCACCAAAATAGATCTACAGGCTAAAGACAGCCCATGAACAAGGAACTTTCAACCTTGATCTCTGTGATTCTGCTCTGAGGGACAGTAGTGAGAGAAAGGGCGATTTTAAGATAAATGGACTATTTTAAGCTAAAATATGGATTTCAAGGGAGAATTAAGCAAAATGATGGCTCACATGGAATTGCTGGAGCAGTCAATACTATGGATTAAGCAAGAATGTGGAGAAACTGGAGACACAAAATCTCAGTGGCCACAGGGTGTGAGAAAAGGCAGATTGAAGAAAAGGGCTTTAAATGTTCAAAATCCTTGCACACCTGAAGACCTGTTGTCACCACCCATTTTCCCAAACCAACATAAAGACCATCATTACATCCTCATAGCAATATTGCAGCTAGCACACATCAGACTGTGCTGGACACCCAGAATTTATTGTTTTTTAATGTATCACCTTATTCAATTTTTACTTAACACTGTAAGTAAAGTAGGCCTTATTGCTGTCTTAATTTTGCTGATGCTATATAAGCTTCAGCAAAGTTAGGTTAGGATTAATGATTCCTAGGCAGTACATAGTAGGGCTAGTATGCACCTTATCTCAGACCCTCAACTTTATCCCTGATGCTTTGCCTTCTCTTCAGAATTGCCTCTGTAGGTTATGCATGCCCCTACTGCTCCAATTATCCTACCACATCTACTGTGCATATATCTCTCAGTTGCTGCACTGTGAACCCCAAGCACTGAGTTTGGACCAATAGAGACAAAGAGTAACTGTAAATTGAGTTGAATTCAATTTGATGTACATACAATTAAGACTATTGGACTTAGGAACCACTCAGTTTGCATTCAAGGGTTGGCTTGGATCCAAAACATGGCTTGTCAATTGACATGCTTAGAATATGAAAAAACAAATTACTCAACCTCTTATGCATCCTAATTGAAATGAATGTAACAACAAAATTAACTTATAATATTAAGAGGATATAATGAATATACTTTTAAAGTGTCTAGAGCTGTTTTGGCAGGTGAGCAGCATGCAAATATGTGCTTTCACCAGGCTTGGGGAACGTGAATTGGCAGATATATTCACTCTGGACAAGCCATTCATTGAGTTATTTATTTTTCTATATCTCAATTTACATACTTATAAACTTTAAAATTAGGGGGATTTTTCCATAAAGATCCTTCAGATTCAACAACGTAAATCTATGCATAATTAATGCACTAAGTTTTGTTGTCAAGGCCATTTTTGTCTGGAGAATCGTGAAATACAAGTTAATTCTATAATGAAATAATGCATATTGTATGTACACATAACAATTCACATTTTTTTTTACCACTGTTTTCTTGTTCTCATAGCCACCAAGTATTCTGTGATTGTCCACAATGACGAAGAACAGGACAGAAGTGACTGAGTTCATCCTCCTTGGGCTAACCAATGCCCCAGAACTTCAGGTCCCCCTCTTTGTCATATTCACTCTCATTTACCTCATCACCCTGATTGGGAATTTGGGGATGATGGTATTGATCCTGCTGGACTCTCATCTCCATACCCCTATGTACTTTTTCCTTAGTAATCTATCTTTGGTCGACATCTGTTACTCTACAACTGTAACTCCCAAGGTCATGACTGGGTTCTTTGTAGGAGACATGGTCATCTCCTACAATGCATGTGCTGCTCAGATGTTCTTCTTTATAGTCTTTGCCACTGCAGAAAGTTACCTCTTGGCCTCAATGGCCTATGACCGCTATGCGGCAGTGTGCAAACCCCTGCATTACACCACCACCATGACGACAGAAGTGTGTGCATGTCTGGCCATAGGCTCCTATATCTGTGGTTTCCTGAATGCCTCCATCCACACTGGGGACACCTTTAGTCTCTCTTTCTGTGAGTCCAATGTGGTCCATCACTTTTTCTGTGATGTTCCAGCAGTCCTGGATCTTTCTTGCTCTGACAGATATATTAGTGAGCTGCTTCTTGTTGTTGTGGCAAGCTTTAACATTATTTTTGCTCTCCTGGTTATCTTGATTTCCTACACATTCATATTTATCACCATCCTAAAGATGCACTCATCTTTGGGGTATCAGAAGGCTCTGTCCACCTGTGCCTCCCACCTCACTGCAGTCTCCATCTCCTATGGAACTATTATCTTCATGTACTTACAGCCCAGCTCCAATCGCTCCCTGGACACTGACAAAATGGTGTCTGTGTTCTATACTATGGTCATCCCCATGCTGAACCCTGTGGTCTACAGCCTAAGGAACAAGGATGTCAAGAGTGCATTCAAGAAGGTTGCTTTAGAGGCAAAATTGATTTTCTTGAGGATTATGATTTTAACATTGTACAATGTACAGTAACCTAGTTTCATTACAGTAAAACCAAAGTCCCCAAGTAACATCCTTACCTATTCAAAAGTCTGTGGTCCTGAAAAAAGGTAACATTAAGTCCAGAAATGTACCTGAACAAAGATGGCTAAGATGTCTGGGGCCTGATTGTGAAAAACCAAGGATATTGGTTTACTCATTTATTCTACATGCATTTTTTTCTACCACATTAATGCAAATACATCTAAAATAGGGCCACAAAGAAGACCATGAACAAAGTGCATGCATGTGCCCCAGGAAGATACCTCCATCTTGCAGTAGAAATCAATAATGTTTTACATTTTGCTTCTGGAAATGCTTTGAAATTGTTAATTCTAATATTTCATGTCTACTTTTGTTGATTTAAATGATCTTTTGTTACAGCTCCATTCTTTTTTTAAAAATTTATCTTTATAAACCACAGAACTTACATGCATGTATGCATGACCAATGGACATGGACAACTAAGCCGTGGATGGGGCGGAGGTGGGGTGGGGTGGGGGGTGCCAATGGGGTAAAAAGGTAAAATATCTGTAACAAAAAAATAAATAAAAATTCATAAAATAAAATAAAAAATTATCTTTATTGGTGAAAGTATTACAGATGTCCTTCCTTTTTTCACCCATGGACACCCTCCTCCCTACTCCCACCCTTCCCTGACCACCTTCACTGCACTGTTATCTGTGTTTATTGGTTATGCCTATATGCATATATGTCCTTTGGCTTATCTCCTCCCACATCCTCTACCCTCTTCTCTCTGAGGCTCATCAGTCGGTTAACTACTTCCATGTCTTTGGATTTATTTTGTTTATCAGTATTTTGTTCACTAGATTCCACTAGACAAGAGATGTGATTCTTGTCTTTCTCTGGCTGGCTTATTTCACTTAGCATAATACTCTCCATGTCCCTGTATGTTGTCTCAAAGGGAAGAGTCCTTTCTATAAAATAGCTGCATGGTATTCATTGTATAAATGTACCACAATATTTTTATCCATTCATCTAGTGATGGGCATTTGACTGTCCCATTCTTTTACCCTACTTCATTCACGCTAATTTTCTTACTAGTTTTTCACAATCTGACAACTCCAAACAGGTTCCTGCCTCAGGGCATTTGCACTTGGTCTTTCCTGTGTGGAATGTTGCCTTACGCCATTAAGGTTGGTGCTTAAATGTGACTTTATTGTATATTTCTTTCCTGATCCCCTTTATAAATTAGCTATTCTTTATTTCTATGTACATTGTCCTTTCACTCTGTTATTCTTCATAGTCCTTATGAATTGTCACCTAATAAATATTTACTTGTTCACTTTATTATCTATCTTCTCTAACTAGACTGTAGACTCTATGAAAGCAGTGGCTTTATCTGTTTTGTTTACAACACAATCCACAGTACCTAAATGACTATCTATTTCATTGTAAATTCTCAATAAATATTTGTTAAATGAATAAATAAAATAACTAAGCTTTGAGTCTAACTGTATCAATATGTTGAATATTTAAACTGTTTATGATTATAGTGTGTCACCCATAACATTAACTTTCTAGATAGATGTAGAATGCATTTTCAAAAGCACAGCTAATTTGCTGCTTTACTGAAATATTTTTATGTACATTTTCACTCATCATGCACTCTAACATTTGGACACAAATATTTCCTGGATCCCATAAGCAAATAAATTATCTGCAACAATCTAATAATTTTACATAGAACTAATGTCTCATTAAGTGGCAAGTAAAACATCAAACAAATACTATTTAGTAAATCACCAAAAAATATTGAATATGAGATTATTTAAAGGTTTAGTATCTGATTATATTTGAAAATACTTCCTACATATGAAATATAATTAACTGCAATGGTTCTAAATATCTATAGAGAATATAAATACAATAATATCTGTCTATAATAAAAATACAGTACATTCAATATGCTAGTACGGTATAAAATTTATACTTTTAATTTTGATCTTCAAGGAGCTCTATACTATATAAAAACCTACCCACATAGCCCTGACCGATTTTGCTCAGTGGTTAGAGCGTCGGTCTGCGGTCCAGAGAGACCCGGGTTCGGTTTCCGCTAAGGGCAAGTACCTCGGTTGCAGTTTGTTCCCGACCCTGGTTGGTCGTGCAGGTGTCTCTTTCTCTCTCTTCCTCTCTCTCCCTCCCACTCTATCTGAACAAAAAAATGGAAAAAAATGTCCTCGGGTGAGGATAAAAAAATAAATTAAAAAAACCTACCCACATAAAAGTGTGCCCTTGTCAAATTTGTTATCTCTATAGAATAAGAGGCTTCAGTGTCTTAATATCTGTGAGATTGTGCTAGGACATGCTCATGTTCTAATACTGGTACTTTTGGGTGTCGATAGCATAACACAAATATTCACTTCTTTCTTTATGGGGATGTTTCTCCTCTTGGAACCATTTCTGATTATTATTTCAAATAATTATTTAACTTTAGAATTATTTTAGAGTTACAGAAAAAAATTTAAAACAGTGCCGATGTTCAACGTCACCCTGTGGCAGTCATCCTAATTCCTGGAACATTCCAAGATTACCTTAGATGGCCTAAAAGGACTGTGCAGATGTGAGTAAGGGAAGGATTTAATCTGGGAGTATCTGTGTGGACCATAAAGGCACTCCCGTGTATATTTATCAGAGTGAGTCAGGGAGATTTGACTACAAATAAATGATAAACGAGGAGTGGTCAGTGTGACCTTGGAAGCAGAGACAGAGATGATGTGACCACAAACCATGATGCAAGCAGTCACCAGAAGATGCATGGCTCTTCTAACCAATCAACTGTTGTTCAGGGAAACTGATTTTGGACATCTGGGGAAAGGGGAGGGCAGGGTCTAAGTAGAGGGGTGCAAAGGGGGGGCTGTGGGACATCTGTAAGAATGTCAACAATAAAAATAAAACTAAAAAAAAGAATAAATGTGTTATTTAAGCTTACAGATTTGTGGTAGTTTGTTATCACAGCCATAGAAAACTAATACAATTCTTGCCTAATTTTCCCTACAGGGTACCTTTGTATAGCTAAGAAACCAAGATTGACACAATACTATTTTCTAAACTTCAGATTTTATTCAGATTTCATTAGTTTTCCCACTCATATCATTTCCTCTTCTTGCATTTAATTGTTGGGTCTTCTTAATCCCTCTGGTCTGTGACAAGCTCTCTGTCTTTCCCTGGTTGTAATGACCTTGCCAGTGTTGAGAGTATTAGTCAGGAATTTCACAGAATGTCCTTCAATTGGGATTTTTCTGATTTTTCTCACGATGAGGTTGGCATTACACTTCTCAGAGATTAACATGAGGTCTTTTCTCATCACACCATACCCACTAGATATGCCCCTTTTTTCCTCTATTATTTATTTACTCAGTCATTTATTTATATCCATGTGTCCTCATTTATTTATTTTATATTATACATAATAAATACTAGGTTATACAGTTTGGGCTCAAGTCGTTCCATATCCACCATTTGTGACGTGGCTCTTTTTGTTTATTCCTGTGTCCCTTTGACACAGCTTCATCCTTTCGAGGTTTTTGTTGCTGTTTTTAGAGCACTCCCTTACTTTGTTACTACAAAATGCTCTCGGCTTACATTGTATTTTCCCTGCCCTTATCAAAGAATCCACTATTTCAATGAAGAACCTCCTTTCCTCTCTTAAAGAGTGGCATTTAGCCCAGCAGGTGTGGCTCAGTGGTTCGTTGACCTATGCACCAGGGGGTCACCAGTTTGATTCATAGTTGGGGCACGTGCCCAGGTTGTGGGCCAATTTCCCGGTTCCCAGTGGGGGCATGCAAGAGGCAACCAGTTGGTGTTCTCTCTCATCAATGTTTCTATCTCTCTCCCTATCCCCTCCTCTCTCTCTCAAAAATCAATACAGAAAAAAAAAATTTTTAAGCGTGGCATTTAAAAGCCCAGGTTTGAATCCTGTCTATGCTCATTGATAATAATTTACTTCTAGGTGCTCTTGTCCACAGAGGTAGAAAGTATATATCTATGCAGTCTGTATACATTCATAATTTATAGTTATTCTCTACCAATCCATCATAACTGTATTAAGCTAAACATGAGTATATACTGATGTCTCTGACTCTAATGCAGCAATTTTCAACCCGTGTGTGGCAAAAAAAATTTTTATTTAATTTATTTATTTTAGTTACAGATGTTTCTCCTTTTTCCCACACTGATACACGCCTCGTCCAACCTCCCTGTCCTGTCCCCAGATTTGTTGTCCATGCCCATTGTTCATGCATACATGCATATGAGTTCTGTGATTTATCTCCCGCCACACCCCCTCTACTGAGGATTGTCAGTCTGTACCCCACTTCCACGTCTCTGGGACTACCCGGTTCCTCACACTGCATGTTCATTATATTCCACAAATAAGTGAGATCATGTGATATTTGCCTTTCTCTGCTTAGCTTGTTTAGCTTAGAATAATACTCTTCAGGTCTCTCCATGTCATCTCAAAGAATAAGAGATCTTTCTTTCTCATAGCTGCATAGTACTCTATTGTGTATATGTACCACAGATTTTTATCCATTTGTCTACTGATAGACATTTGGGCTGTTTTCGGATCTTATCTATTGTAAATAGTGCTGCTACAAACATGGGGGTACATATATTCTTTCTGATTGGTGTATCAGGCTTCGTAGGATATATTCCTAGAAGTGGGATCACTGGGTCAAATGGAAGTACAATTTTTAATTTTTTGAGGTAACACCATATTGATTTCCATAGTGGCTGCACCAGTCTGCATTCCCACCAGCAGTGTACTAGAGTCCCCTTTTCTCCACACCCTCACCAACACTTGTTTGATGATTTGTTGATGGCAGCCATTCTGAGAGGTGTGAGGTGATACCTCATAGATGTTTTAATTTTCATCTCTTTGATGATTAGTGATGTTGAGCATTTCTTCATATGACTCTTGGTCATTTGTATGTTCTGTTTGGAGAGGTGTATATATAGCTCCTCTGCCCATTTTTTAATTGGGTTCTTTGTCTTCCTTTTGTTGAGTTGTATGAGCACTCTATATATTTTAGAGATTAACCCCTTATCTGATGTATCATTGGCAATTATGCTCTCCCATACAGTGAGTTGCCTTTCCATTCTGATAGTTGTTTCTTTTGCTGTGCAGAAGCGTTTGAGTTTGATGTAGTCCCATGTGTTCATTTTCTCCTTTGTTTCTGTTGCCTTAGGTGATGGATCAGTGAAAATTCTGCTGCGTATGATGTCCGAAATTTTGTTGCCTACATTTTCTTCTAGGATTTTTATTGATTCGTGGGACACATTTAAGTCTTTTATCCATTTTGAGTTTATTCTTGTGTATGATGTAAGTTGATGGTCTAGTTTAATTTTTTTTTTTTTGCATGTAGCTGTTGAATTTTCTCAACACCATTTATTAAAGGGGCTGTCTTTACTCCACTGTATGCTCTTACCACCTTTGTCAAATATTAATTGAGCATATTGCCTTGGGTCCATTTCTGGGTTCTCTGGTCTGTTCTACTGGTCTATGTGCCTGTTCTTGTACCAGTACCAAGCTGATTTGATTACAGTGGCTTTATAGTATAACCTGAAATCTGGTAATGTGATCTCTCCTACGTGGTTCTTCTTTTTCAAGATTGCTGTGGCTATTTGAGGTCTTTTCTGGTTCCATGTGAACTTTTGAAGTGTTTGTTTTAGGTTTGTGAAGTAGGTCTTTGGTATTTTGATGGGGATTGCATTGAATCTATAGATTGCTTTTGGTAGTATGAACATTTTAATGATGTTAATTCTTCCAATCTATGAACAAGGTATGTGCTTCCACTTTTTTTTATCTTCCTCTATTTCTTTTTTCAATGACCTGTAGTTTTCTGTGAATAAATCCTTTATTTCTTTGGTTAAGTTTATTTCTAATTATCTTAATTTTTGTGCCACAATAGTAAATGGGATTGTTTTCTTAGTTTCTCTTTTAGTGAGTTCATCATTGGTGTATAAGAATGCCATCGATTTCTTGACATTAATTTTGTATCCTGCTACTTTTCCAAATTCATTTATTAAGTCTAGTAAATTTTTGATGGAGTCTTTGGGGTTTTCTACATATACTATCATGTCATCTGCGAATAATGACAGTTTCACTTCCTCCTTTCCAATTTGGATCCCTTTTATTTTTCATCCTGTCTGAGTGCTGTGGTTAAGACATCTAATACTATGTTAAATAAGAGTGGCGAAAGTGGGCATCTCTGTCTTCTTCCTGTTCTTAAGGAAAATGCTTTTATTTTATTTTTTTTATTATTATTATTTTTTTATCCTCACCCAAGGATATTTTTCCATTTTTTGTACAGATAGAGTAGGAGGGAGAGAGAGGAAGGGAGAGAAAGAGAGAAACCTCGACGTGAAGGGGCACATCGAGTGGCTGCCACCCGCACGACCAACCAGGGTCGGGGACAAACTGCAACCGAAGTACGTGCCCCTAGCGGGAACCGAACCTGGGTCTCTCCGGACCGCAGGCCGACGCTCTAACCGCTGAGCCAAACTGGCCAGGGCTTAAGGAAAATGCTTTTAGTTTTTGCCCATTGAGTATAATGTTGGCTATAGGTCTTTCATATATGACCTTTATTATGTCTAGATATGATCCCTCTATTCCCACATTGCTGAGCTTTTTTTTTATCAGAAATGAGTGCTAGATTTTGTAGAATGCTTTTTTAACATCTATTGATATGATCATGTGGTATTTATTCTTCATTTTATTTATGTGGTGTATCACATTTATTGATTTGGGAATATTGTACCAGCCTTGCATCCCTCGGATGAATCCCACTTGGTCATGGTGAATAATTTTTATGATATATTGCTGGATTCAATTTGCTTGTATTTGGTTCAGGATTTTGGCATCTATGTTCAGCAGGGTATTGACCTGTAGTTTTCTCTCTTAGTAGTGTCTTTTTCTGGTTTTGGAATTAGAATTGTGCTGGCCTTATAATATGAGTATGGAAGTCTTCCTTCATCTTGCATTTTTTTAACTAGTTTGAGGAGAATGGGTGTTAGTTTTTTCTTGAATGTTCAGTAAAACTCCCCCGTGAAGCCATCCGTGCCTAGGCTTTTGTTTGCTGGGAGAGTCTTGATTACTTCTTCAATTTCCTTAGTTGTTATTAGTCTAAGTTTTCTATCTTTTCTGGGTCCAGTTTTGGGTGACTATGTGTTTCTAGAAATTTGACCATTTCACTTAGATTGTTCAATTTGTTGCCATATAGTTGTTCATAGTAGTTGTTAACGATCTCTTCTATTTCTATGGTGTCAGCTGTTGCTTCTTCTCTTTCATTTCTGATTTTGAGTATTTGGGTTCTCTTTGTTTCTTGGTGAGTCTAGCTGAGGGTACATCAACTTGTTTATCTTTTCGATAAACCAGAGCTTTGTTTCATTGATCTTTTGAATTGTTTTGTTTTTTTTGTTTGTTTGTTTTTTTTGTCACTATGTCATTTATTTCTGCTCTGATCTTTACTATTTCCTTTCTTCTCCTTGCTCTGGGGTTTTCTTTTTGTTTGCTTTCTAGTTCTTTAAGTTGTGACGTTAGATAGTCAACTAGAGATCGTTTTTGTTTCTTGAGGTAGGCCTGTAGTGCTATGAACTTCCCTCTCAGAGCTGCTTTTGCTGCATCCCTTAAATTCTGTATTGTTGTGTGCTCATTTTCATTGGTTTACAGGAAATTTTTAATTTCTTCCTTGATCTCCATGGTAACCCATTCATTGTTTAATAATATACTATTTAGCCTCCATTTTTTCAAATGTCTTTGCATGTTCTTGTTGCAATTGATTTCTAGTTTCATGCCTTTGTGATCTGAGAAGATGGTATGATTTCAATCTTCTTGAACTTGTAGAAATTTAGTTTGTGTCCTCATGTACTCTATCTTTGAGAATGTCCCATGTGCACTTGAGAAGAATGTGAATTCTGTAGTTTTGGTGTGTAATTCTCTGTAGATATCTATTAAATCCATTTGGTCTAGTGCTTCATTTAGCGTCTCTGTTATCTTGTTCATTTTTTTGTCTAGAGAATCTATCCAGTGTTGTCAGTGGGGTGTTGAAGTCCCCTGCTATGATTGTATTGCTGTTGATTTCGCCTTTGAAGTCTTCCAAAAGATTTTTAATACATTATGGTGCTACTATATTGGGTGGATATATGTTTACCAGGGTTATATCTTCCTATTGGATAGATCCTTTCAATATTATGTAGTGGCCTTCTTTGTCTCTAGTTATGGCCTTCATTTTGAAATCTATTTTATCAGATACAAGCATTGCTACCCCAGCTTTGTTTTCCTTTTTGTTTGCTTGGAAGATTTTTTCCCCATCCCTTGAGTATCAACATATGTGAGTCTTTTATTATGAGGTTGGTATCTTATAAACATATAGATGAGTCATGCTTTCTTATCCAATCAGCTACTCTGTGTCTTTTTATTGGAGCATTCAGTCCATTCACATTTAAGGTGATAATTGATATGTACTTATTTATTGCCATTTTTGTTTAGTTTGGTTCTATTCATCTTCCTATTTCTCCTGCTAATTACAGCAGTCCTTTTAACATTTCTTGGAGTGCTGTTTGTTGCTAATGTATTCCCTTACCCTTTTTTTTTTTTTTTGCCTGGGAAGCTCTTTATTTGACCTTCTATTTTGAATGATAGCCTTGCTGGGTAGAGTAGTCTTGGATTCAGATCCTTGTTTTTCATGACCTTGATTACCTTATGCCACTCTCTTCTGGCCTGTAGTGTTTCTGTTGAGAAGTCAGCTGAGAGCCTTATGGGGGTTCCTTTGTAGGTAGCCTGTTGCTTATCTCTTGCTGCTTTTAGGATTCTCTTTTTGTCTTAAATTTTTGCATTTTAATTACTATGTGTCTTGGTGTGGCCTGTTTGTGTTTTTCTTACTTGGGGTTCTCTGTGCTTCTTGAATTGGAATGCCTTCTTTCTTCACCAAATTAAGGAAGTTTTCTGTCACTATTTCTTCAAATATACTCTCTAACTCTTGCTCATTTCTTCTTTTTTGGGGACTCCTATGATGCAAATGTTATTACGTTTCCAGTTGTCCCACAGTAGTCTTAAGCTGTCTTCATTTTTTTAAATTGTTTTTTCCTTTTGGTTCTGATTGGTTGATTTTTCCTACCCTGTCTTCTAATTCATTAATCTGGTCCTCAGCTTCCTCTACTCTGCTGTTTATACCTTCCAATGTGTTCTTTATTTTTGATATGTTATTCTTGATTTTCTCTTGGTGGTTTTTAATTTCCATTTGGTTAATTTTCAACATGTCTGTGTTCTTATTCATGCTGCTGAGCTTCCTCAAGATCATGGCTCTGAACTCTACCTCTGAGAATTTGCTTAGCTGCATTTCATTTATCTCTTCTTTGATAGAGTTCTCTTGTTCTTTCATTTGGGATTTGTTTCTTTGTTTCGCCATTTTGGCTATCTCTGTGGATTTTGGAGCCTGCCAAATTTTCCCTTTGGTGTTGGTGTTCTGCTGTTTGTGGCTCCCTCTACTGGGTTTGGATGAGCCTGGATGGGCCCACATTCAACACCCTGTCAAGTCTTACTTTCCTAGGTAGATTTGCAAGGCCAAGAATGGTTCAGTTATCCTCTAGCTTTTTCCTGGAGGCTAGTTGTCCCAGTTACTCAGTGCCTTGGAATGTAGCCCTGGTGTTCTGCATAAGAGGATTTGCAGAGGGTGGGATAAATGCTGGTTGTTAATGAACCTCAATTTGCATTTCTTTGCCTCACCTGTGAAAGCCTGAATATCTGAGGTGTGGGGGGCGGGGGCTGTTGCTTTTCCTTATAGCTCTGGGAAGGAGCACACTTGCCACTGTCCTCTGTGGCCACAACTCAGCAAAAATTCTGAGTGCCCTCCAAATCCCAGGTGTCCCCACAGAGTTCCAGCCCAGACTGCCCTCCCTCTGCCGTAGCCTCCTGCTGAGAGGCTGTGGCTATTTTAGTGCTTTGTCCCAGCTCTCTGAGCTGTGTAGCGGGTTTGGTCTTTATTCCCCAAGGGTGCTGCTCACAGCTAAGACTGCTGCTTTCTGTGGGCTCCCAGCCCACCACCCTCTCATGCCTCTGCAGATCCTACCAGTGTCCCTGGTTATATGGTCCTTTCCTGCTGCTTTTATGTTGCTTTTTTCTGAGGATTTGTCTTTATTTTAGTTGTAATTCCCATTTGGTCCTGGGAGATCGTCTGTGTAGCTTCCATTTACTCCGCCTCAATTTTCACATCCTCTAAGCCTATCTTGTGCACAGCTGTGTCACACAGGCCTCTCTGGTGCCCCCACACCCTGCAGGTCTCACAGGTAACTGGATAACACAGTCCTTTTGGACACCCAGCTCTATGCCTATGGTCTGCTGGGCCGCACAGGCCTCTCTGGTGCTTCAGCACCCTGCAAGTCCCGCGGGTAACTAGATTGCGCAGTCCATGCTGGGTCACACAGGCCTCTCTGGTGCTTCAGCACCCGCAGGTCCTGCAGGTAACTGGATAACTCAGTCCCTGCTGAGTCACACAGGCCTCTCTGGGTATTGGTGTTCTGCCAGCCTGCAGGTCCTGCAGGCTGGCAGCTGGATCGCATCAGTCTCTCTTGGGCTCAAGCTTCCCACTGCTCTTGTGAGCTGCTGGACCACACAGGCCTCTGTGAAGTCCCAGGTCCCGCCACTGGCAGTTGGGGTGTGCTGTTGCCCCTTGGGCTCTGCTCCTACTTGGCTTTTGCTGTATTTTTTGGGAATGAATCTCAGCTGCTGGTCTGTGTTTCTGTTGCCTGGGGATGGATGTCTGCTCCTCAGCCTCTGTTGCTGGGGGTATATCTCAACTCTGATCAGGCTGCTACTATGGGGGATGGTTCTGGGCTCTGGGCTGTCTGTGGCTTCCACGACCAGCACCTTGGGAGCTCCACTACTGTGCACTGGTCTGTGTTGACATAGAGTGTCCTCTGGTCCAATAGTGCCAGGTGCACTGGTGGGCGCAGGTTGCTGGGTCCTAGGCACTCTCACTGCCTCTTCCCGGGGAAGACCAGGGATCTTCCAAAATGATGGGACCTCCCCGTGGCATAGGGACAAGTGCCCTGAAGAGCCGCTTACTGTGGTAATCGGTTGTTTTCGTCCACAGCACAGGAACCTTCTACTTCGCGTCTCCGCATTGCACGAGTTTGGTTATCTACCTTCACGTCTACCATCACATCTACTCACACTCTCTCACACACTATACTACATGACTCTAAAATAGTAGGAACTTTTACCCTTTGCAGCAGCATGGATGAACCTGAAGAGTATTATGCTAAGTGAAATAAGCCAGTCAGAGAAACACAAATACCATATGATCTCACTAATATGTAGAATCTAATGAACAAAACAAACTGGCTCAATCTTTTTACCTTGTGTATATTCAATGTTATGCTTTACTGTGTATAGTTCTATTGGTTTTAACAAATGCAGAGTCATGTGTTCACCAGCCCAGTATCATGGAGAATATATACAACTATTCCCTGTTCCCCAAACCCCTGGAAGTCATTGAGCTTTTATCCATTCTCTGTTATATATAAATGGAATCACACAATAAGGAGACTTTCGGTCTTGCTTCTTTCATTTTAAAATCTATTTAGGTTCATTCATATTGTTGCATGAATCAATATTATTCTATTTTATCACTGAACTATTCTGGTTGAATGATGTTCTACAGTTTGTTTAACCATTCACTTTTGGAACTGCATCTGGCTGCTTCCAGTTTGACAATTTTTAATCTCAATAAAATGTTTTAAAACTTTTGTGCAGAAATTTATGGAGTAACATATGATTTCACTTTACATTTAACATTTAGCGGTTTTTTCAGGTTTTTTGTATATAAACTGACAATTGTTGCAGCATAATTTGTTGAAAAGAACATATTTTCTCCATTCACTTGTCCTTGCTTCTTTCACAAAAATTAGTTGATTATATATCTATAAGTCATTTCTGGATGCTGTAATCTGTTCCATTTATTTATGGGTCTATCTTTTCCCTAATGCCATACTGTCCTCATTACCGTATGTTATAGTAAGTCATGAAATGAGATAACATTAATGCTTTTACTTTGTTCTTCTTTTTTATAATTATTTTTGCTTACTTACTAGTTTTGGCATTACTTATAAATTTGTAATCAGCATGTCACTATTTATTCCCCAAAAAGCCTTACTTGGGTTTCGATTGTGATCACGTGGAGTCTGAAAAGCAGTCATTAATTTTAAGTCTCCCAATCCTTGAATATGGTATATCTTTGCGCTCATTTTTTTTTAATTTTATTAATTATATCCTTTGAGATGACATGGAGGGATCTGGAGAGCATTATGCTAAGTGAAATAAGCCAATCAGGGAAAGATAAATATTACATGATCTCACTTATTTGTGGAATATAATGAACATAACAGTTTGAAGAACAGGGTAGTCCCAGAGACATGGAAGTAGGGTACAGACTGATAATCCCTAGAAGAGAGGGTTGGGGGAAGAGATAAACCATACAACTTATATGCATGTAGGCATAACCAATGGACATAGACAACAAAGCTGGGGATGGGTGGGGAGGGAAGGGAAGGAGGGTGTCAATGGGGGAAACAGGAGAAACATCTGTAACAAATAATTTTTTTAAATCCAATCAAAAATAAATAAAACAAAAATGGGCAGAGGACCTAAAGAGACACCTCTTTAGAAGGGACATACAAATGGCCAAGAGACATATGAAGAAATGCTCAACATCACTAATCATCAGAGAGATGCAAATTAAAACATCTATGAGGTATCACCTCACACCTCTCAGAATGGCTGCCATCAACAAATCATCAAACAACAAGTGTTGGCAAGGGTATGGAGAAAAGGGGACTGTAGTACACTGCTGGTGAAAATGCAGGCTGGTACAGCCACTATGGAAAACAATGTGGTGTTTACTCATAAAATTAAAAATTGATCTTCAATTTGACCCAATGATCCCACTTCTAGGAATGTACCCTAAGAAGCCTGAAGCACCAATCAGAAAGAATATATTTACCCCTATGTTCATAGCAGCACTGTTTACAATTGTTAAGATCTGGAAACTGCCCATGTGTCCATCAATGGACAAATGGATAAAAAGGTACATATACACAATGGAATACTATGCAGCTGTAAGAAAGAAAGATCTCTTAACCTTTAAGACACCATGGAGGGACTTGAGAGTATTATGCTAAGCGAAATAAGCCAAGCAGAGAAAGACAAAATCATATGATCTCACTTATTTGTGGAATATAATGAAAAAAAAGCTGATGAACAAAATAGACCCAGAGACATAGAAAGGAATATGGTTCAGACTGACAGACCTCAGAGGAGGAGGGCAGGAAGAAGGGTGGATGAGATAAACCAAAGAACTTATATGCATGTATGCATAACCAATGTACATAGACAACAATGCTGGAGGGGAGGGGATGGGGAAGAGAGTGTCTATGGGGAAAAAGGAGAAACATCTGCAACAAAAATAAATTAATAAAAATTGAAGAAAAATAAAAATAAAATATTATAACTTAAAAAAAAAAGAGTTGGGAGACACTTCATGTTCCCTAGGATGTTTTGGTATGTTCTGAAAACATTCAAGAGCATTTAATAACCCTTTATCAATATTTGATTATAGCACTTATCACTATTTAGATAATGATTTGTAGATATTGTTGTCTCTACCTACATAATAACTAATAACTCACATTTTTACTTTTTGATAATAGTAACAAACATTTTGCCAGGTACATAAGTAGGATTTAATACAGTAAGTTTATGTGAGTGAATTACATTAAAGTGATTTAGCTATGCCTAAAGAGTTATAAGTAGGTAAACAGTTTTCAGTTTTTTGTTTTATTTTATCCTCACCCAAGGACATTATTCTATATTTTGTTCAGATAGAGTGGGAGGGAGAGAAAGAAAGAGAAACATCGACGTGAAAGGGACATATCGAGGGGCTGCCACCCACACGACCCAACCAGGGCCGGGGACAAACTGCAACAGAGTACGTGCCCTTAGCGGGAACCGAACCCGGGTCTCTCTGGACCACAGGCCAACACTCTAACTGCTGAGCCAAACCGGCCAGGGCTACACTTTTCAGTTTTGAACAGATACACATTTTTAATTATAAAGTGATCAGTTGTTCTGAAGTTCAGCATATTTGTAGAGATAGCTAGAAGAGAATGAGAAGATGAGGAGAACCAATGCTGGATAATCTCCTGTATCAGACATTGTATTAGAAGATTTTTTATTACGTTTAAATTTAATCTGTATAGATTTGTGAAGTGAGTGTACTGAAATTATGTGAATTGGGTTTTTACAGGGCGTGAAACAGATTCAAGGAGCAGCAGTACTGTTCTCAAGGCCACATCCATCTAACTCGTTAATCAGTTACACTTATCTATACATCTGAGGCTCAATCATACAAGGTATATAAAATATGACTCAGAGTTGTACCACCTGAGAGATGAGGAAACTGGGTATTTTTTGTTCTTTTTTACACTTAATGATGGCTGCTTCCAGTTAAATTAAATGGCCCACACCAGGGATAAGTATATTCTTGCAGTAAATTAAGTCTTCAGCCTAAAAGTTGCAGAATCTTTTTTTTTTTTTCATAATAAGCATCGGCTCATGCAGGAACAATGGGAACCACGGGGATGTGAATAGAGCATCATCAGCATTGGCTACAGAAGGGTAATTTGGAGAAGAAAAGAAAACCATCTGAACCAAACTTTCAAACTGACTTATCAGAATTAAGGCAGACTTTAATCTCTATTTCTCTGACACATGTGTCATAATTATCTGTTCCTTATAAACCCGGGAAGAAAAAACACGGATATTATTTAACAACTTTCTAAATTTTCCAGTAGCCTAACATTTTGTTGTAACTCCTAAAAGAATGAAAAGGAGGAAAACGTAATTTAAAATGTGGCAGATAAAAAAAACAAAATTAATTTTTAGGAATATATTTTAAATATCAAAAATTACAACAGATGTAAATTAATTTTAAAAAACCACTCTGGATTATGTAAAGGGCACCGTAGTTTTTTTAATAGGGAGGGAAAGAAAAGAGAGCAAGGCTGGAAATATATAATGTATGCACTACTCAACATGTCAAATTAGGTCCCTGCACACAGTCAAGTTGTTTCTTCTCTAGGTTGGTGACATGAGTGGTAATTACCCTCCCTGAGACCCTGTTCCCCTGAGAGTTCCATGCCTGTACAGTTTTCCCCTTGTTCTTATTCATTAGGCGGTGAAATTTCCATCATGGCTCTGCATAACATTATTTTAAAAGGACCAGACTCTGAGCAGAACTCATTTGGTCATCATTTATTGAAGTGAATGCTAAAACTTGTAGTATACATCAGCTTCTCCCTAGACTGAGTATTTGGAGTGAATCTGCAACTGTGGACAGGGAAAACCCCTTAAGACAAATCGATTAAGTGAAATCCTTGATAAGGTCTTTTGTATATCTACCCTCATTTGCTATTCACAGATACAATTCTGCAAAATACGTGGACGACATCATTTTATTTCCTCTATATCACAAATAAGAAAACTGAGATCAACAGATAATTTTCAGAAAGCAGAAAAATCCGTGGTAGATGTGATGCTTAAACCCAGACTTCCTAGCTCTGCATTAACGATCTTTTCTTCATGCTTCAGGGACCTTGGAAGCTTTTGATAGTAGAGGGGAGAGAATTTCTCCTGTATTATTTATACATTCTCCTGGGGCTGAGTTTCTGATTTCAGACTCACAGTCAGGATTGCCTTTCCCTTCTTTTCAAGAGCAAGGTAAGCCCTTCTATTTAATATACACTTGTAGTGAAATTTGTAATTGATGCAGAAACAGTAGGGAAGCTACATCTTCTAGGAGGTTTTGCGCTTGTATCTGGTTGTTTGAACACTTTTTCTGAACCATTAGCTTAGGTATATGATTCCAATGCAAAACATTTTAATCAGCAGAGAGTAAAGTAATACTAATGAAATTTCATGCTGCTTTCCTAAAGAGAATAACAAAAATGTATGATGGATGATACTCATTGAATAGTTGGTAAATGCTTCTGTTTACTATGTGTCAGCTTGTCACTGAAGGGGACAGCTAACCAAACAAGGTAAAATGACACTTCTTTAGACTCCAGAAGGATCATCATGAAGCTACCAAAATCCTGACTCTATTTTCACTATCATTTCCCCACAATCTTATCCTTTTATTATTCACTCATCTAGAAAATCTGACAATGCAGTGATTAAGTGCATAAGCATTGAGATCAGTTAGACATGGGTTTTCATCTTAACTATTTCATACAAGGTGGGGAATTTTTAAAAGGTAGACGACCTCTTGAATCCTCCATTTCCTTAACTGTAAATTAGATAGTGTGTGTGTACACAATCTAATCCCTTCCCTTTCTCCTCTGCAATTTATTGATCATCTATCTATCTATTATCATCAGGGTCATCTAATATCTATGTATCTGTTTCTCCATCTATGAGACAAACTACATATAATTAGTAATTTTAAATTGTTACTAACCTTAGGAGATTTATTGATATATTGTGATATTTTAATATTTTATATTATTATGTGGGTGAGATGTTGACAAATACAAATAGTTCAAAATGCAGACATGTAAAATTATGTGTTTAGGAGCCTGGAGGAAGATGGTACAGAATAGTAGTTACCAAAGAATGGATATTTCTTTTTAAAAAAAATTTATTTATTTATTTTTGTTACAGATGTTCTTTTTCCCCCACTGATTCCCCTCTCCCCCTCCCTCCCCGCTCTGTCCCCATCTTTGTTGTCCATGTCCATTGTTCATGCATACATGCATATAAGTTCTATGGTTTATCTCTCCCCCGCCACCTCCTCTTCTGGGGATTGTCAGTCTGTACCCCACTTCCACGTCTCTGGGACTACAAGAATGGGTATCTTTCAAAAGGCTTCAACTAAAAATACAAAGAGTTTTGCTGTCTCATGAATAGATCTACAGATGAGTATCAACTCTTAGACCACAAATTTACACTCCTCAATACCTCAAAATCTGTGATCCAGCTAAGTGTTGATAGGAATGACAGTAAGGATGACTGTAAGATGAGAAATACTTCAACACAAGCTAAATGTGGATCTCAAGAAAATATTAAGAGAAAGAGGACTTGAAGATCCCTATGTTATCATTCAAAAGGACAACAGAGCAAAAAATATAGGGGAAGGAGAACAAAATATCTGAGTGGGCAGTATGTAGGAAAAGGCAGCTCAGAGATACCATGCTTCGAAACCCACCCACCTGCATGTCACCTGATTTCCCTAAACCAACACACAGACCATGGTTCTACGCTAATGATAATATTATAGCCAATACTCATCAGGCTTGTGCTTAACACTCAAATTGTGCTGTTTTCATGCACCATTTCTTTCAACTCTTACAATAGGTAGGTCTCAACACCACCTTCGTTTTGCGGAAGGATAAAATGAGTGAAATTAAGAAATGAGGAGAAAATCCCAAGATGTTCTAAATTAAATTACCGTGGCCAGAGAGTAAGACTAATAACTGTTGGACTGTTAAAGGCTGTGGCTCACTAACAAACTGCTCACATTCCTTCCATTGCCTAATGGAATTTAGAATTAATTTTCAGATGGCTCTTTCTGTAGATTATCTTAGCCAAGTACCATTTAACTCCAGAAGCCTCTGCTTGTTGTTCACACTTGGGTTTTATTGACTGCTGCCCACAACCAATCCACAGGAGTAGACAGTTCTTTATGCAGACCTTATGCCCATCCCAGAGCTCACCTTCTCCCACCCCTTTGCCTATAGCTAATGTAAATTCTTTCAGGCTACCTCTTTCTTCCCTTTTACCCCTACTTGATGTATATAAAATCCTACAAAACTCTGGGACAAGGGACATGCTGTCTTTTGTACCTAGCCCTGCTACTGAGGGTTCAGACTCCATACTCCAAGACTGGTTTTGTTTTGTTTTGTTTTGTTTTTGTTCTTTTTGGCTAACATTTTGGCTCAGTAAAAACTTACTTACAAAAAGACTTTCAGCCATGAAAGTTAAAGATTTTTATTGTTGTTGCTGTTCAACATAAATTAACACTAGTGTCTTCCAGGTAGTATATGGTAGAGCTGATATATGGATACATACACATGTTTTGTCAGAGCCAAAGCTTTTAGTCCCAATGCTACACCTTCTCTTCAGAATTGGCTTTGTTAGTTGTACATGCCCCTAATGCTGTATTTAGCCCACTGCATCTACTATTTACTTGTGTATTACTCAACTATGCTATGCTATGAATCAATTTCAGAACAAGAGAGACAATTAAATAAGTTGAATGAAATTAAATTTAATTCAACTTTGTTAATACCATTTAGGATGAGAACCACTCTGACTGAGTATAAAGCTTGGCTTGGTCCATTAATTCTGTGTAACCTTGAATAAATTACTCAATCTCTTTGTTGCCAAATTATTAGATATATAAATAGAAAAAATAATTGATCAATCTAATTAATTGATGAGAGGATTAATTGAATATACACATATAAAGCTCCTGGCATGTGAGCACTGTAGTGTAAGTATAAGCTGTTAGAAAACTCAAAAGACCTGATTTAGGAGATGAATTCATTCCAGGTGTGTGAACTTGGATAACTCACTTTATTCGTGTACAAAATCAAGAAGTTGAGAAGGTGATCTGAAAAGACCCTTCCTTTTCAAAAGTCTATTTCTGTATACATAGCTATTGCTAAATTGAGTTGTCATGCCCATGCTTCAGAAATAAAGAATATTGAAAAACAAATTATTTATCTAATAAAATAATGCTTCTACATTTCATTTCTATGCAACTGTTTTCAGAGTTTTGTTGTTGTTGTTGTTTTGTTTGTTTGTTTTGCTGATCAATATGTTCCTTTACTTCTCTTTGCAATAGAGCATCTCATAAATTCTCAAATCACATCTATGGAGAACAATACAAAGGTGAGAGAATTCATTCTTCTAGGACTAACCAATGCCCCAGAACTGCAGGTCCCCCTCTTTATAATATTCACCCTCATCTACCTCAACACTGCGATTGGCAACCTGGGGATGATCATGTTGATCCTGCTGGACTCTCGTCTCCACACTCCTATGTACTTTTTCCTTAGTAATCTGTCTCTGGTGGATTTTTGTTACTCTTCAACCATCACTCCAAAGATGATGGCTGGGTTTATAACAGGAGACATGGTCATCTCCTACAATGCTTGTGCTGCTCAGATGTTCTTTTTTATAGTCTTTGCCACCGTGGAAAGTTACCTCTTGGCCTCCATGGCTTATGACCGCTATACAGCAGTGTGCAAACCCCTGCATTACACCACCACCATGACGACAGGGGTGTGTGCTTGTATGGCCATAGGCTGCTATATCCTTGGCTTTTTGAATGCTTCTATTAATGTTGGAGACACATTCAATCTCCCTTTTTGTATGTCCAATGTAATCCATCACTTTTTCTGTGATGTTCCAGCAGTCATGACTCTGACTTGCTCTGGTAAACGTATCAGTGAACTGATTCTTGTTTTTATTTCAAGTTTTAATGTCTTTCTTGCACTTTTTGTTATCTTTATTTCCTACCTGTTCATATTTCTTACCATTTCGAAGATGCACTCAAGAAAGAGATACAAGAAGGCTTTATCTACCTGTGCTTCTCACTTTGTTACAGTTTTCATATTTTATGGGACTGTCATCACTATGTACTTAAAACCAAGTTCCAGTCATTCCATGGACACAGACAGAATTGCATCTGTGTTCTATACTATGGTCATCCCCATGCTGAACCCTGCGGTCTACAGCCTGAGGAACAAAGAGGTCAAGAGTGCATTTAAGAAAGTTGTTGAGAAAGCTAAATTGTCTCTGTTTTGTCGTAATGTATAGAATCTACAAAGTTATTTCATCCTTCTTAGATTTCCTTCATGCAATAACAAATATTAATGGCCATTTGGTATATTAGAACAAACATTTGTCTGATGTCATTTATTTCTTCAGTTTAAGAATAGTCCCAATCATTTAAAATGCAGGGAAAAATATATAGTGGCTTTAAATAAAGTTTATTTAATGAAGTACATGTTTTTGTTGGCACATTTTATCCAGAGCTAAATAATTATAACAGCTTAATAAATTAATGCTTCAGTCATGACTGAGTGATTTGGGAAGAAAAAGCATGTGCATGTGAAAGTTTTCAAAGGTAAATAGCCATATTATAGTAAAAGAGATATGGGTAAGTCATGTTTACCTCAATCTTTTAAGTACCAGTTCTTCACATTTTGTTTTTAAATTTGCATTGAAGTTAATAATAATTTTATTTTTAAATGGTTAATTCCACTCATTCATTTGTACTTTTGTTTAGCTATGTCATATCTTATCACTTTCCTACCATTCATCACATTTTATTCTCACTGGTTTCTAGCAATACTAGACAGATCCAATCTCCCCCTTGTCTCAGCTTTGTATTTGCTGTTTCATATACATAGCATATTTCCACACTCATTTCGATTGCTAATTAAATGTTACCTACTCAAGGAGGTTGTAGAAACCTGCCATGAACTGCTTTATAAAACAGTCACTCCCATCCTGTGGATCCCTCCCCCTCAAGCCTATTCTGTTCTTCATAGTTATCAACATTTAGCTCTTGAGTTTGTTTATTTACCTGTTCATGTATTTCCCTTAACATGAGTGGAAAATCCCTTGGAACATTGGCTTAATCTGGTTTTTCACTAGAAATAAAGCTTTGAGCCTTGATTTAAAAATAATTTTAATAAGCATCAAAACAACTCCAGAAGTTCCAAACTATATGGCTGGAAGTAAGCTGCAAAAACTCTATATGCTTCAAGGGGAGAATACCACCAATATTCACTTGATAATGACTCCAACTTCTTGCAGGAAATTAGTAGTCTCCATAAATTTCCATTCTAACTTTGAATAGTTCTTCCTCTTGAAACTCTCCAAATGGTTTGCCTATCCACTTGCAGCCAACCAGCGACTGCCAAAGGTACCTAAAGACTACTCAGAATATCTTTCCTGCTTTCAAAAAAAACTTATCTTACTGAAATGCTTGCCAATCATACAATGACTTATTATTTATTTATGTTACTCAATAAACTTACTCTCTTTTCTAATACCCTTGAACTCCACTTAAATGAATGGGACTGAAGATGGTTTTCTTTGTTGCAAGTTTATGAACAATCTTTGTTAATTTTGTGTGGCATGTAGTTTTGTGTTTGATATGCTTAAGAAGTGATAATGAAGAATAATGAATAAGAAAGAAAAGTATTCAAATGGTTAGAACAAGAGCCCAAGGAGAACAGTAAAAAATTGAGTTATACCTTGAGAAAAAAATAAAGTCCCATAAATAAATATCTCCCATCATCAGTTTTGATGGGCCTTTTAATGTCAATTCAACAAGATTTCTAAACCGGCTAGTGTGTCTTTCTTTACTATCTGTTATGAATGAGATGTTTACTTTTTTTCTGTAAATCTCTGCCCTGGTCCAACATTATTTTTACTGGGTATGCATGTAGAACGAACTAAGTTTCCTATTTGGTTCTTAAGTTGCTGGACATAAAGAGCCATATCTAGACTAGACTGAGAGGACCATTTAACCTCTTCAATAGACTGGATGGGAAACTTCTATAATGATTAATTGAATTTTAGGTTGTCTCCTTAGTGGCGGTGAATAATATGACCTCTGTACGAAGGAAATGTGAAATGGATACTTGCCAATCAAAGCATCACAGTGGAAAAGACAGGTTAATTGTTTTCCAAGCTATTTCCTTTTTACTCGTGAACACACAGCTAGGTTCAATTTCTCACCCTTCATGAAGTTCATTGAGGCCATATGATTGTGTTCTTGTCAACTGCATGTAAGTCATGAGCTTCCAGGTTTCTCATGACATGTTCCAGGTGATCCTCCACTCATTTTTATTCTTTGTCATCAGCTGGACAGAGAGGATTCGAGCCACAAGAATGGCAAAACCACTAAATAGAAAAAAAAACTATATCACTGAATCACTGCATGATTACCCAAAAAGTTAAATATAGAGTTATTATATATGACCCAGCAATTTCACTTCTAGGTATACATTTAAGAGAACTGAAAACATATGTTTAGACAAAAATTTGTATATGAATATTCATAGCAGCATTATCTACAATTTCTAAAAGATCAAAAGACCCCAAATATCCATCAACTGATGAATCAAATGTGGCATATCCATACAACAAAGTATTATTCAGCCACAAAAAGGAATAAAGTACTGGAACATGTTCCATCAAAGAATCTCAGAAACATGCTAAGTGAAAGAAGCCAGGCATCAAAAGATAAATATTGCATAAGGGCAGGCGTAGTGTTTGAACACCACTATTTTTGCCCCTAGGATATATCATTTCTTTATTAATGGTAAATCATAATATTTAAATTTATTTCTCTCTTGATATGTGCTAGACATCGTGCTCAACTTTGTTATATGTCACCTTATTTATCCTTTAGGATTCTCCTATGAGGAATATATAATACTGTGCTCCTTTTTATAGGTGATACACTCAAGTTGGAGAGATTGAACTTGACCAAGTTCACCCTACAACAGATGACAGAACCAGAATTTGTAGGCAGGCCACATGACCGCACAGCTCAAACTTGTAACAACTGCATTTGACTGCACTGATAAAGATAATTCTGCCTGGGTGCTCAAGGTCAGAGATGACTACACAGAGGAAAGAATGGATCCATCCTCTTAGTTCTAAAAATAAGAAAAAGCATCCTCTCAAATATTCCTAGACTAGTTCTGTAGTGTCAAGACTAATGGGTATATTTTGTTTTTAAAATTTTCTGTGGAGAATTTTTAGCTTTTAAGAAAGAACTAGGTGGACATAGACAACCATGCAGGGGGTGGGGAGAAAGAATGCAGAGGATGGTGTCTAGGGGAGTAAAAGGAGAAACAACTGTAACAAAAATAAATATTTAAAAAAATAAGTACTAGGTATCAGAAAGTTTGCATGAGGTCCTGACATCACCTAAACCGGATTCTAGTGAGTTTTCATTATTGTCACCTGACTTGCTGTAGTACTGCTGATTTGAGGGATAGAGGCTCTTAGCTCTAAGCTTCCATTCCCCCTCCCATGTCTTCATACACACTCTCAGCTGAAATACATACAAACATTATCCTCTGATATCTCTAGTCAGGTGCAGGTTAGGAGGGTCAATCTGGGATTGGGAGCCTCCTGAGATACCCGCTGGTATGATACTAAATGCTTCCCCCGAGATTTGCTGCTTGAAAAGGTTGTTGTCTCTGCCTTGATATTTGCAAGAGCACATGGCCAAGTTATTGACCACTACACAGAGCTCCACAGGTGGGGAAGGAGTGTCCCTGGATGCAGACTTCTGGTCTACAATCTATACTCCCTGCTTTGTACCTTGACTTTTCTGTTCCTAGGACAAAGGTGAGTATCAAGAAAACATACAATCATAGCCAATTTAAATGGGAAAGGACTCTAAAAGGTCCAACAGTTTTTATTTTGCAAATGAGCAAAATAAAGCCCAGAAATATTAAATGGCTAGATCATAGACACCCTGTTAACTAGTCATCTTGTGACTCCCAGTCCACCACCCTTCTCTCTCTACCATGCTGCTCTACAGCATCAAAATTTCAATGCTCATTACCATCAAATGTCTTATACAAATGTTTAGGGTGATGGTTAGACTCCAAAGGGAGATTGCACCTCCTAATTTTTTTTGTTTAGACTGTGCCATGGTTGGAGTTGTGCAAATACCATCTCTCTTTCTGAATTTCAGAGGTTACAGAATTTCAACATCTATTTGGGTATTTCACATGTAGCTATTTTCTTTAGGAACATCAAAGTTGGAACAGTCAATATTGTTGGCTAAATATCTTACAATAAGATATTTAGAAGAAATGAGATAGACTATGAAAGTAATGGCCTAGATTGCCTGATTTTTAAAATTTTAGTATCTTTTTTAAAAAATGTATTACATCAAACTAAAAAGCTTCTGCACAGCAAAGGAAACCATCAACAAAATGAAAAGGAAATCCATTGTATGGGAGAACATATTTGCCAATTATACATCTGATAAAGGGTTCATTTCCAAAATATAAAAAATGTTAGTATCTTTTATGCTTGTCAAAGAATTGTCACATCAGAGCAAGATAGAAGTCAATGAGGGAGATAGAGGATCTTGTGAATTAGCCTCTTAGTTAACTCCTTGTGAATTAATTTCTGACCAAGTGGCAGACCTACATCCAGCTGATTATCCATAGAACTAGAATCAAAACTGGCTTTGTATTTATAGTACAATGCTATACATACCACACCACATCTGAATTTCTGGATCAAAAGGAGCTGTTTTATGTCCTTTTGTGTCTACAAGTAGTATGGATAAGAAATTTAGTTGATACAGTGGCCATTCTTGTTGCATGAGGAGAACACAGAAATTAACTTTTGCCAAAAATAAATCTAATCAGAGTCACATGTTTATGCATTTGGAGCAACTGTGGTCACTCTAACAAACACAGACATGTAAGAATTGATAAACCAGTCTCAGGAGGAAGTAACTTCATTGTCAGTAGGGTGTTCTGGCATATTCTGGGTACTTCTATGATCGTTTTGTAACACTTTACACACACTTTCATGTGGACACTTATCACTTTTGGGGTTAATTTGTAGATTTGCTTGTTTCTACTCCCTTAAAAATTTCAGGAATCATGTAATATCAGCTCCTGGTACAGAGCTGGTTTATGTGCAAAACTAGCTAGTCATCTTGTGAGGAGAATAAGAAGAAGAAACTAACATTTCATGTGCCAGGCATTGTGTTAGTAGGGCTCCATATGTCATTCAATGTCATATTTTCAGCTCTGTATAATAATACATTGGCTATTACATGAACTGGGCATTTTGTAGACAATGAAACAGAGTCACAGAGTGTAAGTAATGTTCCCAAGGCTGCATTCCATCTAAATTGCTCATCAGTAAATGACACATCTGTACAATGGAAAAAGTACATTTTTTATTATTCTTGTAAACAGTCACCTTGGGCTCTTCTTCTAAATGATTGTAGTATATCTATAATCTGACTCATTTTTTTTCTCTTTCTTTCAGGATTCAATTCTATCTCTCTTGTTTCTACCAATTACTTTTTCACATAACACCCTAACTGAGAATTTAATTGTGCCTTGTATTTTGCTAATTAGTAATACCTATCTGCTTATAATTGCCTGTTTACACATTTGTATTTACCATTTTTTGCTTTTGCCCATGATGTCTCTTCTGCTTTGTATAATAGTAGCAGTGACAGTATTGCCCCTGTTGCATTAGAAATAAAAGTGGGGGTGACTCTAAAACAGGGCTCCAAATCATCGTGTGTCTCCACCAGTTATTGACAGGCTGGTGAGGCATCACTCAGAAATGGGAAATGTGTTTGACAGGGCTGGTCAGCATCATATACCAATGACTGACAAAGTGTTTCTTATGTTTTACTTTCTATTGATCAAGCTTTCTATGTATATCTTAGACAAGGGTGTTTGCAAGATATGGCAAGTAGCAAAAAACAAGTTCTCTGTGGTTTAATGTATTAGAGTATACCATACAGCAAGCAAGCTGAAATGTGCCCGAGTCATAACATGATAGTCCCAGTTAACAGGGACATTCCAGTGTCCTTCCATACTTTTTCTAAATGAACAACCTCACTCACCCCACTCCAAACCACCATTTAGTCCCACTTCTTGCACACAGGCCTCTGACCTTGACAGAAAACTGACACATGTGAGCAAGAAGCTGTATTGACTCTTCAGTTCTCATGATAATCATCAAGTAGCATTATCTTGTGTTTGCTCATTTTGTCATAGATGCCTCTCATGATGACTCCCAAATGACTAATGGAGAACATTTCAGAGGTGACTGAATTCATTCTTGTGGGGTTAACAGATGCCCTAGAGATGCAGATCCCACTCTTCATAATATTATTTCTCATCTACCTTATCACTCTAGTTGGAAACCTGGGGATGATCATGTTGATTCTGTTGGACTCCCGACTCCACACTCCCATGTACTTTTTTCTCAGTAACCTCTCCCTGGTTGACTGTGTTTATGCCTCAGCTGTCACTCCCAAGGTAATTGTAGGGTTTCTCACAGGAGATAAGATCATATCATACAAGGCATGTGCTGCCCAGATGTTCTTTTTTGCAGCTTTTGCCACCATTGAAAGTTTCCTCCTGGCTTCAATGGCCTTTGACCGCCACGTAGCAGTGTGTAAACCCTTGCATTATACCACCACCATGACAATTACTGTGTGCGCCTTACTGGTCGCTGGACCCTATATCTGTGGACTCTTGGAATCTTCCATCCATGTTGCCTTCACTTTCCGCCTCTCCTTCTGTCATTCCAATGTTGTTAATCACTTTTTCTGTGACATTCCCCCACTGCTGGCTCTCTCTTGCTCTGATATCAACACAAATGAGATTGTACTCTTCATATTGGCGGCGTTCAATGTCTTTTTCACTCTCTTGATTATCCTGAACTCTTACCTGTTCATTTTTATTGCTATCCTGAGGATGCACTCAACTGAGGGACAGAAGAAAGCCTTCTCCACCTGTGTGTCTCACCTAACCACTGTTTCCATTTTCTATGGGACAATCATCTTCATGTACTTACAGCCAAGTTCTAGTCATTCCATGGACACAGACAAAATGGCATCCGTGTTCTATACCATGGTCATCCCCATGCTGAACCCTCTGGTCTACAGCCTAAGAAACAAAGAGGTCAAGAATGCATTCAAGAACGTGGTCGGAAAAGCAAAGTCTTCATTGGCCTTAGCCTACTAATTAGAAATAGTATGCAAACCATTGAAACTTCTAAAAGCCTCCTAATTTCTATAAATATCTTTTGGAATATTAATCATTTATTGTCTTTTTTAAAGAATAGTAAGTCTTTATTTTTTTTATTTCACAAATAAAAGTGGCTGAGCTAGTAATTATTTTTTGTCTTTGATTTTTCTGATCAGTTCCCTCTTAATGAGACTGGTTCTATTCATGCTTTGGGAATATGATTAGGTAAGAGAAATTTGGGGTGTCTTTTCCCAAGAATATGATGCTATTTCTATCTTAAGATCAAGATTATAATCCTAGATACTATAGAATTCCACATTATATCATTTTATTTGTCTGAAGTCTAAAGTGCTTTGTAGGTAAACCTCATAAATATATGACATCACAGTTAATTTTCAATTACTAAAATTTAAAAGAACTTCATGATTCTTGTACATGGCTTAGAAGCTTGGTTCTCTGACATTCTTTCTCCTAAGAATGATGTTGAGACTGTTAAAGTAATCTAATTTAGTATCCCTCTGGTGGAGCCGAGAAATCTGTATAATGATCATTCTTTAGCCACAAGTACCTGAATCCTGAGCTGAGGTAACCAGAATGCCAGTGGTGGGTTTAAATGATGAGGGATAGCATATAAGTGAAAGTTATCTGGTTCCTGAATTTCAGAGAGAAAAGCACAGTTCAGAAGGCAAAAATATATCCATACCTATTCCTTACCTGAGTTCTAATAGATAATGTTCATAGAGAGAGTCTGGGGAGGGAGGACTGCTGCTTGCTTAAATGTACCCTGTATTTCAGATGCGGTTGATGTGCAGACCACACTTTGAGAACTGTTACCCTAAAGCAGTGGTTCAAAGGCCTCATTGCAAGACCAATAGCAGCAGCATCACCTAAACTTTTTTATAAGTGTTAATTATAGGAATCCCTCCACCCAGACCTACAGAATTAGAGACCCTAGGAGTATAGCCCAGATATTTGTGCTTTACAAGTCCTCCTGGTGATTCTAAGGCATTGGGAACCATTAGACTCACGCAACCTAGAAACACTAGCCTAGCAACGTATCCTTCCCAGTTTAGTTCCACTAACAATTTTTTGACCTTATAACATACTAGAGTGGGCATAAAGATATCAAGATTTTTTCAAATCTCT
The DNA here is from genome assembly GCF_014108415.1 of Molossus molossus. NCBI lineage: Eukaryota > Metazoa > Chordata > Mammalia > Chiroptera > Molossidae > Molossus > Molossus molossus. Next base: position 85,896,534 of record NW_023425348.1, on the reverse strand, counting down.
TTTATCAAGGACCACTAGTCTTCTCAGTATAACACAGTTATTTTTGTTATGAAAGCATTAGAGAGGCCAGAAGAGAGATGAAAAAGTGGAAATAATATTGATCTGGAATTTTCCTTGAATGTGTTTAAATCTTTCATGTTGATAATCCGGAGACTCCCCATCACTCATCACAGTTTTAAGCAGGAGTACATTAAACATAGGTTTTTGAGGCCATCAGAAGTTTATAAACAGATCAGAGCCCTTGTGTTCTCTTGTGTTGCCACTACTTGCACCAAAGCCCACGTTATCTGGGAATACTTGTCATCCTGTTTACTAGAAGTTTGTACCACATAATGAGGAGCTTTACTTACATAAAGAAACTTAACTGGAAAATTTATATGCTCCAGTAGACACTGACTTTTAGGAGGTTTAAAGACCACACACCTCATTTTCTAGAGGATTTCATCTAGTTTTATGGTTCAAAATTTATCTAGAGAGCTACAGTGAATTTTGATTTATCATAAATACTACACATTCCAGGCTGTTTTCACATAGATCACTGACCACAGGTAGGTTTCATGCTACCAAACAAGACGGTTTGGTCCTTATAATTGCTGGTGAACATAATTAATTATGTTGTGTTTAAAGCATTGTGGATATTGTAAAATATCTAGTATTGTGAATAAATTGTGGTCCTATGAATAAAGAGAAGAGATAATGTGTTCTTAACCTCTGTATGCACTTGCTTCATATATCAGTCATTTATATTATTCCTAAATCAAAAGATGGCTCTCTAGATTGATCACTGTAATAAAAAAGTTAAGTTCATGTGTTGTTATTGTTGTTGTTTTATATGTAGCCTAGTACATAAAAACTTCGGATAATTCTGACTTAGATAAAAAGTTTTCATGAAATTACAGGATTAAATGGAGAGGTTGACAATGGAAATTCTATTAGCAGAATCAGGGGCAAAACAGTACATGAAATTGAAAGTCAGTAACTACACAGGGGCAAATAAAACAACCTGGTTGGGTGAGAGTAAAAATTATAGTTACCATCATAGAAATTAGTAGGACTAGGTCAGGGTTCAGCAGAGAGAACTATAAATATGATTGACAGGGGAAATGAGAAAGCTAAAAGTGATAAGTGGGGCATAAATACATTCCAAGAGAAAGAAGGTTGAAATCACAGTATGGAGTTTTGAGGTTAGGAGGGACCATAAACATCATCTAACCCAAACACTTATACCACATCTAATCTTCCTGGCTAGGATCACTTTAGTGTATTCTATGCCTTCCATGAGCCTTGAGTGATCTTGAACATTTTCCACTGATTAGATTTGCTAGAACACAACATTAAGAGGTCCCTATCAGGTATAGATAGAAATGTGGACACCATCCTGTGGTTCCCAGACAGTAGTTATCTGTGAGCATCATGTGGAAAGCTGCCTGTTAACTTTGTTACTGTTGATCAACCCAGAAATTTTTTTCTAATATGATTTTAGTTGGATTTGTTTTAAGAAAGACCATGGGGGAAATTTTGCCTCATTGGGACCCATTATTTTAAGACATGCTATAGGGCACTAAATTGTCTGGTTAAATCAGACAAGAATGGCCTCAAGAGTATAGAGGAAGATACAGAAGATTAGCCTGGTCCTTCCATGCAAGACTCTGACTTAGGATAATCTCATAGTGCCCTTACTTGCCTACCCTCTTTATCTTGCCTGAGCCCAAGAATGGCATTCTAACATCTGACACATTTCCTGAACACCAGCACACCCTTTCCCACCCATAACTAATATTACAAGGACATTACTGACTGGTCAATTTTCATTTCTAGGGGTATGTACACATCTGAAGCCCAGGTAGTCTTATTTCATTTTATCCTTAAAGAACAGGATACATAGGGCCAGAAAGCATTCCAGGAGAGCTCCCTTAATCATCTATGGCAGAAAATTTTAGCATTTCAAAAAATATTTTTTGCCTGTATGAATTTTCTTCGATGGCTGATGGAATGAAGTGAATTGCAAAGAGGTAAGAAGGACTATAATTTTCCTAATTGATCTTAACTTACTGTGTATAATACTTCAGAGCAAGAGCAGTCAAACAAGACCTACAGACCAAATTCAGACTCTTTTTGTATGGTGCTTGAGCTACAAATGTGTTTTTATTGTTAGAGAAAAGGAAGGAAGAAAGAAAGAAAGGAAGAAAGAAAGGGAGGAAGGAAGGGAGGTAGAGAGGGAGGTAGGGAGGAAGGGAGGAAGGGAGGAAGGGAGGAAGGGAGGGAGGAAGGGAGGAAGGGAGGAAGGAAGGGAGGAAGGGAGGAAGGAACGAAGGAAGGAAGGAAGTAACGAAGGCACGAAGCTAGGAACGAAGGAAGGAAGTAAGGAAAGAGGGAAATAAGAAAGATACACAATATACAAGAAACTAATATGGTCCACAGTGCCTAAAATGTTTACTACCTGGTCCTTTATTTAAAAAAAACAAAACAAACAAACAAAAAAACTTGTCAGTACCTACTTTAGAGTGTAGAGAGAATTTTCAAGTATATGCAAGAAGTGTTGAATAAATCAAATGACATAGTAGAAAGGGTATAATTATCTATACTTCCCAGATGAGAAAAACGGGGCTTAGATGTGGCTTGTCCAACATCATATAACCAGGAAATAGTGAAGCCAGGGCCCAAACTCAGGTATTTCTTTTCTAGATCCAAAATGCTTGGTCTTGAATCTCAACTGCCTTAGTTACTGAATCTTTGGGACCTCAGCTCCTTACCTGTAAAACAGTAATAAAATATTACCTTCCTCATGGTGTAGTTGTAAGGTGTGATTAAATTAATCTATTTGGAGAGCTTAGAAGAGTGTCTTCAAACTGTGGCATATGCCATTATTATTATTATATTGGAATATGCTTTCTGTGATACCTAAAGAGGCTTTCAGGAGACACTCAAGAAGTTTTAAAAAGTTAAATTCATACATATTTCTTCACATCAGAATTTTCAGAGCCTTTTAATGCTTATCTTCATTGAAGATCACTAAGAGGTAGAATATTGTGTTTCCCAAATTTACTTGACTATGTCTATATATATACATGTACATCTATGTATTTATTTATCTATTTATTTATTTATAAATACATGTATGTATGTATGTATGTATGTATGTATATATATATATATACATATATATATTATCTATCTATTTATATTTCTATCTGGGAGAAGGAGCATTTTACAGCTTTAGTATCCTATAGATTATATTTTAAAAAATCTTCACTTTGAAGACTTTTTTACAAATCTGTTAATATCAGGTCTCCTTTACATGATTGAGGACAAGGACCATTTTAAAATAATTGTTTATATGCCCCCCAGAAATGAGATTAAAATTTCAACATACAGCAGGTGCTCAATAAATGCTAGCTAGCTTTCCTGCTTGTTTGAGAGTACTTAGCCTGATGTAGGCATAAGAGCCTTATAACTGAGAAATGTTCACAATTCTACAGTACTTCATAGGAAAAGCACTGTATCCAAAGGTGCAGAGAGGATGAGTATGAAGAATGCTTTCTGATCAATTTGTTCCTGCGCTGATTTCTGAGCTGAAACCTATAGAAATTAGTTCAGAACAAAGGAAGAAAAACTCGCCCAGGGACTCAGGAACGTTCCATGATTTCAGGAAAGACACAATAGTGGTTGGGGGGTTGGAGAGGGTCAGAGACTGGAAAGAGATGAGCCCTTGAAATTAACCAAATAATTTATATGCATATATGCATAACCCATGAACACAAACAATAGTGTGGTGAAGGGGGGCAGAAGTGGGGTGGAATGGGTCAATGGGGGAAAAAGAGGGGGAATCTGCAATACTTTCAACAATAAAGGTAAAAATATTTAATGTTTTTTTATATTTAAAAATAAAAATAGAAATAGCTACTTTAATTTTTTTTTAAAGAGCTTGACACATTAAGGGAAATAAGCCACTCACAAAAAGACAAATACTGTTTGATCCCACTTACAGGAAGTACCTAGAGTCATCAAAATCATAGAGACAGAAAGTAGAATGTTATTTGCCCTGGCCTCAAGGAAGGAGAGAATGGGGAGTTATTTAATAGTATAAAGTTTCAGTTTTGCAAGATGAAAAGATTTCTGGAGATAATTTTTTATCCTCACCCGAGGACATTTTTCCATTTTTTGTTCAGGTAGAGTGGGAGGGAGAGAGAGGAACAGAGAGAGAGAGAAAAACATCGATGTGAAAGGAACACATCGAGTGGCTGCCACCTGCACAACCGACCAGGGCCGGGGACAAACTGCAACCGAGGTACGCGCCCTTAGCGGGAACCGAACCCGGGTCTCTCAAGACCGCAGGCCGACACTCTAACCGCTGAGCCAAACTGGCCAGGGCGACACTATATTTTTATATAGTTTTTATATGACACTATATTTTTTATAGTTTTATATAACACTATATTTTTTGCCTCTTAAAAATATCTTTGTTAATTCAATCTGAACATCTTTATATATTAATAGGGGTATATGTCAATCTACATTGATTGTCCTGATTGATATGTTTTACACTGCTAATGACAGCTGTCAGAGGGGAGGGGACCTGGGGGTCTGGGTAAAAAAAAGTAAAGAGAGTAATTAAAAAAAAAAAAAAACCTTGCCCAACCAGTGTGGCTGAGTGGATTGAGCATTGTCCCATGGAGTGAGAAGTCCTGGTTTGATTCCCAGTTAGGGCACATGCCGCGGTTGGGGGCTTGATCTTCAATAGGGGGCATGCAGAAGGCAGCCAATCGATGTATCTCTCACATTGATGTTTCTATTTCTCTCTCCCTTACACTCTCTCTTAAAAAAATCAATAAAAATATTTTTTTAAAAAAGTAAAAAGAAACTCATAGGTACAGGCAACACTGTGGTGGTTAACAAAGGGAAAGGGAAGTGGGCGGAGACAAAAGAGGGTAAAGGGAGCATAAATGCTGATGCAAGGAGACTTGACTTGGGGTGGCGAACACACAATACAACATACAGATGATGTGTTATAGAATTGTACACCTGAAACCTATATAATTTTATTAACCAATGTCACTACAATAAATTCAATATAAATAAATACTGTTTAAGCAAAGTTCTAATTTAAAAACTAAAATAGTCTGGCTGGTGTGGCTCAGTGGTTGAGTGTTGACCCATGCACCAAGAGGCTGTCAGTTCGATTCCCGGTCAGGACACATGCCAAAGTTGTGGACCAGATTCCCAGTGGGGAGCATGCAGGAGGCAGCCAATAGACGACGTTCTCTCTCATCGATGTTTCTATCTATCGCTCCCTTTCACTTCCTTTCTTTCTAAAAAATCAATAAAGAAAAAAAAATTTTTTTTAACTAAAATAAAACAAGAAGTTGGAGTCTGGCCAAAAGTTATATAATTTAATTATTAGCACCTTTCTAGAGTCTATTTGATTATTTGGCTAGGAATGCCACTATTTAGTGGCCTAGAATTTGATTTTTTAAAATCTTTTTTAAATAACAACAAAAAAAGTTATTTATTCTTTCATGTTACCAACTAAGCTATCGAAGGGTGTACAATTTTATTAACTAATGTCATCTCAATAAATTTAATAAAAACAAAAACAAAGATTTTTGTTTTATATAATTCCTTACCCATTTTTGTTCTTTTTCTTTTGAACTACAGTTTCATTCTTTCAATTTTTTTCTCTTTAATTTTTGGGAAAGAAATATGTTATATTTATATGATATACATTTGAAAAAATACATTTTATTTGTGTTTAAAGTGATTAATGTTAAATGTTAAGGAATATAAAAATAAAAAATGTAATTATCCACATTTAAATAATAATTTGATTTATACTGAATTATTATTTATGTAGTTTGAGAAAATTAACACAATTTTTCCTATCTCATCTTTCTATTACCCATTTCTCATTCAATTATAGAGCTAGACTACTATTAAAATTTTTCCATGATGAATTTTTCAAGAATTCTATTTGAAATTTTTGTTCTTTTTAAAATAATATTTGGAAAAAGGAGAAACATCTGTAACAAAAATAAATTAATTAAAAAAGAAAAAAACAATATTTGAAATAATTACATAGACATAACTCTTTTACTATGTTTTCATTCTCACAACTTTTCTTTTGTACACAAAATACCCAACACTGATTTTTTATTTTGATTAATTTTTTAACAAGTTAGATTATTTGAGTTATTGAGTAAATGTTTCCTCATGGATGTAGACTATATAATTTCAGAGACTTCACAGATCTGAAGAAGTAATTTTGATGTTATACAGATAACAACTGGATTGGATAGGATCTCTTAATCAGAATTTGTTTTTCCTTAAAACGTTTTGGATAGTAGTCTATCATCTCCTGAATTTTTGTATCATAAAAAGTATATTTTAGATACAAATCAACCAGAAAATGGTGACTTTGCGAAAAGTGATTATCTTTTCTTCCTTTATTCCCTTTAGGAAATTTCCAGTTTCTTATCTTTCCTTATCTCAGCTAGCTCTACCCTTGTTCGTCAGTATATTTGAACTCTAAAATTTGGGTTGACAGTTGAAGTCTTACTTCAGTAAGGGAAAATATATATGTCAAATATAAGTGGCACCTTGAAATTAAGGTGTGTTCTCAGTCCTCTTTGAGACCAAAACATCCAGAATGAAATGAAGAATTTCAAATTTTAAAATTTAATTTGTAAACTAAATGTCTACAATTATACAAGTATGATTCCTTTACAAAAACAATGCTAATACCTATAAATGGATGTTTAAGGGCTGATGTTTAAAATTAAGTTAGAGTCTGTTTTCTTTTTCTTTAGTAACATATGAAAAATTCTAAGGAATATTATTCCATATCTTTTATTACAATTAGAATCTCATCACACTTAGGTAATTTCCACATCAGAAACAAAACTTAAAAATCTTTATTTTCTTCAGGCAATAGATCCAGTCAGCAAAGGAAGATTCAGCATTTTCTCCTCCTTTTTGCAGGAGACATGTCTGCTAGGAGTCCTGTCCTCAACCAGTCCAGCCCCACTGAGTTCGTGTTCCGCGTGTTCACCGCTGTCCCTGAATTCCAGGCGCTCCTCTTCCTCCTCTTCCTCCTCCTCTACCTGATGATCCTTTGCGGCAACACGGCCATCATCTGGGTGGTGTGCACACACAGCTCCCTGCGCACCCCAATGTATTTCTTCCTGTCCACCTTGTCCTTCATCGAGATCAGCTACACCACCGTGGTGGTGCCCTTGATGCTTTCCAACATCTTTGGAGGCCGGAAGCCCATTTCATTGGCTGGCTGTGGAGCCCAAATGTTCTTTTTTCTCACACTGGGTGGTGCTGACTGCTTCCTCTTGGCAATCATGGCATATGATCGCTACGTGGCCATCTGCCACCCACTGCACTACACCCTCATTATGACCCAGAAGCTGTGCGTGCAGATGGTGGCCTGTGCCGTGGGTCTGGCGCTCTACCTGTCTCTGCAGCTCACATCCTTGATCTTCACCTTGCCCTTCTGCGGGCACCTCCGGGAAATCAACCACTTCCTCTGCGACGTGCCTCCGGTCCTGCGGCTGGCCTGTGCTGACATCCGCGTGCACCAGGCCGTCCTCTATGTCGTGAGCATCCTCGTGCTGACTGTCCCCTTCATCCTTATTTCTGTCTCCTATGTGTTCATCACCTTGGCCATCCTGCGCATCCGTTCGGCGGAGGGCCGCCGCCGGGCCTTCTCCACCTGCTCCTCCCACCTCACCGTGGTCTTGCTGCAGTATGGCTTCTGTGCCTTGGTGTACCTGCGTCCCCAGTCTAGCTCCTCCGAGGATGAGGACCGCCAATTTGCCCTCGTTTACACCTTTGTCACCCCCTTGCTCAACCCTCTGATTTACACCCTTAGGAATAAGGATGTCAAAGGTGCCCTGAAAAGGGCCATCAGTAGTAAAGGAACAGAAGAAGCTTTCTGAAGAGTTAGTGGAACTTGAAGGAGGTATGAGTATATGAAACAGTGAAACTCTTACATACAAATGCCACACTTTGGATTTTCATTTATTCTTTTCTCCTAATACATTTAGTTGCTACAATTTGCTCTCTCTCTTTTTTTTAAGTTCTCTGAAACTTTAAACCTCTGAAAACTGGACAGGGATATTGTAAACTGCTATTGTTCATTTAGCCCCAATTTAAAACTTTCCATTTTGTCTGAAGCAACTTCATTATCTTGGAAGCTTCCTCCTGAGAAGCAATGGTATTAATTGATTCTTTGAACAGTGCTTTGGATGAGAAATGTTCATTAAGATATTTCATTCAATCTAATATGCCTTATTCTTGTATTTGCCTTTAAAGTCAAATAAATAAAAAAATAACTGCTTGCTTGATTTACCTGTTTTTCATTAAAGCCCTTTTGCATGTAACATTAATACCTGTGTGTTCACACATTTAATCCAGGCATGTGCAAGTAGGTCAGGAAAGGGGGGACAGTCCATTTGCTCTCAGAATTAATATGTGTGGAGGGCAACTAACAGATTTCTAACCTAAGACCCCTAAGTTGTCAGAAAATAAAAGTGGGTCATCAAGTGTCATGCTCAAACTTTCTAGAGGTCATCCTCTGTATTTGAGTTCTTAAGAGAACAGAGCCAATAAGATGTACATATATAAAAGGAGAGATTTGTTTTAAGGAATTGGCTCATGTGCTTATGGAGTCTAGCGAGTTAAAAATGTCCAGCCCAGGCTACCAGGCTGGGAATTCCAGCAGGCATCAGTGCTGTGGAGTCCAAAGGCATTCTAGAAGTGACATCCCTTCCTTTTATGGGTATCTCAGTCTTTTCTCTTAAGACCTTTAAGTGATTAGATAAGGCCCACCCACATTGTGATGGGAAAGCTATTTTACACAAAGTCTGTTTATTTAAATGTTAATCACATCCAAAAAAACACCTGACAGCAGCATTTTGACTGGCGTTTGACTAAATAACCGAGTACCACATAGAGCCCAGCAAGTTGACACATAAAATTAACTGTCACAATCCACCCTTTGTCAGCTCGGCACCCATACTTATTTCCTTAAACCATATTTGAAAGACAATAACAAAGTCATACTTCTACCTAACCTGATATGTTTATCCTGCATATAACTGAAAACTCACTAACCTTATCCCCAGAAGAGAATGCAAAGTCCTTGGGTGATGTTCACCCTTCTACTTGATACTCTTTAACTTAAATGCTGTGCTGTAGAGTTAACAATACTTAAATAGTATAATGCAAAGTCAATATGTCTTATGTTATATAGTAGGGGGATAAGAGAGGGAAGAATACACACACACGTACATATGCATACATACATACATACATATATAAAAATGAATAAATACATTCTTATTTTTAAAGAAATAAGCAGATTTGCTAAGACCTAGAAGAGTGTCTCTGCTCAGAGATTTAAGCAAGGAAAGATGCCATAGAAAAGATTGAAACTATTGATAAATGTTTATTGAGTTGCTATTAAGTATACAGCACTATCTTAGGTTCCATGAAAGCCTGATAAAATATAAAATATGGTCTCAGTTCTCTGGGGTGATAATAATTTGGGACTTGGGCTAAACACAGCTATGACATTCTGGTGGGAGTAAATGCCTTGAAACAGGAGACTCAGATGACCTTGATTAGGGAACATCATATCTTTCAGGAAATTATTTGGGGCACTGAGAATGTTGCTAAACAGTTTAATACTGGTATCTACTTTGACACTCATATCCTAGACCTTCCATTGACAGGAAATCTCTAGTGTAGGAACAATTTTAGTTTGGGCTAATTATCTGCTAACAGGGAGATCAGCAATCACCAAAACCATCTTCTGGGAAATAGAATTTAAGAGGAAAAACCTTAGCTAGCAAAGCAATTTTCTTCTTCCAAGGCTTTTGTTCAAGAAGGTTACTAAAGTCTCAGTCCCACTGGATGGTCTCTCCAGGCTCACGGTCCTCTCTTCTCTATCCACAAGAGCAGTCAGACATTATCTCCTGGGTCCTGTTCTTTATTAATAGAACTAAGAAGACTGGCTCAATATACTCCTGTCCCTTCTCATGTTGGAGCTAAGAGAAAGTCTTTTTCTACCTCCTTCTCGATTTACAGAGTTCTAGACATCAGCTGACACTGAGTTGGAAAAGTGAGTAATGGCTTTGCAGGTTGAGATGCCAGTATTTCAGAACTAATTCAGACCAGGACTTATAGTATGTTCTCTGAATCCACTGGGAAGCCCAATTTTTCTGAGCACAATGGTAATAACTAATCTCAGTCAAAGAAATATTGAGAAAATAAGTAGCATAAATTTTGATGTGGCTTAAGAGTTAATAAAAACCCTCTCTTTTTCTAATATGTCTTTATTGATTTTTTAGAGAGAAAGGAAGGGAGAGGGAGAAAGAGAAACATTGATGTGAGAGAGAGACATCAATCAGCTGCCTCCTGCTAGTCCTCTCTCCTACCCCACCCCCCACTGGGGATGGAGCCTGCAACCCAGGCATATGCCCTGACTGGGAACAAACTGTGACTTCTCAGTCCATAGGACCACACTCAGTCCACTGAGCCACATCGGCTGGGCTAAAAACCCTCTCTCAATGTGTACTTCATTTAATCCTAACAGACAATATGGTAGATATTATTAATATTATCCCTTATTGATATTACCTCTTTCACAGATTCAAAGATTTAAGGGAAGAATTAGCATTTGTTATGAAAAATAATAGGTTTTATACATCAAGCCAAGTGTTCTAAACATTTTATCTCATTTCATCATAACCCTATTAGATAAGTATTATTTATATCTTTTAAGTATGGAAAACCAAAAGTATTAAGAGATAATCTGTCCAGAAGATAATGCTATTAATAGTAGACTGAGATTCTAGCACAGGGCTGTTCAATGCCAAATCCACTGACCCCACTTTTAAAATAATGTTAACTGGACACTTGGAGAGCTATTTTAACCTAGGCTTTCTAGATTTCCAGAATGCAAATGGATAATATTTCTCATTATATATTTTTTTCAACATGACCGGACTGTCTCAAGGGGTAAAATGGAAGCAGACAGTGTGATGTGGGGTGTGACTTGGAGGCACTAAGATCATAGGTGTGGATTCATGAACAGATGCACAGGACAGAGTAGTCTAGAAACCTAGAGACCAGCTGCCCTTAAACTTAACTACTTTAATAAATATTTAGTAAAAACTTGGAATAGTAAGTTAGTGATATGTTGATATAGTTAGTTTCACTCTCTTTGAACTATAAAAACCACTACTTTATCCAGAATATAGACCTTATTACTCTCCCTATACCTCTTCTCCTAGTTAATTTTCATTCTTCAGATCAAAGTGTAAGTATTACTTCTTCTAGAAAGCCTCTTGAGAATCACCTAATCACAAGCTATGCCAGGTCTCATGTTGTGAAGTCTTATAGCACACGATTTTTCTTTATAGCACTTAATCAGATTTGTCTATCATCTATCTATCTACATATCTATCTCTATCTATCTATCATCTATCTATCTATCTATCTATCTATCTATCTATCTATCTATCATCTACCTACTTACCTATCTAGCTAGCTGTACATATTTCAGATTATTTAATTAACAGTGTCTGCCTTTCCCATTATTATGTAATATCTACTTGAGCACAGACTGTGCCATTTTGATCATCATTGTATGTGGTTCTTGGCACTTAATACATAAAAATTAAATGTGAGTGACTTCAGAGAAGATGCTTAAGATGTGAAGTGATAAAATAAAGATTTTCTAAAAATCTCAATGTCACAGGTTAGAACAGGGACCGATGTTTTAAAAAATGGTGAATGACATTTTGCTGCTCTGAAAATGAGAAAAATATATTCGAAATTTTAGCATATAAGAAATGAAATAACAGTCAAAATATGAGAACACCAAACAATCAAAGATAAACATGTGAATTAATCTTCTTTTTATTAGATTGAAGAAAGAGATTGCCCATGGCCATACAGGTGATGTCCAAATCTTCTTAATGCTGACAACTCCTGAGATTTGTCCCATGAAGGACAATTTTTAGGATTTTTTGTTTTAATGAGAGGATTTCCAGAGATGAAATTGTGAGAAATATCAAACCTATGTCATATGAGGAATAGCTAAATAAATCAGGATGAAAATGTAGAACTACATCATAATGGCTCCTCAGTATCTGAACTGTTTCCTATAGAAATTGCCCCGTAGTGTAAAATGGAATGATTATGTAGAAGTTGCACAGAGGTAGGTTCCAGCTGGTTATAAGACAGAACATTTAGAGCCTTGATCCTTCCAACAATGGAGCAGGAGAGGCAGGAGGTAATGAGATTTCCTGGGCACTGAAGGTGACCTGATATTCAGATTCTGTATTGGAGATTCGAATATCTAATTAGGGACTGAACCAAGCAATTTCTGAGGTTCCTTCTAACTCCAGCAATTTATGACCTCTGACAGCTCCAATGTAAGTATTTTATTATAGATCCTGGAGAACACCATTAAAATGATGAGTGTTATTGACTATAATAAAATTCTCAGAAATCATTGTTACCACACAGATTGCAAAGCCCTCCATCGTAATGTAAGTAGTAGACTAGCCTCAGACATCTATAGTAGCCTTATACATATATGCTATATCCATGAGTGATGGGTTGATGGGATTTTTTTCCATAGTGTAGTCCAAATGTTTTCTATAATTAGGTAAACTAAAGTTGTTTCCATAAGCATTCTTAAACAAGTGTGATTATGAAATAATCTTAAAAATTAAAAGAAAGCCCTGGCCGGTTTGGCTCAGCGGTTAGAGCGTCGGCCTGCGGTCCGGAGAGACCCGGGTTCAGTTCCCGCTAAGGGCACATACTTCGGTTGCAGTTTGTCCCCGGCCCTGGTTGGTCGTGCGGGTGGCAGCCACTCGATGTGTCCCTTCACATCGATGTTTCTCTCTCTCTCTCTCTCTCTTTCTCTCTCTCCCTCCCACTCTATCTGTACAAAAAATGGAAAAATATCCTCGGGTGAGGATAAAAAACAAAAAATAAAAAAATTAAAAGAAAAAATAAGGAAAGGTATAAATGACATGTTTGCCACAGTATAGTTATCCATGCAACACATGATTACTGAGTGTCCACAATCTATATATGGTTAGTTTGGTGATATAAGGAGATAAAATATAAATAAGGGAAGATGCTGCCCTTAAACTTACAAATAATTATGATAATTTTCTGCTATTAGGCTGCTAAACTGCTATTACTATGGACTAGGCATTGTTGGGGATACTTTACATTTTCCTTAGATGTCCTTACATGCTTTTTCTCTCATGAAGTCTTTTTTTTAATTAAATGTAGTGGAGTGACATTGGTTAATAACATCATATAAGTTTCAAGTGTAATACATCATCTGTATATTGCACTGGGTGTTCACCACCCAAAGTGTAGTCTCCTTCTGACATGACATATTTGACCTTCTTTACCCTACCCCACTCCTCTTCTCCTCTGGTAACCACCATACTGTTGTCTGTGTCCATGAGTTTGTTTTATTTATTCATTTGTTCATTTGTTGTTATTTTATATCCTACAGATGAGTGAAATCATGGTTTTTGTGAATTGATGCCCAAATTGAAAATACATACTTTTTTTTTTCTCTAAATTTTAATTATCTAATTTATATATTTCTTCTGACTCTATCTACTTTCCATCCTTCGCGTACCACATACTTTGTATATATCATGAGCTTTTGAATGTTACATCCATGTATCTCCAACTCAATACCTCAAGAGGAACTGAGTATATATATAAGTAAATGAATGAATAGCTTTCTGCCTTCACTTTCTTACATAATTTAGTCCAACACTAAGAAGTTAGAAATTAAACTGTAGATATTTAGATAAAGATTTTTTGTAAAAGTTAAGAAAAAAGAGAGCTGGCCCTAATTCTTCTAGTTTGTAACTTCAGCTCTGATGAGATTAGATGATGGCTCACAGTGTGAACTAATATATTGTCAGTTTGATCAGTTCTTCTGTTCTTGTCATTCATGACAGACAAAACCTGTCAGCTCAATGACCTGGGGAAATCGCTCAGTGTTGATGGAGTTTGTGTTTCTGGCCTACCCTTCCCATCCTGGGCTGTGTGCCTTGTCTTTCCTTGGAGTCAGCCTGGTTTATACATTGATCATCAGTGGGAATGTCCTCATTGTGGTGGCCATCCAGACAGAAATCCGCCTGCACACACCCATGTACTATTTCCTGGGAAGCCTCTCAGGGGTAGAAATATGCTACACCACTGTAGTAGTGCCTCACATTCTGTCCAACATCCTACAGTCAGAGAAGATCATCTCCCTCCTGAGCTGTGCCACTCAGATGGTCTTCTTCATTGGACTTGGCAGTACAGATTGCTTCCTCTTGGCTGTGATGGCCTATGACCGCTATGTTGCTATTTGTCACCCCTTGCGGTACCCTCTCATCATGACTTTAACACTCTGTGTTCGCTTGGTCGTTGCTTCTGTGGTCATCGGCTTGTTCCTGTCCTTACAAATGGTGGCCTTCATCTTCTCTCTGCCGTTCTGCCACACACAAGGTCTTGAGCACTTCTTTTGTGATGTGCTACCAGTGATGCGCCTTGTTTGTGCCAACAGCCACATCCATGAGCTGTCAGTGATGGTGGCAACCACACTAGCCATTGTCGTGCCTTTTTTCTTCATCGCCACCTCCTACAGCTTCATCATGGCTGCTGTGCTCAAGATCCATTCAGCAGCTGGCCGCCGCCGGGCCTTCTCCACCTGCTCCTCCCACCTCACTGTGGTCCTGCTGCAGTATGGCTGTTGTGCCTTCATGTACCTGCGCCCCACCCCCAGCTACAACCCCAAGCAGGATCAGTTCATCTCAATGGTGTACACATTGGGAACCCCATTACTCAATCCACTTATCTATACCCTGAGGAACAGTGGGATGAAGGAGGCCATAAGGAGAGTTCTTACCAGGAATTGTCCCTCCCAGAAAAACTAGGAGAGGGTACAATCTATCAGACAAGGATTTGGTTCCAAACCATGCAACTCCCCATAAAACAAAGATTTCTCCCAGTTGATATTAAAACTGATCTTTAAAAATGATATAAATTGTCTGGTTACTGTTAAACCATGTTACCAGAGACCTTTTAAATGTTTCTACCATTTTAGTAGACTCGGTAATTTTTCTTGTGGAAAAGAAATGAACAAATGAGCATAATATAATAGAAAGTGACAAGTATAGGACTGCAGCTCAGGTGTCAGCTAGAAGCAGATACATCATTCAATAGATTTTAACTTTACAAACGTAAAAAAGAGATTATATGCAGAAGTATGAGTGAGAGAACCAATAAAGGGTTACAAGCCTTTATTGTAACATACTAGCAAGTTACAGGAGGCCATTATGACCCCCATACTTCACAGGCAAAAAGAAGGTACTGTAGTATGGGAGACCAGTGAGAGCTAAATCTATCAGGAGAAAATACGTGGTAGGAACTCTAGCTTTAGAAAAAGGAAAAATAAACAACTTTTAGCAGAACGATGACCATGCTTGTTTTCTCCAATCAGCCAAACCCCACTGGAAGCAAGAAGGAAAGGGAAAATGAATGATTTGGTTCTCAGAAGCTAACCTTTTTGGACAGGGTAGAGAAGAAAGAAACCTTGAGAGTTGGGACAAACAGGGAATAATCAGAAAAAGATACCTTAACAGTGTAATATACCCACAATAAAGTATTTGTTAAATAATTATTGTATAAAATAATTTTTTCTTTGTGGCTATTCTTGTATTTATTTATTTATTCACTAAATTTTGAGCATTTAAATATGCCAGGCATTAACCTTTCAAGAAACAATACAGAAGGGTATACAGCTCTATCACCTCCTTCATTCTGGTTCATTCACACCCATTCCCATGGCCTCACCTTAGTTTTATTTTTTTAGCCTTAAATTTATGTTTGCAAATACTAGTTATTAGTAATGACTAACATTAAGTACTTACTCTGTATCATAAATATATCTATTCTCTAATCTTCAACAATCCTACAAAGTAAGACTTATTATTCTATTTCCAGTGACAAAACTAAGTCACAGTGTTTAAGTAACTGATATGAGTTCACGCAGATAATATGTGATGGAGTTAGAATTTGTAATTTGAACCCAGTGATTCCAGCTTCAGAAACAATGTTTATTTGTATTTTCATCATAAAATGATGATGATGAGTATCTTTTCATAGGCTTGCTGGCTATTTGGCTATCTTCATTGTGAAGTATTACTTTATGAATTTACAGATTTTAATTGGACAGTTTTCTCTTTTTCTGAGTTTATTGCATATTCTGAACATCATTTCTTTATTATGTTATTGTTAACATTGTCTTCCTAATTTTGACTAAACTCACTGATATCTTTTGTTCAGAATAATTTTTTTAATGAAGTCTACTTTATCACTGTTTTTCTTTATGGTAATGAGTTTGGGGTCCTATTTAAGAAATACTTGCCCTTCCCAAGTTTATGAAGACACTTTCTTATGCTTTCTTCTAAAAGCTTTATAGTTTTATCTAACACATTTATGTCTATGACATATATTTATTTTATGTGTTATATAAGCTAAGGGTCTATGTTCATGTTTTTCATATTACATATAGTATTCCAGTATTGCTTTGTTTTCTTGTTGAATTTTTGTACTTTTGTGGAAAATCAGTTGAATGTGTGTCTATATTGTGTGTATGTGTGAATTTAATTCTGCACCCTCTGTTCTAGACCATTGATTATTCCTTCTTTCCCATTGATAGCACCAAGGATCTTATTTATTGTAAATTTTTAGTATTTCTTGAAACCTAAAAGCATAAGCCTTCCAAATGTTTCTTCATTCCTTAGATTATCTTGCTATCTTAAGTAATTTTTTTTTTTTCTAAACTTTTAAAAAAGAAGTGAGGAAATCTTATTCTGGATTACATTGATTTTTTTAGAGATCAATTTGAATGTAATTGATATCTTAATAATATTGAACCTTCAAATCCATACACTTAGTATATTTTTTATTTATTGGTCTCTTTAATTTTTCTTAGTAATATTTTATATTTTTCTGTACACCTATCTTTCACATTTTTTATTATACTTATACCTAGTTTGCTGTGTTTTTTAATGCTATTGTAAATGTTTTTTCTTCTTATTTGAATTTTCAATTGTTTTCTTTTAGTTTAAAGAATTACTACAAATATAGCCATTGACTTAGTATCTCATGACTTGGTAAATTCACTTATTAGTTCTAGCAGTTTATAAATTCTTTCAAATTTTCTATGTATATAATCATGTGATCTATAAA
Source organism: Molossus molossus (assembly GCF_014108415.1). NCBI lineage: Eukaryota > Metazoa > Chordata > Mammalia > Chiroptera > Molossidae > Molossus > Molossus molossus. The sequence continues at coordinate 85,879,239 of NW_023425348.1, read as the reverse complement.
TAAAAATAATTATACTATTTCTTTTTTTAAGTTGATTGGTATAGTAGAGTTCCCACCAAGAATCTTGCCTATTGACATTGGTGCCCTTATGTATAAGGCTTCCTCAACAATTCTGAACTTGTATTGTCCAATGTGACATCAGTAACCATGATGCAAAATAAAGGCTTGATCAGGACTTGCATACTGGGGTTTACCTTCTTTGAACTAAAAGATCACAATGTCATAAAGACCCCCCAGCAAATGAATATATTGAGTGAGAACCCCCACTGCCCTAAGTAAACTCTTTTTCCTAGACATTCCACTATGTGATTACAGCTTCATGAGTGACTGCAAGCAGGACCAGCAAAAAATGGCTCTGCCAACCCACAAGTTTAAAAAAAAAAAAATAGATAAATATTTTAAGTTGCTAAGTTTGAGAATAGTTTGTTATGCAGCAATAGAAATGGGTACAGGCATTGGTACCTAGAAACAGGGTGTTGCCATAACAGAAACACAAAATATGTGGCATTGGTTTGGGACTGATCTGAGGCTTAAAAAGCAACAAGGAGGTTGTTGGTGAAAGTTAGATATATGACAAATAAACTGTTAGCAGTGGCTGGAAAGATAGCAAACCATAGAATAAAACCTCTAAAAGATTCATAGAAAACCCACAAAAAAGTTAAGGTATTTGCACTGATTTGTATTGTATTGTATTGTATTGTATTGTATTGTATTGTATTGTATTGTATTGATAAAAGCACAAACATGGACTGAAAAGGACCTAGATAGTATAATAAAAAGAAAACACTAGTCTCCCAACTTTACATGGGCAGGAAGCCAAGTAAGAAAGCTACTCAAGTGCAAATATAGGCCAATTTTTGTTTTGTTTGTTTGTTTGTTTGTTTGTTTTGTTTCATTTCATTTTTACTGTAAATAAAAGAACTTCTCAAGGGACAGACCCAGAGAGTAGAGCCAATAGCTGCAAATCACGAAGGACTAAGAAACCAGTGCCACAGAGCATGTTGGGCTATAATGAAGAAACTTCCCCTACTGCCAGTAGAGGAGCTTGGCAATGTGCCCAATTGGATGAGAATTATTATGGACTGGTGATTACTGTGTGCATCCTAGTCCCTCCACCTTTTGAATGGAAACAAATTCAAGGTACCAACAATGAAAACTGATGTTAATGATCAGGTTTAAGATTTGGAATCAACATTAGATTTTTGTCATTGAGATTTGTTTTATGGCACAATATAGGTTTGGTTGTGATGTCTCCGGTGTCTTTGAAAAGCATGTATATCCTGTAGATGTTGAGTGCAGTCAATTAGGTTAAGTTAGCTAGTAGTATGTTCTAATCTATATCCTTATGCATTTTCACCTACTTCTGTTATCAATACTGACAGAGGTGGGTTAAAATCCAGAGCTATGATTATGGATTTATTAGCCTCTTCCTTTAGGTCTGACAATTTTTGTTTCTTGTATTTTGAATCTCTGTTATCAGATGTACACATATTTAATGTTGTCATATCTTGGTGATCGATTAACCATTTTATCTTTAAGCAACATTTTTTTATTTTTTTATTAATACATTTATTTTTGTTACAGATGTTGCTCCTTTTTCCCACACTGATTTCCCCCTCCTCCTCCCTCCCCACCCTGTCCCCAGCTTTGTTGTTCATGTCCATTGTTCATGCACACATGCATATAAGTTCTGTGGGGTATCTCTCCCCCACCACCCCCTCTTCTGGGGATTGTCAGTCTGAACCCCACCTACACGTCCCTGGGACTACCCCATCCCTCAGACTGTTATGTTCATTATATTCCACAAATCAGTTAGATCATATGATACCTGTCTTTCACTGTTTGGCTTGATTCGCTTAGGATAATACTTTCCAGGTCCCTCCATGTCGTCTCAAAGGATAAGAGATTTTTCTTTCTTACACCTGCATAGCACTCCATTGCGTATATGTACCAGGGTTTTCTTATCCATTCCTCTACTGATGGACATTTGGGCTGGTTCCAGATCTTAGCTATTGTAAATAGTGCCGCTACAAACATGGGGATACTTTCTCCTGTACAATGGTGTGTCTAGCTATGTGTGGGACACAGTTTAAGTCATTCTTATACTGGATTTCTTTCTAGCACAACCAAAATCATAAAGGTAAAATACTTATTAATAGCCATGTACTCTGACTGTAGAACCACAACAACAAAAGAATAAACTACATTTTACTCACAAAGCCTTTATGATGATAGTGAGAGATTATGCTAAAGAAAATGACACCCCATAGAGGTGTAATGAGTCAAACAAATAAACAAACTGAGGAGATAAGATGAGACATCTATCTAATCACAGAGAGAGAGAGAGAGAGAGAGAGAGAGAGAGAGGAAAATCAACTGTTAGGACATAAAAAGAATCATCTGTAACAAAAAATTAATCAATAAAAAATAAATAAATAAATAAATAAATAAATAAATAAATAAATAAATAAATAAATAAATAAATAAAAGAAAGATCTGTTATCCTTTGAAACTACATGGAAGGACCTGGAAAGTATCATCCTAAGTGAAACAAGCCAAACAGAGAAAGACAAGTATCATATGATCTCACCTATTTGTGGAATATAATGAACATAACAGTCTGAGGAATGAGGTAGTCACAGAGACATGAAAGTGGGGTACAGGCTGACAATTTCCAGAAGAGGGGGTGATGGGGGAGAGATAAACCACGGAACTTAAATGCATGTATGCATGAACAATGGACATGGACAACAAAGCTGGGGAGAGGGTGGAGAGGGAGGAGGAGAGAGGGGAATCAGTGTGAGAAAAGGAGAAATATCTGAACAAAAATAAATTGATTAATTGGAAAATATGAAAAAATAAAATAAAATCCATCTCTTCCAATCCATGAACAATGTATGTACTTCCACTTTTTTATATCTTCCTTTATTTCTTTTTTCAATGACCTGTAGTTTTCTGTAAATAGGTTCTTTATTTCTTGGTTAAGTTTATTCCAAGGTATCTTAATTTTTTTGCCACAGTGGTAAATGGAATTGTTTTCTTAGTTTCTCTTTCTGTGAGTTTATCAATGGTGTATAAGAATGCCATCAATTTCTTGATGTTAATTTTGTATCCTACTACTTTGCCAAATTCATATATTAAGTCTAGTGAATTTTTGATAAAGTCTTTGGGGTTTTCTAGATACAGTATCATGTCATCTGTGAATAATGACAATTTCACTTCCTCCTTTCCAATTTGGATCCCTTTTATTTTTTCTTCCTGTCTACTTGCTGTGGCTAAGACTTCCAGTACTATATTAAATAAGAGTGACAAAAGTGGGCATCCTTATCTTGTTCCTGTTCTTAATGAAAATGCTTTTAATTTTTGCCCATTGAGTATGATGTTGACTGTAGGTCTTTCATATATGGCCTTTATTATGTTGAGATATGATCCTTTATTCTCACATTGCTGAGCATTTTTATCAGAAATGGAGGTTGGATTTTGTCAAAGGCTTTTTCAGCATCTATTGATATAATCATGTGGTTTTTATTCTTCGTTTTGTTTATGTGGTGTATCACATTTATTGATTTGCGAATATTGTACCAGCCTTACATCCCTGGGATGAATCCCACTTGGTGATGGTGAATAATTTTTTTGGATGTGTTGCTGGATCTGATATGCTAGTATTTTGTTCAGGATTTTGACGTCTATGTTCATCACAGATATTGGCCTGTAGTTTTCGTTCTTTGTAGTGTCTTTTTCTTGTTTTGGAATTAGAAATATGCTGGCCTCATAAAACAAGTTTGGAAGTCATTTTCTTCTTGAATTTTTTGAAATAGTTTGAGGAGAATGGGTTTTAGTTCATTGTTGAATGTTCGGTAAAACTCCCTTGTGAAGCCATCCAGGCCTGGGCTTTTGTTTGCTGGAAGATTCTTGATTACATCTTCAATTTCTTTTGTTGTTATTGGTCTGGTCTTGTTTTCTTTGTCTTCCTGGTCCAGTTTTGGGAGACTATGTGTTTCTAGAAATGTGTCCATTTTCCTTAAATTGTCAAATTTGTTGCCATATAATTGTTCACAATATCTGTTAACAATCCTTTGTATTTCTGTGGTGTCAGTTGTTACTTCTCTTTCATTTCTGATTTTGTATATTTGGGTTCTCTTGGTGAGTCTTTGTATCTTGGTGAGTCTCGCTAAGGGTCCATCAATCTTGTTTATCTTTTCGAAAAACCAGCTCTTTGTTTCATTGATTCTTTGAATTGTTTTTTTTTTTTTGGTCTCTCTGTCATTTATTTCTGCTCTGATCTTTACTATTTCCTTCCTTCTACTAGCTCTGGGGTCTTCTTTTTGTTTGCTTTCTAGTTCTTTAAGTTGTGAGGTTGATAGTCTATTAGAGATTTTTCTTGCTTCTTCAGGTAGGCCTGTAGTGCTATGAACTTCCCTCTCAGAACTGCTTTCACTGTATCCCATAGATTTTGTTTTGTTGTGTGTTCATTTCATTGGATTCCAGGAAGTTTTCAATTTCTTCTTTGATCTCTTCAGTGACCAATTCATTATTTAATAACATGCTATTTAGCCTCCAAGTGTTCAAATGTCTTTGCATGTACTTGTTGCAATTGATTTCTAGTTTCATGCCATTGTGATGTGAGAAGATGCTTGATATGATTTCAATCTTCTTGAACTTGTAGAGACATAGTTTGTGTCCTAACATGTGGTCTAGCTTTGAGAATGTTCCATGTGCACTTGAGAAGAATGTGAATTCTGTAGTTTTGGGATGTAATTCTCTGTAAATATCTATTAAATCCATTTGGTCTAGTGTTTCATTTAGAGTCTCTGTTTCCTTGCTAATTTTTTGTCTAGAGGATCTATCCAATGATGTCAGCAGGATGTTGAAGTCCCCTGCTATGATTGTATTGCTATTACTTTCTCCTTTGAAGTCTTTCAGAAGATTTTTAATATATTTGGGTGCTCCTATATTGGGTGCATATATGTTTATCAAGGTTTATCAAGGATCTTCCTGTTGGATAGATCCTTTCAATATTATGTAGTGGCCTTCTTTGTCTCTAGTTATGGACTTTATTTTGAAATCTATTTTATCAGATATGAGTATTGCTACCCCAGCTTTTTTTTTCCTTTCCATTTGCTTGGAATATTTTTTCCATCCTCTTACTTCAAACTATGTAAGACTTTTGTTGTGAGGTGGGTCTCTTATAAACAATATATAGATGAGTTATGCTTTCTTAGCCAATCAGCTACTCTGTGTCTTTTTATCAGAGCATTCAATCCATTTACCTTTAAGGTGATTATTGATATGTACTTATTTATTGCCATTTTTTGTTTAGTGTGGTTCTATTTTTCTTCCTATTTCTTCTACTAATTACAGCAGTCCTTTGAACCTTTCTTGCAGTGCTGGTTTGGTGCTAATGTATTCCCTTACCCTTTTTTTTGTCTAGGAAGCTCTTTATTTGACCTTCTATTTTGAATGATAGCCTTGCTGGGTAGAGTAGTCTTGGATTCAGATCTTTGTTTTTCATGACCTTGATTACTTCATGCCACTCTCTTCTGGCCTGTAGTGTTTCTGTTGAGAAGTCAGTTGAGAGCCTTATGGGATTTCCTTTGTAGGTAACCTGTTGCTTGTCTCTTGCTGCTTTTAGGATTCTCTCTTTGTCTTTAATTCTTGGCATTTTGATTACTATGTGTCTTGATGTGGACCTGTTTGTGTCTTTCTTACTTGGGACTCTCTGTGCTTCCTGAACTTGAATGCCTTCTTCCTTCACCAAATTAGGAAAGTTTTTTGTCACCATTTCTTCAAATATATTCTCTAACCCTTACTCATTTTTTTCTTCTTTGGGGACTCCTTTATTATGCAAATATTATTACATTTCCAGTTGTCCCACAGTTCTCTTAAGCTGTCTTCCTGTTTTTTAATTGTTTTTGTTTGTTTGTTTTGGTTTTCTGATTGGTTGATTATTTTTCTACCCTGTACTCTAATTCACTGATCTGGTCCTCCACTTTCTCTACTCTGCTGTTTAGACCTTCCAATGTGTTCATATTTTCTGATATGTCATTCTTCATTTCTTCTTGGTGGTTTTTAATTTCTAACTGGTTGATTTTCAACATTTCTATGTCTTTACTCATGGTGCTCATGTCCTTACACATGCTGTTCGGCTTCCTCAAGATCATGGCTCTGAATTCTAGTTCTGTTAACTTCCTTAACTGTACCTCATTGATCTCATCTTTGGTAGAGGTCTCTTGTTCTTTCATTTGGCATTTGTTTCTCTGTTTCACCATTTTGGCTATATCAGTGGGCTTTGGAGGCTGCCAAATTTTTCCTGTGGATGTTGGTGTTCTGCTGTTTGTGGCACCCTCTACGGGGTTATAATGAGTGTGGGAGGACCCACGTTAAACACCACTGTCAAGTCTTACCTTTTTGGTTAGAGTTGCTAGCCCAGGAATAGTTCAGTTATTCTCTAGCTTTTTGCCTGGAGGCTATTAGTCACAGTTACTTGAAGAGCCTTGGCTTCTCAGTCAAATGAAAAACTCCTTCAGGTGTTCAGAGTAAGGGAATTTCCCAAGGGTGGGGCAGATGCTGGTTGTTAATGAACCTCAATTTGCATTTTGATGGCCACTGAGGCAAGGGGTTTGAATCTCCAAGTGAGGGGCCACTGCCTCTCCCTAGAGCCCTGGGAAGGAGTAAAATGACCACTCTCTTTTGTGGCCGCAACTCAGAAAGCTCTGAGCACCCTCCAAATCCCGAGTGTCCCCACACAGTTCCAGTCCAGTCTGCCCTCCTTCTGCTGGAGCCCAAGGTGAGTGGTTGTGGCTATTTTAGTGTCTGTTTGGCTCTGTGCTGTGGAGCCACTTGGGAGTTTAACCCCAAGGGCGCTGCTCAAAGCTAAGGCTGCTGCTGTCTGTGGGCTCCCAGCCCCCCTCTTGCACCTCTGCAATCCTACCAGGATTGAGTCTGTTTCCCTAGTTATATGATCCTACAAGCTGCTTTTCTGTTGCTTTTTCCTGACAATTTGTCTTTATTTTGTTGTAATTCCAGTTTTGTCCTGGGAGATGGTCTGTGTAGCTTCCATTCACTCTGCTGCCATTTTGGAATCCCCACAACATTTTTTTTTTATTGCTGGTACTATCATTGGTCTAGAAATCTGCTTTGTCTGATCTTAATTTACCCTCATTGTCTTTTGTATGATTAGCATTTGAATGATATATAGTGTTCTTTCTTTTTATTGCTACCGACATTTTCTCATATGTAAAGTGTGCCTCTTGTAAAGAGCATATAGTTCATACTTTTTCTTTTAAATTAAATCTGATTAGAATACACACACACACACACACACACACACACACACACACAATCTTCCTATGCATTTTTCATTTATCCCTTCTCTTCTCTGTTCCTTGGTTTCTTCTTCCCAGCCTCTTTTTGGATTTATAGAGATTTTTAATCTCTATTGACTTCTTAGCTATATCTTTTGTATTATATTTTGTACTTACATTCTTATCACAGCCTACCATGCATTATTATAATGTTGTTACAGTAAATCCATAAAAAAACTTTTTAAAAGTGTAATTCCAGCCCTGGATGACTTTGCTCAGTGGTTAGAGCATCAGTCTGAACACCAGAGAGTCCCAGGTTTGGTTCCTGCTAAAGGCACATACCTTGGTTGCAGTTCATCCCAGCTCTGGTTGGGGTTGTGCGGGTGGCAACCAATTGATGTGTCTCTTTCACGTCAATGTTTCTCTCTCTCTCTCTTCCTCCCTCTCTTTCTCCTGCTCTATCTAAAGATAAATGCAAAAATATCCTCAGGTGAGGATAATAAATAAACAAGTAAATAAAAATAAAAGTGTAATTCCATTTACTGTTCCCCCCATATTTGTGCTCTTGTAACATTTTACTTATAAATTTTATAGATTATTATTGTTTTAAACAGTCATTAGTTTTTAAAGAAAGTCTAAAAATAGTCTTTTTACATTTTTATCTTAATTTTAAGAATATTTTCATTTGAAATAGAATTCTAATTTTTTTTTCTTTTATCTCTTTAAAGGTACTATTCCATTGTCTTCCAGTTCTCTTTTTTTTTTTCATGAGATATCATCTGTATTCTTGTGGAGTTTTTATTCCCACATGAATATAAATTTTTTTCTTTCTTTTTGAATTTCAGTCATCTAGCTATGATGAACCTAAAAGGTGGCAAGGGAGAGGGCTGGCAGTCTATCGTCGTAAAATAAATTAAATAGCAACCAGGCTTAAAAATCCCCTAAACAGACAAAACCAGTTAGCCATGTAAGCAATACTTAATCTAGCTATTTCATGAATGTAAGTGAAACTTAACTTATGCAATTCCTTGTAAACGCTTCTGATAATTATAAATAAAATTTAAGTTATCTTCCCAAAATGATATGAATAGATCACCTTCAACTACTCTCCTACCATCCAGAGACTTCCACTGTAATAACCAATTACTGAAAAAGTTAAACAGTTTCCACATTCTCATTTTATAAGCCATCCTGTAATGAGAGGCCTCTGAGCTGCTGATCTCTTCCAGTTTGAGGTCTCCCTGCTCACATTTTGTTTCACTAAAATATTCATATCAAGTAAATCTCTCTGAATTTCCTTCTGACAATTGGATTTAATAACACATTCCAAATGCAAAATATATTTATCCTATCCCAACATCCTCAAAAGCCTCAACCCATTACAACATCAACTCAAGTTCAAAATCTCATCTAAATATCATTACCTCAAAATCCCCAAATCTCATCATCTAAATCAAGGTCTAGATGAGACTCTTGGTATAAACAATGCTCGGGCAAAATTCCTCTCCATCTACAGACCTGCAAAATTAGAAAACAAGTTGTCTGCTCCCAAAGTACCATGGTGGGACTGGCATAAGATAGCAGTTACAGACATTCCCTTTCAAAAGGGAAATGAGAGCAAGAAAGGAGTTATTGGTCCCAACAAATTTTGAAATCAAACAGCAAACTTCTGGGAATAATTCTCTATACTTCATGGCTCCACCTTCTGGGCTCAGAGTTTCACCCTCTGTGGCCCAAGGCACACTCACTAAGCTCATGGTTCTACCCCCCAAGTTATCCTTCCTTTATCATGAAGAGTAGCACCTACTTGCAGCTGAGCAGTTTTATCAGCCTGTTTCCTGCTTCTAGAATTTATAGAGTCTAACAGTCTTTTATTTTCTTTTATAGTATGTTTAATATAATTTTACTTGGCTTTTTTGTTTGTTTGTTTGTTTGTTTGTTTGTTTAATTAAAAGTGTTTATTATCATGCTTTCTGTGGTTTCCAAGAGTGTTGGAATGGTTGAAAAAGTATATTAAGTTTTCAGGAACAATTTCTAGCCATAGCATTTCACTTTCTGCTTCTGCCAGAATCAGAAAGTCACCAAACCAAGAAGTTACTTACTACAAAAATCTTAACCCCTAAACTATAATCCTTGCCAGCAAAATAGGTGCCGTGTGTCTTTCCTTGCTCCTCCCCTCTTTAAAATTTTTTATTATCCCTGGCTGGTTTGACTCAGTGGTTAGAGCATTGGCCCATGGACCAATGAGTCTCAGGTTCGATTCCAGCCAAGGGCACGAACCTAGATTGTGGTTCATCCCCGGCCTTGGTTGGGGTCGTGCAGAAGGCAACCTGTTGATGTGTCCCTCTCACATCGATGTTTGTCTCTCTCTCCCTTTCTCTCCCTCTCTCTCCCTCCCTCTCACTCTATCTGAAGATAAATAGAAAAAAGAATAACAAATTTTATTGAGGTATAATTAACATACAACATTGTTTAGTTTCAGGTGTACACATAATGATTAAATATTAGTATATATTGTAAAATGATTATGACAATAAGTCTAGTTAACATCTGTCAGCATACACAGTTATCAGATTTTTTTCTTGTGATGAGAGTTTTTAAGATTTACTCTCTTAGCAACCTTCCCATATTCAATACAGTATTATTAACTATCGTTGCCATGTTGTACATTACATCCTTATGACTTATTTATTTGATAACTGGAAGTTTGTTCCTTTGACTCCCTTTTTGTTTATTTTAATTGTGGTAAGAACACTTAACACAAAATCTACCCTCTTAAACTTTAAAGTGCAAAGTACAGTATTGTTAACTGTAGACACAATGTTATACAGCAGATCTTTAGAACTTATTCATTTCATATAACTAAAACTTTATACGCATTGAATAGCAACTTTTCATTTCTTCCTGCCCCCAAAGACTGACAACCAAAAATTTCATTCTATGAGTTGGACTATTTTATAAACCTCATATAAGTGGAATCATGCAGTATTTGCCCTTCTGCAAATGGCTTATTTCACTTAGCATAATATTTTTCAGGTTCATTTATATTATCACATATGAGATTTCCATCTTTTTAAAGGCTGTATAATATTCCATAAGATGTATCAAATACACTTCTTTTATTCATTTGTCCATCGATGGGCATCTTGATTATTTCTATACCTTGGCTATTGTGAATAATGCTGGAATGAACATGGAAGTTTAGATCTCTCTGGGCTGCTATAACAGATTTCCATAGACAGAGTGGCTCAAATAATAAAATTTATTTCTCACAGTTCTGGAGACTGGGAAGCCCAACATCAAGTTTCTAGTAGGTCCATTGTCTGGTGAGGACGCTTTTCATGGTTTTCAGACAGCCATCTTCTTACTGTATCCTCATATAGTGGAGAGGAAGAGAATTCAAGTTGCTTTCTCTTCTTATAGGTACACTAATTACATTTATGAGAGCTCCACCCTCATGACCAAAGACCCCACCTTCAAATACTACCATATTAGGAATTAGGTTTCAACATTTGAATTTGGGTGTGGGACACAAATATTCAATCCAAAGCAACATACAATAAAACACCCTATTTATAATTTTAAAATATATTTTAAAACAATGTTAAGGTCTTTGTAGACATAACACGGTGAAAACTCATAATTGTTAGTGGAGATTGAATCTATGAGCACTACTGGCAAACTGGGATTTTCATGCCAATGACCTAAAGTGCATCAGTTAATTATTGCTGAAAAACAAACTACTCCAAAATTTAGTTATTAATAAATAACAACTATTTATTAATATTAATGATTATGTGTTTTGTCTGTGCTCAACTGGATGCGTGTTTCTTTTGTTCTGTGTTTTCCAGAGTCACACACAGTTGCATTGAGCTGGAACTGAAATATCTAAATTGGCTTCATTCACATCATCGGCGTCTTGGATGCTGACTGGGCTCTTCTGTCTCTCCACGTGGTATTTCAACAGTTCAGCACAAGCTTCTTTTTATGACATATGGATCCAGAGATTGACAGTGGAAGCTATATAATTCTTATAGCATATGGTAGCAAGTCCAAGACCTTCACTCCTGCTTTATTTCATTAGTGAAAGCAAGTCACATGCCATCTCAGATTCAAGATGTGTGTTTGGGGTGGGGGGAAGCAAATAAACCCTATCTTTTGGTGGGAAGAAGAGCATGGTGATGGAATAAATAATCGGTGTCTATAATGGGGAAATAATTCTTTAAACAAGTAAAAAGATTATAATTTTATAAATAGATAAGGAGGAAATAGAATCTATATAACAATAACAGGAGTCTATGAAACAAAAACTGTAATTATGATGAGAAATAGACCAATATGGAAAAGGAGATGAAAAAAACATGACGATAATAAAAATAGTCAATTTCATTTTATAGAATTCCTAATAGATGGCATAAATATTTGACAAAACAAGTTGAAATGAGAATCAATAAATTGATACTGAGATTGAGGAATCACACAGAATACAGCCGGAGACATAGAGATATTGAAATATGAGCGGGTTTTCGAGACAAGGGGGATTCATGAATTATTCAAATAAACATTGAATGCCTTGTAGGCATTGTCTGAGACTGTGAATACAGCAGTAGAATAAACAAAGTCTCAGATACAGAAGGCAAGATAGGCAATAATGATAAAGTATATCAATCATTATTATATAATATAAAGAAAAATGAGGCTAGATCAGAGGGATGGAGAGCGGCACAGTGTTATTTTATACAACTACATGAGAAGCCTTCTTGGATAAGGGAATACTGCACCCAGACTTCAAGGTAGTGCAAATGCAAGGCATGTAGAAATGTCAGGAGAGCATCTCAGGCAGAAAATAGACAAGTACAGATTTACTAAGATGGTTGTCTTCTTTCTGTCTTCACTCACATCTTAAAGTAATTTCATTTGGTACCATGGTTTTTAGTATAATTTAAATGATTATAATTTTCTGGTTTAGATTAATCATTCAAAAATTATTAGCAGTGTTACTGTTACTGTTGCCTTGGAATCACTAACCACAGTGGGTTTCATGCTAAGCTTGGACAAGTTTGTCATTGCAACTACTGTGGAGCAATAGTTTTGAACTTGTCATGGCTAATTCTACAGAACTCAAGAAACTGAAACTTCATCAAGGAGAACACATAAAAGGAAAATAAGCCTATAAAGATTATATATATTGTATATAAGTATAATTGGGTTAATTAGATACCATAGTTAGCAAATATGTGACCTAAACTTTTCAGTTACTTTTTAAAAATTTTTTCTCTTTTTAAAAAATTTTTTATTGTTGACACTGTTGCAGATGTCCCCCATTTGCCCGCCTCCACCCAGCCCCCACCTACCCCCTCTTGGCCCTCATCTCACTACTATTTGTGTCCATGGGGTGTGCATATATGTTCTTTGGCTAATCCTTTCACCTTCTTTAGTCAGTCACCAGCACCCACCCCTCCCCCTCACATTTGTCAGTCTGATCCATAAAAATACTCTTGCTGCACTTTTTAAAAATTCAGTGTGGTAAGTAAAAACACTTAACATGAGATCTATCCTCTTCATAAATTTTAAGTATAAAATACATTCTAATTACCTTCTAAATTATACATAAAACATCCAAGTAAATTAAACATAAGGACAATAAGAAAGTATACATTTTTAAAAACACAATATAGAATTATTAACTGAATCAAGTGGTCTAAATTAGCTGTATATTTATCTAGACTCATAAAAAAATCCAAATAGTCAATGTTAGGGAACAGTTTAATAAATTGTGGAACATTAATACTATTTATATTATGAAGTCACAAGAAGTATAACTATGAACACGGCACTTAAAAAGAAACTATAGGCTCTCATTGCAAGACTGAAAATCCATTTGTAGAAATGAGGTCATCTGAACAAATAAATATATCTGGGTGGGGGAAGAAAGGAAAATACGTCTGGATGCGGCCACCATGTGCACTTAACCACCCATCAGTTATAAGCACAGACTCTCTTAATTGACCATTGCCATGAATATAAAAAGCAAGCTGTCTTCATTTACATGGATTTTAGATACTTTGGACCTTTATAGATAAATTGAATATGCTTATTTTGGCTTCAGAAAAGGTCTTTTTATGTGCTGTTACATCTGCCTTAAAATGTTTTCCCTTCCCTTCTCCAGCCGGCTTGTCAGATATTAGATCACCATCGAACCATCACCTCAGAGAGGCCTTCCCGGAACACAGAGCAGCCTCTGCACCTGCCATATCTGTCACATCACTCTTCCACACTCACTCTTCCTGTGGCCTTACCCTGTTCTGCCTTTTTTCTATAGCACTCACCCCTTTGAATACCTTATTAAATGTTCCTATTCTCATTTATTCTATTATATCTTCCCCCTCCAAGACTCTCTATGTGGACAAAATTGTTGTCTATTTTGTACATTAAAGTATCCCAAGCATTTGAAATAGAACCTGGCTAATAATAGAAGTTCAATATATATTTGTTACTTATTGAACAAAGATGTATTATTGATAATGGGCATGAGACAGGGAGACTAAACATGGCTAAAAATAAATGGCAGCAATGAGGAGGAAATATATGATTTTAAGTGTGTGAGGTCTGGGAAGAGTTGGAAATGTGGAAACAAATTAAAAAACATGGTTAGGCTAAGAGTTGGGAGATATGTATATATATACACACACACACACACGCACACACACATATATATACACACGTGTATTTGTGTGTGTGTGTGTGTGTGTGTGTGTGTATAATCAGCAGAGGGAAAACTTGATCAAGAGATCGAAATAAGTAAAATAAGGAAAAATGAAACCGAAGAGCAGAAGGAATGATTATAAACAATTTGTCATAAGTTTTCTGCTTCTCAAGAAAATAACACAATCCATAGAATTTTTGATCTTCAAGGATCCATGGAGTCCATATGAGGTAATCCAACACCTCATATCACAGATGAGGAAGCCCACACAAGAGCTTCCCTACTTGTCTGAGGTCAACAGTAACTACATGGCAGAATCATAACTAGACTCCAGATCTCCACGTGCCTAGGCTAGTGTTGTCTCATGAGCTCAAGCTGAAATGAATATTTTCCTTCAATTGTGCTCACTGGGAGATCATCTGGAACATGACACTAATAAATTCTATATGTGTATAAGAAAGAAATAAGAATACCCCCTGGAATTTCCAGACGATAATTGTAGAGTTGCCCATTAACTCTTATTAGTTGATCAACTAGGAAAATTTACTTCAAATATTTTCTTTAGTTGGCTTTAGTTTAAGGGAAACCACTAGGGATAGCTCTCCTCAGAGGTGACCCATTACTTTGAAAGAGATTTCATAAAGGACACTGAATAATCTGACTACATCAGGCGAGATTAGACTCATAGTGGACGTATCAGTACCTATTTTTTGTCATAAAGGAGAAGACAAGTCTCATTCAGGGCTTGATTTAGGATTATTCCATAGTATAATCCTTCCAGTGATGTCCCTCTCACCCTGCTCCACCTTGATCACAACTTTCTAAGAGGTATCTCTTATTCTTATTATTAGCTCCAATGGATACTTCTCCATTCTCATCTGGATATTACACAGGTTTCCTATACTGTCTACTTGTCCTCTACAAGAGCTGTTGCACAAGGTGTATGGATCCTCATTTCATTTTATCCTTTTAGAAAAGGATAGAGGGTCAGTGAGCTCTCGGGCAGAGCTCCTTTTGGTCTCTTTGCCAAGAACTCTTCTTAGTATCTCAGCAAAAAGTTAACCTGCTCTTTAGTGAATTTTCTTAGGTGGCTGATGGAATAAAGCATATTTTCAAAGTGGTAAGGAAACATCTCAAAAGACCTAATTTCTTTGATTGATTAGATTTTGGTTTTATTTCTAAAAATAATTTTTAAAAATACAAATTTCTACAGTGCTTTAGAATGAGGGGAGAGTATTCATATATAGCTATGTTAAATTGTACAAAACAAATGAGTTATCAGAGTAGGCACTATTATTCACTTTTATGGATAGAGAAAAAGAAACTTTGATAAATAGCTGAATTACCCAGTAGCATATATGTAATAAGTGTAAAGCTAAGATGAAACTTGGATCTTTTACCTTTTCTTTGAGTATTCCTTCCATAGAACTAGCTTAAAGTATGGCATGGTTCTCACTTTTTTCAAGTAGCATTATTAAAACATAAATATTTAATGGTGCTCTGTGGAGGAGAAAGAGTATAGTGTGATCAAACAGACTTGGAGAATTTTTAAGGTAAAATTAAGCTGTTTGCTTTACAACAGGACTTCACAGAACTGTATTATACTAATGTGCATTGTGAATCTCGAAGAAAAAAAAAATGTGAATGTTTCTAATTTGATCATGAAAACTTTCATTTCTGAGATGTCATGAGGAATTCTTTTCCAAGGAACACAATTTAGGAGTCAGTTTCTCAGAGGATATTTAAAATCTCTTCCTGTGCCATGTTCCCTTATGAGACTAAAGTTTTATAATTATCTTATATCCCTCCACATAGCTGAGCCTGAGACTTGAGTTCATAACAGGTAATCAATCAATGTTTGTCTTCTTGGTGAATTTTTTGAAGAGGCCCAGTGGCCTTTTGATAGAGATGAGGAGGTTTTCTGGAATTTCATAGAAAGCACACCTATCCCTAGAGTTGGGAAAAGATGGAGATCAGGAAAAGCTTTCTGTGGGAGATGACACCTGAATTTATCTCTGAAGGAGGAGTAAGATGTAGTTAAGAATTAAGAAGAGACGAGTGTCCAGGGCAGACAGAGTAAATAATACATACCCCCAGAATAAAAGAGACCATGGAAAGGAACTGATAGTTTCGTAGAGCTGGGGCAGCAAGTGCAATGAGAAGGATGGCGAAATCTGGCATTTGATTTTGTTGTAAAAAGCATAACATAGGGTTGAAACTCTTCTGGGCCAAAAGGAATCAAACAGACAAAGCTAAAGACTCTCTTAAGTTTTTTCTAGACTCTGTAGAATAATTTTCTGCAAAAATTTAATACTGACCCATGATTACTAGTGACAAGTAAAATCAAATCCCCATTGATTTTGGTGCAGTTCATGAATTTGTCAATGCTACTGGGGTCCACGGCCTGAACTGACATCATTGATTCTGTGCCAATGCCATCACAAGCCAGAGAAACAAGATTCTCAGTCAGGAAACTGAGAAACTATGTTTAGTCAATGAATCATTGCATTTTCATTATACTATAAAAGTATTTTTATTATAAAAATTTTAAATCGCCATAAGAAATAAATTACTTTCTAACAAATAATTCATTCATGAAGAAAAAGAATGGGAAAATATCTACTAAAAGTCAGAGACTTAATGCCTATTACTGTTAGTTCTCACAATACTCTGTAGGGCAACTAGAGCATACTTTTGTAGCTAAAAATGTGAGGTTCACTTATTTGTGGGATATAATGAACAAAATAAGCTTATGAACAAAATAGATCCAGAAGGGGACGCACAGACAAACCTCAGAGGGAAATGTGATTGGGAGGAAGAGATAAACCAGAGAACATATGTGCATATATGCATAACCAATGGACACAGACAACTGTGGTGAAGGTGGGGGGGGGCAGAAAGGGGGGTGTCAATGGGGGAAAAAATGAAGGACATCTGTAACACTATCAACAATAAAGAAGAAAAGGTTTAGAAAAAGATTTAAAATAAAATAAAAAATGTGAGATTCATAAAAAGTGGGCAACTGTCCATGGTTCTAAAACTAGTACTAAATGGCAGACCCAGACCCTATACTCTTGTTGAGAGATCGTCTCTAAAGGTGTAAATAACTTGGGAATGGCACCATAAGGAGAAAGAGTTTGGATCTGGAGACGTTTTTAAGAGTTCTCAAATTATTCTACAAAAGATTTTGCTTCCCTTACCTGTGTGCATAGCAGTAGACTGAGTTTGGGTAGGTTTTTCAGCAGCCTGCCCGAGTTATATGAAGTGTTCTTTCTTTGTGGATGTTTGCACTCTCTTAACTAAGTTGCATAGCATTTGATGTAAATGAAAAGTGAGATATACACTAAAGGTGTGTGTGTGGAGACTCCACATTCTTCTAAATAACCAAATAGAATGTGGGTTCTGGCCTCAGGTATGCACAAAACTAGCCATATGCTTTGGACAAGGCGTACTTTGGGTGGACCTTGGTTTTTGCATGTACTAGGATATGAGAGGATAGGAATAAATGCTTCTTGAGTTCTATTACAGTTCCAAGATATCAAGATTTAACTTTACATATGTTTTATAAATGAGCACACATTTGATCTATGACTGGACTTTGATAATTGGTTTCATGGCTCCCTGACATTTTAAAAAGTGTTTTGGTTTTATGAGCACTGTGTTTATGGATTAGCAGTATGCAAACATCACACATTGTAATACTGCTTCATCACTATTAAGGGCCAACTGCTATCTAGATGAGTATCCCAACATTATCAAACTTGTTGGTTCAACAAGCACATCAATAGTTTAATTGCTTTGCTTCCCACCATCCATTTATCAACTGAATCTATTTTACGCACACCTTCCTTTACTGCATTTAGCAGACAAATAGAAACAAGGTAACCATTGGGCTGAGAAATTCCAAGTCTATGTGGGGCTAAAGAAATTGCAGCATAATGGAAATTTAACTACAAGGTAATTCAATTCTGTTCAAAACAAATCAATTGTGGTGGGGACATAATGGTGAACAAGACAGGCTTTCTTGCCCTTGTAAAGCTTAAATAGAGCCCTGATTGAAATGTTTATGAAACTGGCATGCCAGGAATTGAATGCTTTAAGCATCAGCTCCCTTAGGAAGAAACCTGGGACCCCAGAAGTCAAGTGAGTTGTATGGGTAGTGATGATAACAGGGCTGGGAGATTATCCAAGGACAGCTTTGTGGAGAAGACTGAGAACAATGAATGTAGTTTGTGGATTTGCAGGGACTGTTAGGTGATATGGAAATGAAGTTTTGAATGCTCACATCATGCAATAGAATGATAAAGACTCAGAACAGAGAAATTTATTTTCACAGAGCTCCTTTGGACATGAAATAAAGAGCTGGCACAGAAAAGATGTCTATTAAGACCTTTTTAAAATGTAATCAACCTCTCACCCATTAGCCAGATGCAAATGTTGAAATGGTCAGATATGCCATTTGTGCCATTGGGCAGGTCATTTCAAGATCAGTAGCCAAAGAATTGAATTTCAGTGACAGAATCGATTTCTTAGGGTTGAAAACTTGAATGTGAGAGAAATTTTTAAAGACTATGTCAACATCTTGATTAATAAACCTAACAGCAATGATAATATTTATACTTATATTTCATAAAAGGTGAAAAAAATCATTTTATGCTTTTAACTGCACAACATTAGCCTCACCAACTCCTATTTTGAACAAAATTCATAGTGAAAAATGTGACTACCTAGATTATTCACTGTGTTTCATCTCACTGTACCTTAAGTGTTTTGCTACTAAGAAAAAAAAGCAAATATGTCCTCCAAGTATGAACATATGTCAGAGCTGATGATATTCGAGAAAATGTGGAGTCTTTGAAAATAACCCAAGGAGCTCCAGATAAGGTTTGAAAGAAACAACACCCAAAACAGCAGACATCAGGCTTCAATACTACATGTCTTTCTTTACTCACAGATTAAGGATACTTTGCACCAAATCTTGGCTGTTCCCATTTGGCTATAATTCTGCTCATTGTATGTTCATGCTTTAATAAGATAAAATTATTTTTAAGTGTTTTCAAGGTCTATCTCATTTGGTTTTGATGATATATAATTCAAGTTATTTTACTGAAATCTCTCTTCAATTTTGTTTTTTGTTCTTCCTTTTCTCTTTTACTCTTGGTACTATTCAAGGTTCAGCAGAGCAACTGCAAGGCCTGGGAAGATACAGCTCTAGAGGAGCCTCACTACTCACTCTGGAAGCGATAAGACCAGAAAGGTAAACACCCAAGTGAAATTCACCATCACGAGGGAAAAAGAAGAGAGGGCAGTTATGCTCACTGGATACCTGTGATGTCCCAGGCACGTTATACACTTGACACATTTTATCTTCATAAAGTCCTGATAAGGCTTCATGTTCATATCCCCAGTCATGAATTAGAGAACCAAAGCTTATTAATTAACATTATTCATAAAAAATTAAATTAGCAAATAAGGGAACTAGGTTTCAAACCAAAATCTGATTGACTACAGAAATCCATGTGATTGACATTCTACTATCCTTCTTTCCTAGTAATGGGTTTAAATGCCAAAGATAAAGAAAAATTTTAAATTTATTATATGATTGTAAAATTGTGTATATTCATTGTAAAAATTTTAAATACAGAAGAACATAAGCCATATACAAAAGGATCCACAAATATAATGAACATAACAGTCTGAGGAATAGGGTAGTCCCAGAGACGTGGAAGTGGGGTACAGACTGACAATTCCCAGAAGAGGGGGTGGTGGGGGAAAGATAAACCACAGAACTTATATGCATGTATGCATGAACAATGGACATGGACAACAAAGCTGGGGACAGGGCAGGGAGGGGCGGGGAGGGGGGAATCAGTGGGGGGAAAAGGAGAAACATCTGTAACAAAAATTAACTTAAAAAAAAAAAAGGATCCACAATCCCACCAACATAGTAATACAGTTAACATTTTGAGGTCAGATTTTTTGGGGTATTTTTTTAATGAATAGATATAATTATTTTTAAATGGAACCATGATATAATGCTTTCTTATAATCTGCTTTTTCATGAGCCTTCCAGATCTTATTAAATATTTTTTTATAACATCGTTTTTAAATGATTGCAGGGTTTCATTACATGGGTAAACCACAATTAACTTAAGCATTTTCTTATTTATATTTAAGTTGATAGAATTTTTAACCATTATATTGAAAACTGTGATGAACCTCCCTGTCAACAATTTTGTGCACATAGTCATGGTTAGTTTATGAGAATTAATTACTTAAAATAATATTGCTGAGTTAAAGTGTATGCATGTCAAGTCTTTTATTCTATATTATCAACTTGCATTCCACACAGTTTTATAGCACTTTATATTTCCAGTACCAATAGTTGGAAATATTTTCTCTCCTTGCAGCTTTAACAATACCAAGTTGTTTTTTTTTCCATTATTCCCAGTATGTAAACAGAAAAGAGTATCGATTTTGTTTAATATTATATTAATTTGAATGCTAATAAAATTGAATTTTTATATACTTCTTTGCTTTTGTATGTTTCTTTTTTGAATTGCCTATTTTCCTAATGATGGGTTTTTTGTTTTCTGGGCTAGAAAATTTCATTTTCACTTCAGTTTGCTTATTGTATTTTTGACCTACAGAACTTTACATTTTTATTCTGTTAAAATTATATTTTTATGGACTCTGCTCATTGGGTTGTAATTTGATTATACCCTGAGCTAAAAAAAAAAAATCTTCCAGTTTTCTTCCATTTTCAAAAATGATTGAATCTAAGTTCATCAGAAATAAATTTTAATGTACAATGCATTGAATTTACTAAAAATTGTATTTAATATTATGTACGTTTTCAAGAATTATTCTTGAGAAAATTTGTTTTGTTTTATATTATTTTATTAATTAACTTATTTATTTTTGTTACAGATGTTTCTCCTTTTTCCCCACAGATTCCCCCGTCCACCTCCCTCCCCACCGTGTCCCCAGCTTTGTTGTCCATGTCCATTGTTCATGTATACATGCATAAAAGTTCTGTGGTTTATCTCTCCCCAACCACCCCCTCTTGGGGGGATTGTCAGTCTCTACCCAATCTCCACATCTCTGGGACTACCCATTCCTCAGACTGTTATGTTCATTATATTCCACAAATAAGTCAGATCATATGATACTTGTCTTTCTCTGTTTGGCTTGTTTCGCTTAGGATAATACTTTCAAGGTCTCTCCATGTAGTCTCAAAGGATAACAGATCTTTCTTTCTTACAGCTGCATAGTACTCCATTGTGTATCTATCTGTACCACAGCTTTTTTATCCATTCATCTACTGATGGACATTTGGACTGTTTCCAGATCTTAGTTATTGTAAATAGGGCTGCTACGAACATGGGGGTACATATATTCTTTCTGATTGGTGATTCAGGCTTCTTAGGGTATATTCCTAGAAGTGGAATCACTGGGTCAAATGGAAGTTCAATTTCTAATTTTTTGAGGTAACATTATAGTGTTTCCCATAGTGGCTGCACCAGTCTGCATTCCCACCAGCAGTGTACTAGAGTCCTCTTTTCTCTACACCCTCGCCAACACTTGTTTGATGATTGGTTGATGGCGGCCATTCTGACAGGTGTGAGGTGATACCTCATTGTTGTTTTAATTTGCATCTCTCTGATGATTAGTGACGTGGAGCATTTCTTCATATGTCTCTTAGCCATTTGTATGTCCTGTTTGGAGAGGTGTCTCTTTAGGTCCTCTGCCCATTTTTTAATTGGGTTCTTTGTCTTCCTTTTGTGGAGTTGTATGAGCACTCTATATGTATTGGAAATTAACCCCTTATTTGATATATCATTGGAAATTATGCTCTTCCATACAGTGGGTTCCCTTTTCATTTTGATGATTGTATCTTTTGCTGTGCAGAAGCTTTTGAGTTTGATGTAGTCCCATGTGTTCATTTTCTCCTTTGTTTCTGTTGCCTTAGGTGATGTATCAGTGAAAATTCTGCTGCATATGATGTCTGAAACTTTGTTGCCTACAGTTTCTTCTAGGATTTTTATGGATTCATGAGTCACATTCAAGTCTTTTATTCATTTGAGTTTATTCTTGTGTATGGTGTAAGTTAATGGTCTAGTTTCATTTTTTTGCATGTACCAGTCCAATTTTCCCAACACCATTTATTAAAGAGGTTGTCTTGACTCCACTGTATGTTCTTCCCACCTTTGTCAAATATTAATTGAGCATATTGCCTTGGGTCCATTTCTGGGTTCTCTGTTCTGTTCCATTGGTCTATGTGCTTGTTCTTGTGCCAGTAACAGGCTGTTTGATTACAGTGGCTTTGTAGTATAACCTGAAATCTGATAATGTGATCCCTCCAACTTTGTTCTTCTTTTTCAAGATTGCTGTGGCTATTCGAGGTCTCTTTTGGTTCTATATGAACTTTTGAAGTATTTGTTCTAGTTCTGTGAAGTAGGTTGTTGGTATTTTGATGGGGATTGCATTGAATCTATAGATTGCTTTGGATAATGTGGACATTTTAATGATGTTAATTCTTCCAATTCATGAACAAGGTATGTGCTTCCACTTTTTTACATCTTCCTCTATTTCTTTTTTCAATGACCTGTAGTTTTCTGTGAATAGGTCCTTTATTTTTTTGGTTAAGTTTATTCCTAGGTTTTTTTTGTTTGTTTGTTTTTTGCCGTTATGGTAAATGGGATTCTTTTTTTAGTTTCTCTCTGTGACTTCATCATTGGTGCTTAAGAATGCCATTGATTTCTTGATGTTAATTTTGTATCCTGCTACTTTGCCAAATCCGTTTATTAAGTCCAGTAAATTTTGATGGAGTCTTTGGGGATTTCTACATATAGTATCTTGTCATCTGGAAATGACAGTTTCACTTCCTCCTTTCCCATTTGGATTCCTTTTATTTTTTTTTTCTTTTCTGATTGCTGTGGCTAAGGCTTCCAGTACTGTACTTCTAGTCAAGATGGCGGCATAGGTAAAGGTGGTATTGTGTCCTCCCACAACCACATCAAAGTTATGACTAAACTACAGAACAAACATCATTCAAAACTGCCTGAAATCAAGCTGAGTGGAAGTCTTACAACTACAGAATTAAAGAAGCAGCCACATCAAGACTGGTATGAGGGGTGGAGGCAGACAGGCTGGTTTCACACCCATGTGTGGCTGATAAAAATCAGGAGAATACCTCGGCTGGGAAGGTCCTCCCTGAGGACTGAGGGGTCCCCGTCCCACACCACATGCCCACTCAGGGTTCCAGTGCCAGGAAGAGAAGTCCCCATAACTTCTGGCCATAAACCCAGAGGGAAATGGGGCTCATGGAGGCTGAGAAGGCTGGAGCCCCAGGCAGCTCCTTTTAAAGGGCCTGCGCAGGAACTTACTCAGACTTGCTCCCTCTAAGCTCAGAGGGGAGGTAGTTCAAGAGGTGCCAGAGACATACAGGGAAGAACTGAGCTCTTTGGCACTGGAGCCAGGGCTGGAGAGGGGGCTTTCACTGGGACAAACGTGCTGTCAGAGGCCTTTGTTCCTTTGGTGAGCCCTTTGCTGGGACGGCAGACAGGCGCTATATCTGGGACTCCAGCAACCTGGCTCACACTGTTTGCCCCACCCTAATGATTACCTGAGGCCCCATCCCACCAACTTTTAGGCCCACCCACCCTGTTGCCAGTGACTTTCCCATAGGATTGGCCTGTCTTGGATCCTGCTTCAGGTTTTCCTAAATTCTTTCATACAAGCGGCGTCTGGTCTCAGCTAGCCCCATATGTCTCGTTAAGTAATACATAGAAACAAACACAGGGAAGCAGCCAAAATGAGGAGACAAAGAAACAGGTCCCAAATGAAACAACAGAACAAAACCCCAAGAAAAGAACTAAGCAAAATGGAGATAAGCAACCTAACAGATGCTATGTTCAAAATACTGCTTATAAGGATGCTGAGTGAGAACTGCAGTGAACTTAGTGAAGGCCTCAAGAGCATAAAAAAAGACCAATCAGAAATGAAGGATGCCCGGTCAGAAATGAAGGAGGCACTAACTGAAATAAAGAATAATTTACACAGATTCAATAGTAGAGTAGGTAAAGCCAAGAAGCAAACCATTGATTTGGAATATGAGGAAGCAAAAAACACCCAATCAGAACAGCAAAAAGAAAAAAGAATCCAAAAAAATGAGGAGAGTGTAAGGAGCCTCTGGGACAACTTCAAGTGTGCCAACATTTGCATCTTGGGGGTGCCAGAAGGAGAAGAAAGAGAATGAGAAATTGAAAACCTATTTGAAACAATAATGGCAGAAAATTTCCCTAACTTGGTGAAAGAATCAGACATACAAGTCCAGGAAGCACAGAGAGTCCCAAACAAGATGAACCCCAAGAGGCCCACACCAAGACACATCATCATCAAAATGCAAAAGTTTCAAGACAAAGAGAGAATCTTAAAAGCAGCAAAAGAAAAGCAGTTAGTTACCTACAACGGGGTTCCCATTAGACTGTCAGCTGATTTCTCAAAAGAAACTTTGCAGGCCAGAAGGGAGTGGCAAGAAATATTCAGAGTGATGAAAAACAAGAACCTACAACCAAGATTACTCTATCCTGCAAAGCTGTCATTTAGAATCGATGGCCATATCAAGAGTTTCCCAGACAAGAAAAACTTAAAGGAGTTCATCACCACCAAACCGTTATTATATGAAATGTTGAAGGGTCTTTTTAAAGAAAAAGATAAAATATATGAACAAACAAATTGGCAATGAATACATAGCTATCAACAATGAGATCTACAAACAAAATGAAGAGGTGGAACAGAAACATTCTCATAGATACAGAGAACATTTTGTTGGTTGCCAGATGGGAGGGGTTTTGGGGGAATGGGTGAAAAAGGTGAAGGGATTAAGAAGTACAAATTCATTGCTAGACTGACAAATCTCAAAGGTAAGGGGGTTGGGGGAGGGAAGAAATAAACCAAAGAACGTATATGTATATATGTACAACCAATGGACACAGACAACAGTGTGGGAAAAGGCAGGAGGGGGCAGTATTGGGGAGAAGGGGGTCAATGGGGAGAAAATGAGGAACATCTGTAATACATTCAACAATAAAGATAAAAATTAAAAAAAAAAAAAAAAAAGACTTCCAGTAGTATGTTAAATGAGAGTGGCAAAAGTTGGCATCCTTATCTTGTCCCTGTTTTTAAGAAAAATGCTTTTAATACTTGCCCTTTGAGTATGATATTGGCTGTATGTCTTTCTATATGACCTTCATTATGTCAAGATATTATCCCTCTATTCCCAGATTGCTGAGCATTTTTATTAGAAATGGGTGCTGCATTTTGTCGAATGCTTTTTCAGGGTCTATTGATATGATCATATGATTTTTATCTTTCATTTTGTTTATGTGGTGTATCACATTTATTGATTTGCGAATATTGTACCAACCTTACATCCCTGGGATGAATCCCACTTGGTCATGGTAAATAATTTTTTTGATGTATTGCTGGATTCGATTTGCTAGTATTTTGTTCAGGATTTTGGCATCCATGTTTATCAGGGATATCGGTCTGTAGTTTTCTTTCTCTGTAGTGTCTTTTTCTGGTTTTGGAATTAGATTTATGCTGGCCTCTTTTGGAATTAGAATTATGCTGGCCTTATAAAACGAGTTTGGAAGTCTTCCTTCTTTTTGAATTTTTTGAAATAGTTTGAGAAGAATATGTTCTTGTTTGAATGTTCGGTAAAATTCCCCAGTGAAGCCGTCCAGGCCTGGGCTTTTGTTTGCTGGGAGAGTCTTGATAACATCTTCAATTTCTTTTGTTGTTATTGGTCTGGTCATGTTTTCTATGTCTTCCCGGTCCAGTTTTGGGAGACTATGTGTTTCTAGAAATGTGTCCATTTTCCTTAGATTGTCAAATTTGTTGCCATATAATTGTTCATAATATCTGTTAACAATCCTTTGTATTTCTGTGGTGTCAGTTGTTACTTCTCCTCTTTCATTTCTGATTTTGTGTATATCGATTCTCTCTCTTTGTTTCTTGGTGAGTCTAGCTAAGGGTCCATCAATCTTGTTTATCTTTTCAAACAGCTCTTTGTTTCATTGATCCTTTGAGTTGTTTTTTTGTTTTTTGTTTTTGTTGGTTTTTTTTTGTTTTTTGTTTTTTGGTCTCTATGTCATTTATTTCTGCTCTGATCTTTACTATTTCCTTCCTTCTACTTGCTCTAGGGTTTTCTTTCTGTTTCCTTTCTAGTTCTTTACATTGTGAGGTTAGATAGTCTATTAGAAATTTTTCTTGCATCCTGAAGTAGGTCTGTAGTGCTATGAACGTCCCTCTCAGAACTGCTTTCACTGCATCCCATAGATTTTGTGTTGTGGTGTGTTCATTTTCATTGGTTTCTAAAAAGTGTTCAATTTCTTCCTTGATCTCCATAGTAACCCATTCATTGTTCAATAACATGCTATTTAGCCTCCATGTGTTCAAATGTCTTTGAATGTTCTTGTTGCAATTGATTTCTCATTGCATGCCATTGTGATCTGAGAAGATGCTTGATATGATTTCAATATTCTTGAACTTTTAGAGACTTAGTTTGTGCCCTAACATGTGGTCTATCTTTGATAATGTTGCATGTGCACTTGAGAAGAATGTGAATTCTGAGGTTTTGGGGTGTGATTCTCTATAGATATCTATTAAATTCATTTGATTTAGCGCTTCATTTAGGGTCTGTGTTTCCTTGTTAATTTTTTGTCTAGAAGATCTATCCAGTGATGTTAGCGGGGTATTGAAGTCCCCTGCTATGATTGTAGTGCTGTCAATTTTTCCTTTGAAGTCCTCCAAAAGATTTTTAATACATCATGGTGCTACTATATTGGGTGCATATATGTTTACCAAGGTTATATCTTCCTGTTGGATAGATCCTTTCAATATTATGTAGTGGCCTTCTTTGTCGCTAGTTATAGCCTTCATTTTGAAATCTATTTTATCAGATATGGGTGTTGCTACCCCAGCTTTTTTTTTTTTTTTTTTTTTTTTTTTTTTTTTTTGCTTTCTGTCTACTTGAAAGATTTTTTCCCATTTCTTCACTTTCAACCAATGTAGGTCTTTTGTTGTGAGGTTGGTCTCTTCTAAACAACATATATGTGAGTCATGCTGTCTTATCCAGTCAGCTACTCTGTATCTTTTTATCAGAACATTCAAACCATTCACATTTAAGGTGATAACTGATGTGTACTTATTTATTGCAACTTTTGTTTAGTGTGGTTCTATTTTGCTTCCTATTTCTTCTACTAATTACAGCAGTCCTTTTAACATTTCTTGCTGTGCTTGTTTAGTGCTAATGTATTCCCTTAGCCTTTTTATGTCTGTGAAGCTCTTTATTTGTCCTTCTATTTTGAATGATAGCCTTGCTGGGTAGAGTTGTCTTGGATTCAGATCCTTGTTTTTCATGACCTTGATTACTTCATGCCACTCCCTTCTGGCCTGTAGTGTTTCTGTTGAGAAGTCAGGTGAGAGCCTTATGGGGTTTTCTTTATAGGTAACCTGTTGCTTATCTCTTGCTGCTTTTAGGATTCTCTCTTTGTCTTTAATTTGTGGCATTTTAATTACTATGTGTCTTGGTGTGGGCCTGTTTGGGTTCTTCTTACTTGGGGCTCTCTGTGCTTCTTGAACTTGAATGCCTTCTTCCTTCACCAAGTTAGGGAAGTTTTCTGTCACTATTTCTTCAAATATATTCTCTAACCCTTGCCCATTTTCTTCCTCTTCGGATACTCCTATGATGCCAATGTTATTATGTTCCAGTTCTCCCACAGTTCTCTTAAACTGTCTTCTTTTTTAATTGTTTTTTTCTTTTGGTTTTCTGATTGGTTGATTTTTCTACCCTGTCTTCTAATTCACTGATCCAGTCCTCAACTTCCTCTACTCTGCTGGTTAGTCCTTCCAATGTGTTCTTAATTTCTGCTACATCATTCTTCATTTCCACTTGGTTGGTTTTCAATGTTTCCATATCTTTACTCATGGTGCTGATGTCCTTATTCATTCTGTTGAGCTTCCTCAAGATGATGGCTCTGAACTCTACCTCTGATAATTTGCTTAGCTGCATTTCATTTATCTCTTCTTTGATAGAGTTCTCTTGTTCTTTCATTTGGGATTTGTTTCTTTGTTTCACCATTTTGGCTATTTCATTGGGTTTTAGAGACTGCCAAGTTTTCCCTGGAGGTGTTGGAGTTTTGCTGTTTGTGGTTCCCTCTGCTGCATTTGGATTAGCCTGGGTTGGCCCACATTAAACACCACTGTCAAGTCTTACAAATCCAGAAAAGGTTCAGTTATCCTCTAGCTTTTTCCTGGAGGCTAGTTGTCTCAGTTACTCAGTGCCTTGGAATGTAGCCCTGGTGTTCTGCATAAGAGGATTTCCAGAGTGTGGGATAGATGCTGGTTATTAATAGCCTCAATTTTCATTTCTTTGCCTCACCTGGGAAAGGCTGAATCTCAGGGAAGGGGGGTTGCTGCTTTTCCCCACAGCTTGGGGAAGGAGCACACTGGCCACCATTCTTTGTGGCTGCAACTCAGCAAAAACTCTGAGTGCCCTCCAAATCCCAGGTGTCCCCACAGGGTTTCAACCCAGTCTTCCCTCCCTCTGCTGTAGCCTCCAGGAGAGTGTCTGTGGCTATTTTAGTGCTCTGTTCTGGCTCTCTGCACTGTCGAGTGGGCTTGGTCTTTATTCCTCAAGGGTGCTGCTCACAGCTAAGACTGCTGCTGTCCATGGGCTCCCAGCCCGCCAATCCCTAATGCCTCCGCAGATCCTATAGTGTCCCTGGTTATATGGTCCTGTCCTGCTGCTTTTCTGTTGCTTTTTTCCAAGGATTTGTCTTTATTTTAGTTGTAATTTCTGTTTGGTCCTGGGAGATCATCTGCATAGCTTCTATTCACTCCGTCTGCATTTTTCACATTCTCTATCCCTGTCTTGTGTGCAGTTGGGTTGCACAGGCCTCTCTGGTGCCCCAGTACCCTGCAGGTCCCATGTGTAACTGGATCACACAGTCCCTTTGGGGACCTGGCTCTATGCCTATGTTATGGGCTGCTGGGTCGCACAGGCCTGTCTGGTGCTTCAGCACCCCACAGGTCCTGCTGGTAACTGGGTGGCACAGTCCCTGCTGGGTCGTGCAGCCCTCTCTGGTGCCACAGCACCTTCATAGGCCCCATGGGTAACTAGATCGCATAGTCCCTACTGGGTTGCATAGGCTTCTCTGGTGTTTCAGCACCCCACAGGTCCTGGGGGTAACTAGATTACAGTCTCTGCTGGGTAGCACAGGCCTCTCTGGTGCTTCAGCACCTCACAGGTCCCATGGGTAACTGGATTGCACAGTCCATGCTGGGTCACACAGGCTTCTCTGGGCCCCTGCTCCCTGCAGATCCCTTGGGCGGGCAGCTGGATTACACCAGTCTCTCTCGGTCTCTGGCTTCCCACTGCTCTTGGGGGCTACTGGACCGCACAGGCCTCTGTGGAGCCCCAGGTCCTGCGGCTGGCGGCTGGGGAGTGCTGCTGCCCCATGGCATTCAACTCCTGCTCAGCTTTTGTTGTAGTTATGGGAGATGGGTCTCAGCTGCTGGTCAGTGCTTTTGTTGCCTGGGGATGGATGTCTGTTCCTCAGCCTCTTTGCTGGGGGTATATCTCAACTCTGATCAGGCTGCTACTATGGGGGATGCTGCTGGGCTCTGGGCTGTCTGAGGCTTCTGCAACCAGCACCTTGGGTGCTCCACTACTGTGCACAGGTCTTTGTTGAAACAGAGTGTCTACTGGTCTGATGGTGCCAGGTGCACTGGTGAGCTCAGGTTGCTGGGCCCTAGCCACTCCCACTGCCTCCTCCCAGGGAAGACCAGGGATCTTCCAAAATGGTGGGACCTCCTCAAGGCACAGGGAGTAGCGCCTTGAAAGATTGCTTACCTCAGTAGCCTGCTGCTCCTGTCCACAGCACAGAAACCTTCTGCTCTGCGGCTCTGCACTGCTCGGGTTTGGTCATCCACCTTCGAGTACACTCACACTCTCTCAGACATTTGCTCACTCTCTCACACACTCACCCTTCCTCCGTCCTGCCCACCGCCATCTTCTCGTGATGTGTGGGGAATTTTTTTGCTTTTAACAATAGTTGCATTAACCATTCAGTGCTAAATACACATTTTACTAGCTGATTTTTCAAATCTAGTTTTTACATTACAATTTCCCCAGTCTTTAATTACATATTCTGATTAATCACCCAGCAACCCAGAGTATTTTTTGTGGTGGTTGTTACAGATGTTTCTCTTTTTTTCTCTATTAACACCCTCCCTCCCCACCATCCCTCCTCACCCTGTCCCCTGCTTTGTTGTCCTTTGGTCATGCATACATGCATAAAAGTTCTGTGGATTCTCTCTCTCCCCGCCCTTGGACATTGTCAGTCATTACCCTACTTCCACATCTCTGGGACTACCCTGTTCTTCAGACTGTTATGTTCATTATATTCCACAAATAAGTCAGATCATATGATACTTGTCTTTCTCTGCTTGGCTTGTTTCACTTAGGATAATACTTTGCAGGTCCCTCCATGTCATTTCAAAGGATAAGAGATCGTTCTTTCTTACAGCTGTATAGTATTACATTGTGTATATGTATCACAACTTTTTGTCCATTTGTCTACTGATGGACACTTGAGCTGTTTCCAGATCTTAACTATTATAAATAGTGCTGCTACAAACATGGGGGTACATACATTCTTTTTTATTGGTGTTTCAGACTTCTTAGGGTATATTCCTAGAAGTGGATCACTGGGTCAAATGGCAATTCAATTTTTAATTTTTTGAAGTAACACCATATTGTTTTCCATAGTGGCTGCACCAGTCTGCATTCCCACGAGCAGTGTACTAGAGTCCCCTTTTCTCCACACCCTCGCCAACACTTGTTGTTTCATGATTTGTTGATGGCGGCCATTCTGACAGGTGTGAGGTGATACCTCATTGTTGTTTTAATTTGCATCTCTCTGATGATTAGTGATGTTGAGCATTTCTTCATATATCTCTTGGTCATTTGTATGTCCTGTTTGGAGAGGTGTCTCTTTAGGTCCTCTGCCCATTTTTTAATTGGTTTCTTTGTCTTCCTTTTGTTGAGTTGTATGAGCACTTCATATATTTTGGAAGTTAACCCCTTATCTGATGTATCATTGGCAATTATGCTTTCCATACAGTGGGTTCCCTTTTCATTTTGATGGTTGTTTCTTTTGCTGTGCAGAAGCTTTTGAGTTGGTTGTAGTCCCATGGTTCATTTTTTTCCTTTGTTTCTTCTGTTGCCTTAGGTGATGTATCAGTGGAAATTCTGCTGCATATAATGTCTGAAATTCTGTTGCCTACATTTTCTTCTAGGATTTTATGGATTCATGAGTAACATTTAAGTCTTTTATCTATTTTGAGTTTATTCTTGTGTGTGGTGTAAGTTGATGGTCTAGATTCATTTTTTTTGCATATAGCTGTCCAATTTTCCAAACACCATTTATTAAAGAGGCTGTCTTGACTCCATTGTATGCTCTTGTCACCTTTGTCAAATATTAATTGAGCTTAATGTTTTGGGTCAATTTCTGGGTTCTCTGTACTGTTCCACTGGTCTATATGCCTCTTCTTGTGACAGTATCAGGCTGTTTAGATCACAGTAGCTTTGTAGTATAATCTGATATCTGGTATTGTGATCCCCCCTACTTTGTCCTTCATTTTCAAGATTACTGTGGCTATTCAGGGTCTTTTTTGGTTCCATATGAACTTTTGGAGTGTTTGTTCTAGTTCTGTAAAGTAGGTCTTTGGTATTTTGATGGGGATTGCATTGAATCTATAGATTGCTTTGGGTAATATGGACAGTTTAATGATGTTAATTCTTCCAATCCATGAACAGGGTATGTGCTTCCACTTTTTATATATTCCTCTATTCCTTTTTTCAATGACCTGTAGTTTTCTGCAAAAAGGTCCTTTATTTTTTTGGTTAAGTTTATTCCTAGGTATCTTAATTTTTTTGCCACGATGGTAAATAAATGAGATTTTTTTTTAGTTTCTCTTTCCGTGAGTTCATAATTGATGTATAAGAATGCCATTTATTTCTTGACATTAATTTTGTATCCTGCTACTTTGCCAAATTCATTTATTAAGTCTAGTAAATTTATGATGGAGTCTTCAGGGTTTTCTGTATATAATATCATGTTATCTGTGAATAATGACAGTTTCACTTCCTTCTTTCCGATTTGGATTTCTTTCATTTTTTCTTTTTTTCTTCTTCTCTGATTGCTGTGGCTAAGACTTCCAGTACTATGTTAAATAAGAGTGGCAAAAGTGGGCATTCCTGTCTTGTTCCTGTTCTTAAGGGAAATTCTTTTAGTTTTTGTCCATTGAGTATGATGTTGGCTGTAGGTCTTTCATACATGGCCTTTATTATGTCAGGATATGATTCCTCTATTCTCACATTGCTGAGTGTTTTTATCAGAAATGGGTGCTGGATTTTGTCAAATGCTTTTCAGTGTCTGTTGATGTGATCATATGATTTTTTTATTTTTATCCTCACCCGAGGGAATTTTTTTTTCCATTTTTTTTTCAGATAGAGTGGGAGGGAGAGAGAGAGGGAGAAACATCGATGTGAAAGGGACACATCGAGTGGTTGCCACCCACACAACCCAACCAGGGCTGGGGACAAACTGCATCTGAGGTACGTGCCCTTTGCGGGAACCAAACCCAGATCTCTCTGGACCACAGGCCGACGCTCTAACCGCTGAGCCAAACTGGCCAGGGCGATCATATGATTTTTATCTTTCATTTTGTTTACGTGGTTTATCACATTTATTGATTTGAGAATATTGTACCAGCTTTGCATCCCTGGAATGAATTCCACTTGGTCATGGTGAATAATTTTTGTGATGTATTGCTAGTATTTTGTTAAGGATTTTGGCATCTATGTTCATCCGGTATATTGGCCTGGAGTTTTTTTCTTTGTAGTGTCTTTTACTGGTTTTGATATTAGAATTATCCTGGCCTCATAAAAGGAATTTGGAAGTCTTCCTTCTTCTTAAATTTTTAGGAATAATTTGAGGAGAATGAGTGTTAGTTCTTTGAATGCTCAATAAAACTTCCCCATGAAGCTGTTCGGGCCTGGGCTTCTGTTTGCTGGGAGAGTCTTGAGCAACCCAGAGGCTTTGTTGAGGAGTTGCTTTAACTGTATTTAGAATTAATTGCATTTTTTAAGTATTGAACATAAATCTCTAAAGCCTGGGTACAGAGTTCTTCCACAAGAATTTGTTTTTTAAAAATTCTGTAGATATTTTTCTAGTGCTTTTTGAGTGTTTGTATTAAAAGTAAAGTTGTGTCCACATCGAAAATGCCTCACTGACAGGTATTTCTCCTTCCCAGATACTGATAAAGCTTTTCCTACTCAATTCTGCTGTGTGTTTCTAGTTTCCTTGTGGTCTTTTCTTATCTTCACAGCCCTGCTGCCATTTTTTCCAACCCCCTTTAGCTCCCTTCCATTTGAACCTGAGTTAAAAGTTCAGGTTCCTTATTAGAAATTTAGAAAAAATATATATTTAAATGAAAGAAAATAAAAAGTATATATCAGGAAACATTAGAATAAAATGTTTTTTTTAAGTTTTATATGGAGTCAAAGCTGCCTTAGTGGGTTTGGCTCAGCCGTTAGAGTGTGGCCTGAGGACCAAATAGTCACAGGTTCGATTCCGGTCAAGGGCATGTACCTCAGATGCGGTTTGTCCCTAGCCCTGGTCGGGGTTGTGCAGGAAGCAATCAGTCGATGTGTCTCTCTCACATCTCTCTCTCTCTCTCTTTCTCTCTCTCTCTCTCTCTGTCTCCCTCCCTCACACTCTATCTGAAGATAAATGGGAAAATATCCTTGGGCAAGGATTAAAAATATATATATATATATACTGGATGAATGGTGAACTACCCATGAGTAAATTCCTGGAGAGCCATAAAATGGGATACTACAGAAACAATGAAAAGAACAAAGCCTTGTCAGACAGAACAGCTAGAATGACCTTTGCAGACATAATGTTGGAACCAGTGACAGTCCAGTGCATACTGCATCATTACACATATAAGTTGAAACATAAACAAATTTCCAGTCATAAAATTCAAAATAATAGTTAGCTTTGGGAGGTATAAATACTGAGGGAAGGCACAAAAGGTGCTTGTAGGTTATTGGAAATATTCTCTTAATCTTGGTAGTTATACTAGTGTCTTTACTGTGTGAAAAATAAATCAAACTGTACACTTAAGATCTGTGAAATTCTCTGTATGCACCCAAAAAGTGAACAACACACCCATGTATCTCATTTTTAAAATATCTACAGCTATACAATTTTTAGCTTCATTAACTACAAGCAAAGAATTGGTCCCTGTCAATTTCATTTAAAATACCAGAGAAGAAAAGGTGAGGGGTTTGAAAAGTACAGGTTGGTAGTTACAAAATGGTCACAGAGATGTCAAGTACAGCACAGGATATATAGTCAATAATATTGTACTTACTGGGTATGGTTTCAGTTGGGTACTGGATATATCAGGGGGGAACACTTTGTAAACTATCTTATTGTCTAACCACTATGCTGTACACCTGAAACTAATACAAAATAATACTGAATGTAAACTGTAACTGATAAAATATTTTAGAAGACAAAATAATAATAATAATAATAATAATAATAATAATAATACCTGAGAGAGAGAGATTTTACCAGGAATATCTACATGTCTTTGTCACCAGAAATGTCTATAGATGCGTATATATCCCATTTATGAGACTTCCACAGAAACACATACCATATTCTCTATGTGCATTCATTCCAAGCACTGAGATTGAAAACAATATTAAATAGGTAATTCTAAGTCAAAAATCACAGTTCAAGTCACTGCTTATCTTCAGGCAATAGATCCAGTCAGCAAAGGAAGATTCAGCACTTTCTCCTCCTTTTTGCAGGAGACATGTCTGCTAGGAGTCCTGTCCTCAACCAGTCCGGCCCCACGGAGTTCGTGTTCCGCGTGTTCACCGCTGTCCCTGAATTCCAGGCGCTCCTCTTCCTCCTCTTCCTCCTCCTCTACCTGATGATCCTTTGTGGCAACACGGCCATCATCTGGGTGGTGTGCACACACAGCTCCCTGCGCACCCCAATGTATTTCTTCCTGTCCACCTTGTCCTTCATCGAGATCAGCTACACCACCGTGGTGGTGCCCTTGATGCTTTCCAACATCTTTGGAGGCCGGAAGCCCATTTCATTGGCTGGCTGTGGAGCCCAAATGTTCTTTTTTCTCACACTTGGTTGCGCTGACTGCTTCCTCTTGGCAATCATGGCATATGATCGCTACGTGGCCATCTGCCACCCACTGCACTACACCCTCATTATGACCCAGAAGCTGTGCGTGCAGATGGTGGCCTGTGCCGTGGGTCTGGCGCTCTACCTGTCTCTGCAGCTCACATCCTTGATCTTCACCTTGCCCTTCTGCGGGCACCTCCGGGAAATCAACCACTTCCTCTGCGACGTGCCTCCGGTCCTGCGGCTGGCCTGTGCTGACATCCGCGTGCACCAGGCCGTCCTCTATGTCGTGAGCATCCTCGTGCTGATCGTCCCCTTCACCCTTATTTCTGTCTCCTATGTGTTCATCACCTTGGCCATCCTGCGCATCCGTTCGGCGGAGGGCCGCCGCCGGGCCTTCTCCACCTGCTCCTCCCACCTCACCGTGGTCTTGCTGCAGTATGGCTTCTGTGCCTTGGTGTACCTGCGTCCCCAGTCTAGCTCCTCCGAGGATGAGGACCGCCAATTTGCCCTCGTTTACACCTTTGTCACCCCCTTGCTCAACCCTCTGATTTACACCCTTAGGAACAAAGATGTCAAAGGTGCTCTGCGGAATGCCATCATCTGTCACGTAGCCTTGGACATCAATTGAAGGCTTAGAGAAATTGGGTGGGTGTCTCTAGGTCTCCGTGATAACAAACTCTGAATGACAAATGTCAAATTATAACACTGACTTTCTCAAACTTTGCAGTTAATATTGCTCCTTTGCCATATTTGTGCTATGTCCACAATCCACATTCATTTTCCTGAAGTGCTTTAAATAAGGCTTGAAAATGTGGACAAAACTCTCAATGGTGGAGCTCTGGTCTGCTAGTCCTAATTTAAAGATTCCCAGTTCACACATGGTGACTGCCCTATCAGGGAACCCTCGCCCCATACACGCTGTGAATAAAGGAGATACCTTTAGATGTTCCGCCTCCTGAGGAGGCAATGATATTAATTTATGCTATGAAAGATGCCTCAGGTAAGGACTATTCATTAAGACATACATTTCACTCAAAGAAATATATTTTATTATTGTTTTAAGTATAAGTGTAGCAAACTATCAATTATTTAATGCATCAAATTCCTTCTCTCCATGCATCCCAACTGGTCGCCTTCATTTCTTTCATTTTTCCATGCCAGGGAGCTGTCAGAATTAGCATTCACTGACAAGGCACTCACACTGTGCGTCAGCCATGCAAGAGTATGGGTATGGGGATGATGCCAGCACTGCCTGCGAGAGCTGGCTATGCTGATGGCGTCGCCTCTTCTTGTACCCGCATAATGGCTGCTGCTCGGAGATCCACTCAGCAGGGGACACTATATTTCTCCCATCTCAGCAAGGTCATGCTGCAGGATGGTTGCTACATCTTCCTGTCCCTGTGCCCCAACCACAGATAAACCCTCAAGTAAATGGGCTTCCTCTCTGGTGTTCATGGCTGACGCCATGCTGCTCACCTTCTTATTTACACCCTGAGAAACAATGAGGTGAAGAGGGCTCCAGGGACAGTTCTTAACAGGGATGTCCTGGCCCAGAACAACCATCAGGCAGGGGTCTGGATCCAGCCGGTGAAGCTGATGTTACTTAGCGGCAACTCCAGGAGGAAGAGAGTGAGAGTACCCACCAGTGGATATTAAAAGTGATTGAAGAAATTGGTGGAATTTTTCTGAATGTAATACAGCTAGGTGTACCAAAGCCTAGAAAAGTTCTATTCTTTGATTCAATAATTCCTATTCTAAAATCATAACCTGAAAAATTAAGAATCAAAACAAAATATAAGGTGGTTTCGTACTTTTATAAACTGAGAAGCTATTAAAGTCTAACTTCCAGCCCTGACTTATGGCTCAGTTGGTTGAGTGTCATCCCATGCACCAAAAAGTTACAGGTAGGATTTCGAGCTCTATACCCAGTAGGGGGCATGCAGGAGAGAGCCGATAGATGTTTCTCCTTCATACATTGATGTTTCTTTCTCTCGCTCCCTCTCCCTTCCTCTGTCTCTAAAATCAATTTTAAAAAATACTTTTTTTAGCAGTCTGACTTTCGGTTTTGAATAACTAAACACGGCATACTTAAACTCATATGTAAATTTAATATTTAATAATAAGGCATAACCTGTATCATTATAACTAAGTGATAAAAGCAAGGTACAAATCTGAATTTATAATAAGATCCCAATTCTGTAAAAATATACATGCATAAAATGAATGCAAAAACACCAAAAAGTTAATGGTTGTTATCTGTGGTATGTAGAATTGTGGATATTTTTCTTCTTTATTAATTTATTCACTTTTCATATGTTTAATAGTAAGACTGTGTTCCTCTTAGAATCAGAAAAATAATGATTTCTAAAAAGAATCTGAGCCTCATATAGACTTATTTGGCACATAAACTTTCCATTATCACAGTATGATCCTTCTCCACTTTTCACTTTTTTTCTAGATTGGCATTTTTTTGTTGTTACTTCTTTTTTTCTTCAAAACTATTGTTGATGCTTTAAATT
This sequence comes from Molossus molossus, assembly GCF_014108415.1. NCBI lineage: Eukaryota > Metazoa > Chordata > Mammalia > Chiroptera > Molossidae > Molossus > Molossus molossus. The sequence goes on along the minus strand of NW_023425348.1, from coordinate 85,841,408 downwards.
TTTTTAAGCTGTTTTCACATGGGATAAGGAAACTAAACAACAAAGCGTTACTTATTCTGGGACGAGTTATGGATTTAACAATATATTAGAAATGTGTTTGTTTCCAACTAAATGTAGAAGAAGAACAAAACCTTTGGTTAGCAGTTTGCTTATTAACATATCCCAGCCAAGTCACTTCAGAACATAATGAATCAATTAAATGTACACAGTGTGCTAGGCATTGTCTGGACTGCCAACAAAATGAAAGTTTGCATGCATTTCCACACCTCATTTCATTTCTATGTAATGCCACAAATCACTCAGAAGATTAACTTGGAATTCAAAAAGAAGAGGGTGAAATGTAACTAAGAAGGCCCTGAAAGGTTTATCAATTTTTTTCAACTGAATTACTAGGCTCCCTCAGTTACCTTCCTGTGCCTATTTTTGATGAATAGAATGAGTTTCTCTTTCTTAATGAAAAATTTTCCCTTACTATAAGTCTTTCCATCAAATTGTTAGATTTGGAATTAGAACATTGAGTGGAGTATATCATGAGTTAAATGATGGGACTGACGTGTCAATCAATGATGTTTCCCTTGAGAAAATGATGACCCCCTAGCCCCTAAAAGGTAGTTTTCTTGTAGCATAAGTGGAAGTCAGAACTTGCAAAACTGTTATAGGTTTCCTCCACTCTTCCTCTCCTGCATCTTCAACATGCCTTTTAAAATTCTACTCCTTCTTTCAAAGCCCTGCTCATCCCCTTCATGGAGCCTTTTGGGTTTGTGAGTCTGTTTCTAGTATCAACCAACTTACAGAAAGTATTTGCCCAGGAAGTAATCTCTCCATCCATTGACATTCTCTATGTATGCCCATCTTGTTGGAATTTTATTAAAATACATTTTATCGTGTAGAGTAATTAACTGAGTATATATCTCCCTATGAATCAATAAGTACCTTGAGAAGACTACATGGCAAAATCATCACCGGTATATTGTCACAGTGGATTTCTCCAACTTTTTTCTTATGGTTTAACCAGTGGATGAAGGAGGGGTTAGTCACAGTGGTAGGAGGAGTGTTGCTATGTAGGAATTTCTTCCCAGCATTTCTAAAAAAAAACCCAAAACTTTTTAAATCCAAATTCTGAGAAAAAGTAGTTGAGAAATCAAGAAAATTGAGGAAAGTATTACAGTTCTCCTGCAAGAATCACAGCATAATGATCAACAGAGAGGCAACGGATTCAGAGGAATCATGTCAAGAGGAAATCAGAAAACATGGCACATAGACTCAAAGGTCTACATTTCTGGAACCAGGACAAGAAGCACTGAAAGATCTAATCAGTCAGTCTTACTAGTAGCTGCTTCCGAGTGTGTATGCATGGTCCTATCTGCTGCCAACAGTGAGTCATTCTTACAAATAAAATTAATATTCATAAGTTTATATGCCTAGGATATTATAAAAATTTTATGAGTGATGTTCCAAGAAATAAATTTAGGAAACAAATGTAACTCCTTCAATTGGCAATTTTAACATGCGTTTCTATGTAGTGCTATTAATCTTACTGGGAGATCTGAGTACTTAGTTATTAAAATACCACCCAGTATTATTGATTTGGTTATTTACTGTGGTCTATAGTCCTTGGTATATACTAATATACCTAGTATTTATAGTTATTAAACAAATTTAAATACCTATAATAATGAGTAAAGAGTATAAAGAATGTTGAAATATTTTAAGTATGACATAAGTTTATGCCTTCTTAAAAATTCCCAGGAATTTCAGTTTCTATTCTCACATGTTAAAGACCAAGGAAATCATATAGGAAGTGTGTGTTTGTTCATTTCTGTGTTGTCTAATTAAACACAAATTAAGTGTAAATAGAGATTGCTAAATAAGAAAATGATTGAATGAGAAAGATTATACAACAACACATCCTGGGCAGATAGTTTGTTGTATGGATATGGGATGGGTCAAAATAACCCACAGTACCACACCATCAAGAATCTCAAATGGTAAGGGGTGGGGCAGAGATTTAGGATAACAAGAAGAATATTGAAAGACAATGACTTGGAGATGAAGAAGGGACTATTTTATGTGTCAGACTCTGGGTTATATGCTTGAATTTATAGACAGAAACACAAGATATTTGCTTTCAAGGAGTTTACAGACTATTGTGAAAATAAGCATATGGTTGTAAGTCAATCTTTTATATCATAAGTGGAAGAGAACATATGCAAGAATACCATGGTATCCCATGTGTCAGTGTCTTCTTCAATGTAAGTTATGGTAAGTTCTTTTGTGTGTTCTCCAAGAACGGTTTACTTATTTTTTTCCATGACTAAGGAGTTCTTAAGAGCCCTAGCTCCAAAAAGTCTAAGTTGAGATCTCCCTCCCACACGCCCATACACAGCCAGAAGCCTCCAGCAAATCCATGTGTTTATACATAAGAGCCTCCCACTGGCTTGTTCTATCCTGGGTCTTATTTCTGCATAACTGCCACATATCTGATTTCTCCCCTCTTGCCCAATGTGGATTAACTTCCTATGTGACTTGGAGCATGACTCTTCGCTCTGGGTGTTATCATACATAGGAGCATTCTTGGCTCCACTCTGTCTCCCAACATCTGCTTCCAGAATCCCAGCAAAGATTTAACATCTAAACCTCTGCTTATCTGGGAGAAAAGATAAGGCAAGAAAAGGTTTTCCACGGATTCTGAAGAGATAATAGATTCAAATTCCAATGGAAGCAAAAAGGGAAAAGTGGTGAGCGTGTTTTGTTTCTATTATATTGTAATCAAAGTGTAAATAACGTACAATAAAATACATAGATGTCAATTGGTTCTGTTTGCTGTGTTTGGACAATTGTAGCCAATAATAAAATGTTTTTTATCACCCCAGAAAATTCTCTGTGCCCCTTTCCAGTCAAGTCATCTCTTGGCCCAATCAACCATTGTTCTGGTTTCTATCACTCATGTTTTCTTCCTAGCTGTGACTAGATATATAAATAATAGATAGGTAAGTAGGTTGATAGATAGCCAGATAGATAGATGATGATGATAGATGATAGATAGATAATAGATAGATAGATAGATAGATAGATAGATAGATAGATAGATAGATGACAGATAGATATAGATAGATAGATAGATAGATAGATAGATAGATAGATGATAGATAGATAGATAGATAGATAGATAGATAGATAGATAGATAGATGATAGATAGTAAAGCTTGCTTTTTCTTTTTTCTCCATTGCCCAGTTATTTTAAATACTAGTCATGAGTAGCTACACAGTTAGTCCATTGGTGAAGTTGTTTTCTGTTGAGGAGGGGCTTGAGTGCTCTTGGTTTGGGTGAGAAATAACTGCACTATATTATAAGGCACATTTAAACATTAGAAGAAGGGATATACTGATTTGGGCTGTGTCTCCAGCTATATAGCCTTCCTTGTTTCTGTCCATTTTGGGGTCTGTTTTTCCAACCTTCCTAATGTGTCTGTGAACCACTCAATGTTATTTCAATATGTTTCTTTTCAATATTTAAAAGCCAGAGTTGATTTGTTTGGTTTGCAACTGAGAGTACTGAGTGCTGAATCAAAGGGTCCCTAAATTTCCTTCTCAGAGGCCATAGCCTAACCTTTCCACTAGAGATGGCATCTTTTGGGACTCATTACCCCTCTTGCAAGAAATAAGTGAATTCTTGAGGTATTTATTAAGTGCTCCTCCTCTACTAGGCACTAGAGGGGAAACAGAGAAGGAGTTCTCTAAATGCTTACTATCTCACGGGGAACATAAGACACAACAAACAATTCACTTGCTACAAAGAGCTGTAACCAACTAAGTTACAAACAGGAAGGCATAGGTAGGAAGAGGCATCAGAAGATGAACAAACAAAAGCAGAGTTGCTTGTCTATTCTCCATTTACCTCACTGAGATGGGGATGTGAAAACAACTGTTTGTCTTGAGGAAAATGCCTCAGGGATACAATCCCAAAGGATTTAGAAGGAGTCTCATGTGAGCTCAGCATGAGGACTATTAACTCTGGTTCTTGGGGAAAGAGTCTGGTTCTGACAAACATATAAGAATTGCTCTTAGTCTCCCTGCTGCTACCTTGTCAGCAGCAAGTTAAGGTACTGGGTCTAGATTCCAATAATTTTCTGAGATCCCACCACCTTTCAAAGGTAAGTGGGGTTTTTTTTGTTTGGTTTTGTTGTTTTTACTTTAGTGCTGCTCTTAACCATCGAGGCAGGTGCCTCAAGAACTCAGCACAATTTGTACAGCACTGCTGGTGGGTGAGAAAGGCAGGACAGGAAGGTGAGATTAGAGATTACCCTTCAAAAATACAGTTTCATGTTCTGGTTAAGCCCAAACCAGTTGGGCTCAGTGAATTTTCTCCCTCGTCTCTTTATGATTCTTCTTTCATAAGAGAGCCACTCTATGACCTCATACTGCTACAGCCTCCTTTAGCCCAGCAGGCTGCTTCTTGGTTGGAGTCCCATTGAGCTGATTTGAATCCAATGACCTCCTGCAGCACCTACGTGACCTGGGAAACTTGTATGTTCATGCTATGCTATGAATGAAGAAAGACTGCCCTCCCATGCTGCTTCATACCCCTGCCATCCTGGGCTGATCCAGTGAGCCTTCTCATTTATAAATGAGAGGCAAACACAAGTTTTTAGGTTTTATGTGTGTCCTCAAAATTGTTTTTTGTTCTCTTAACATCTAACTATGAGTAAAGTAAAATTCTAGTTCCCCCCTTTTTTGTACACATTCTCAAAGAGCAGTTTTCTTGGAATCTCCCCTAAGTTGAGTGGTATTTGGCACCCACACAATGTATACTCATAAACATTCTTAACCATTCATTTTTTCTTCTTTCCCAAACTCTTCACATTAATGACTCTTCAAAATCCTATCTTCTTAGATTTAAAGGATAAAGATGGATGGTGGGAAAGATCTTAGGATCAGATTGTTCATTTTTGAGTAATTCCTTCAGGAGCATCTTTAGAATATGGAGTACACCTCATATGGTGTCCTTAATTTGGATCGTTTAACTACATTTGGAGCCAATTGTAAAAATCACACTTAGAATTATATTAGAGTTTAAAGCATGTTCATTGAGAAGTATCTGTCACGTCTCTGACTTTCCTTTCTAATGCATTTCCTGGAGCTCTGACCTGCTGACGTAGTTCCATTTTTCTGTCCATTTTGGGGTCTGTTTTTCCAACCTTCCTAATGTGTCTGTGAACCACTCAATGTTATTTCAATATGTTTCTTTTCAATATTTAAAAGCCAGAGTTGATTTGTTTGGTAGTTCCATATTCAGTAATTTTTCTCCACCCTTGACTGCCTTTCAGCCTAGAGAAGGTGTTCACCTCCCTGCAGTGGTTGCACTTAAATGGTATTATATTGGGGTACCTTGTAAGGATAAGAAGACCTTGTGTTCCTTCTTCAGATCAGCAGAAATATGCATCAAGGAAACCAAACCATGATCTCTGAATTCCTCCTCCTGGGACTCTCCAACAAGGCTGAGCAGCAGAACCTCCTCTTTGTGCTTTTCCTGGGTATGTACCTCATCACTGTGATAGGGAATGGCCTCATAATTCTGGCCATCAGCTTGGATTCTTACCTTCACACTCCAATGTATCTCTTCCTTGTCAATCTATCCTTTGCTGATATTTCCTCCATTTCCACTTCAGTCCCCAAAATGCTGATGAACATTTATACCAAGAGTCAATCCATCTCCTATGAAAGCTGCATCATGCAGATGTACTTTTCTATTGTGTTTGTTGTTATTGACAATTTCATCTTGGGAATCATGGCCTATGACCGTTTTGTGGCTATCTGCCACCCTCTAAACTATACGACCATCATGCAACCCAGGCTCTGCATTTTGCTGACAGTCATTCCATGGGTCCTCAGTAATGCTGTTGCCCTGACTCATACTCTTCTGCTCCTTCGATTGCGCTTCTGTGACAGCAACACTATTTCACACTTCTTCTGTGACTTGGCCTCTCTGCTCAAACTATCCTGCGCAGACACAATGATCAACGAGCTTGTGTTGTTTATTGTGGGTTTGTCAGTCATCACTTTCCCTTTTGCCCTCATCCTCTTCTCCTACATATGCATTGTCAGGGCTGTCCTGATAATCTCATCCACAAAGGGGAAGTGGAAAGCCTTCTCCACCTGTGCCTCTCACCTGATAGTTGTATTGCTCTTCTATGGGACCATTGTAGGGGTTTACTTCTTCCCCTCATCCATTCACCCTGATGACAGAGATAAAATTGGTGCAGTACTATTCACTGTGGTGACACCCATGATGAACCCCTTCATCTATAGCCTGAGGAACAAGGACATAAAAGGTGCCCTGAGAAAGTTCAGCAAGAGGAAATTTCCTGCCTTTGATGCCCTGGGCATCTGAATTCCTTTTGTTCTCATAACCAGATGGATGAATGTGTCCAAAGTTTGTGGCATAGTTGTGGTTCAGCTTCTAATGAGCTTTAGATACTGCCTCCTATTCTAACCTCTGAAGAGTTGGGGCTTTTTTGTGTAGCTCTGATCTTGGAAACAAACCCCTAAATTCCCATAAGTCACAACCATAAAACATGTCTTGATTATAATGTGTGTTAATACAAACTTTGGTGCAAATTGTTTACAACTTAGTTGATAACAAGTGCATGTAGTACATACAGTTTAGCTTTCCCAGCTTTGAAGACAGTTATTCATCATTTATTTATTCAATCTAGATTTCTCTAGGTCAGCTTTCCTCAACGTTTGTTTAGCTGAGGTACTATTCAGTGAGGTGTTTAATAGTTGTAAAAATGAAGGATCCCACATTCAAACAATTTTGGGCAACTCTGAGTTAAGTAAGCAAAATATTTTAATTAGACAAATTCTCAGAGCCTTTAGTATAGAATAAATCTCCAGGAGGGTCATATGGCGTGCAACATTTCTCAAAACTAAACGTGTTCAATCATTCAGGAACTGATTCATCACAGACTAGTTCATAGGTCTAGTGTTGCGCGAAATACATTTTGGAAAAAGCATTTTGATGGAAAACCAGAGAGTATGTATATAGAAGCGATCAATTCTTGTCCTGACTTTGTGCCCAAGTAGCTGTGAGATTGTAGGCACATCAGTTCACTTTATTAAGCCTATTTTCTCAGCTGTAAAATGAGACCATTGGTCCCAGTTATTTCCAGCTGTGGGTATACATCAGAATTACCTGGGGTACCTTTTTCAAAATTCACAACCTCAAAAATGCGATACTTTCTCTGCTCGACCAACTACAGTGGCCTTGAGTTCAGCTTGGCAATTAAACTCATACAGTACACCAAGAATCAAGTGTTAAGAAAGCTTTAACAGAGGATACAGAACAGTCACACAACACACATAGGGACAGCATGGTAGAGGTCTCATGACTCCCAGGCATGCCTTCTAAATATCTCCCTCATCCTCATGTGGGATGCACATAGTCATAGAGAGAGTGCTGAGTGGGAGTGGACCACCTCAGTTCAAGAAAATTCCCACTCTGAGGTTCCTTGGGCATTACGCCTTGCTTACCACAGCTGCTTCTGGGTTATGTGACTAGCACTCATTTTCTGGTGCAACTGCATCTCAGCAAATAGGTTTCTCATCAATTACAGATTCCTCCATCACCAACTTTAAAGAACAGGTACAAGTCCCATCAAAGCCATTTCAACAGGTCTATTTTAAGGATCAAGCCCACACCTACACAATTCTTGAATTATATGCAAGAAAGATGTTCTTGAGAGTCAACCCTGAGACTGTCCTGAGACTGAGAGAAGGCTACAAACTAGCTTTGACTGCTTTCCTTCCAAAGTGCACCCTGCACCTACTAACCCATATTCTAATGAAGGAATTAGGCATTTGTATTCTGGGAACACCCCTCAGGTGTGACTGATGTGCTAAGAAGCATGGAATTCTATGAGCTGTGTGTTCCACTCTGGCTCTCAGAGTCTGTGCATCTAGATGCTCACTGGTTGATGACGATGTCTTTCAGAATCCACCTTAAAAATATTCTGCAGCTACTCAGAAGAGTGTGTTCCTTCTCCCCATCCTGAACTTCTTTTTAAATATTTTCACCTCTGGAGCAAACTATTACTAGGTCTTAAATCTAATTTTTCTAACTATTGCTCTGTAATGTAGAGAAAAGACCTGGTTCTAAATCCTGGCTTTTTGGCAAGTTGTGATCTAAGAAAAATTATTTAAGCAGTGAAACTCATCTTCTTCATCTGTAAAATGAAAATAATGATCCCAACATCTTAGAGCTGTTTGTTGCTAAACAGACAGGTATATGAGACAACTACCATACTTCCTAGTATATTGTAGACACTAAAAAAAAAAAAAAAGTGTTCCTTTTTTGTGACTGTCACATGGCTTCCAGCACTAATCTGCCTGCCCTGGGTTTATCTGTCTCTAGTCTAAGCTGACTTCTATATTTCTTTAAATTTATAAAAATTCAATGTCTTTCGGAGAAAATATGTAATCAGCCACCTGCCTTTCTCTATGGTATCTCTTAAACTTTTATGTTTCACATGAGTTTTCATTACAAATGTAAAACCACCTGTTTTTATATGGATTACCAACAATCTTCTTAACTGTCCTGCCTTCCTCAAGTGCCTCAAAATCTACCCTATTCTATCCATAGCTTCAAAATGAAACATCACAGAGCTCTGCTTTCATTATTCCATGAGGAGGAGTAGAGAGTCCTAGATTCATAACCAAGAGCCATGGAGTCTGGCCCAACTCTGCATCTAATTCACTTTATGATAAACCATGTTACTGAATCTCTGTCTCTTTTTCTGTAACATGACAATTGGTCTAATATAAACAAAGAAGGCTCTGTAATAGCATGTATCATGAAAACCAATTTATGTAAAACAGAATATGCAGAAAGAGATGCCTAGGAGGAGAGTCAACAAAATAGGAACAGTGGTTGTGGCAGACTGTATTGTCCAAAAGTCGTCACAACAATATTTTCCATTCCACATTCTCTTGAAGAACTTGGCCATTTTCCTATCATGAGATGGAGTCTCTGTCCCTCCCCTTGAACCCAGAAGGTTTGGGGGACTCCTTTAACAAATAAAGTACCCCAGAAGTGGTGCTGCATGACTTCCAAGAACTATCTAAGAAAAGTTAATACAGCTTCCACCTGGCACTCTCTCAGGACACGTGCCTCTGGAGCCCCCTCCTGTGAAGCCACCATGCTGGAGAGCACATGTGGGGAGACCACACAGAGTTGGAGAGAGATGCCCAAGCCACAGCAGTTTCAGACTGCAAGTCTGAATCTCCCGCAGTCAGTCATCCAACCTGAAACTTCAGCGGATCTGTCTCCACTCCTACTGCAAGCACATGAGACCCACGTGAAAACTGCCTGGCAAAATCCAGTCAACGTCTGGAACTGTGAGAGATAACAACAAAATGATTGTTACTGTTCTAAGCCACTCCATTTGAGGTTCATTTGTTATATAGCAATATGTTACCAAAAATGGTGGTTTTATTTACAAGGATCAAGCAGTTTGTCTTATGCACTGTTATGGCTTTAACATTTTAGAATGACTGGCATGTTAGGAAGAAAAAACTTGTATTTTGAGGAAAATAAACTCTCTTGCTTATTAAACGTATTAAAGCAATATGTGCCAGAATCTTCTGTTACATAAACATCGGTTGGGCAGATCTGAAATTTTTTCTCTTTATTCTGGTTTCATCTAGCCCATATTTGATATAAGAAGAGTCAGGATTAGACCCAGGTCATTTAGTTTAAATTGGTTGCCACCCCTGTGGGTCTGTCCTGGTCCTCTATTACTTCCAACTTGTAGGTTCCACAGGAGGCTGTAACCATACTAAGGTAATAGGAACTTGCTTTGGCTACAAATAGACTTGTATGCAAGTTGGGAGTTTGCCTCACAAAGTGAATTGGGGTTATGTTTGGGACACGAAAGACAACTGACTAAGGAAATACAGACTCACAACGTTTGTGAAAACCTTGACACGTTTTCACAGAGGAGAAGCCCAAATCTGTACCTAGATGCCTGTATTTCCTTGAATCTATCTCCTAGCTCTCATTTTCAACAAATGTCTATAGTAAACCTTCATTTTACCAGGCTCTGAGCCTGTCCTGAGGTTGAAAGGGTGAATAATTCAGGCCATGCCCTCAATGCACTCACAAACTAAAGAGAGAAACTGACGTAAAAATGATTTTAAGTAATTTTTAAGACATGATAATCAAAGGCAACATTTAACATCATTAGATTTAGAAAGCATAAAGATTTTGTACAAAGCACAGTCAACCGCATTTTATGCTACCCTTGTTCTTTTGTGTTAACCATACCTGAGAAAAGCCAACTTATGGTTTTACAGATAAATGAACAGAAACCCCTGTCATCTTAGTGTAGGTAACACAAATGCAAAAGAAATGCCTAGAAAAACAAATCAAAAAAAGTATGCATTGGGTGGAATTTATTTGTTAAACCCAACGTATAAAGTGTCAGTAAAATACTCGTGTATTTATTCACAAAACAAATATGTCTTGAGTACCCAGAGACAGTCAAAATGAAATAATATATCCCATGGCTTTCCTTACTCTTTTATCACAGAGCATGGCATACACAATGAACATATAAATAAATAAATAAACAATGGCCATAAATAGGAGGCAGCAAGAAGACTGTGATAAAAAGTCAAGCAGGTTGCTTTGGCCGGTGTGGCTCAATGGTTGAGCGTTGATCCATGTACCAAGAGGTCGCTGGTTTGATTCCTGGTCAGGACACATGCCCAGGTTGTGGGCCTAATCCCCATGGGAGGCATGCAGGAGGCGGCCAATAGATGTCCTCTCTCATCGATGTTTCTATCTCTCTCTCCCTCTCACTTTCTCTCTCTCTCTCTCTAAAATCAATAAAGGAAAAAAAATTTTTTAAATAGTCAAGCAAGTCAGTGGACAGACAATAGCATAGGGTAGAATCGCTATTTTAGGTAGAGAGGATTCGGGACTGGGGAAGGGCTCACAGGTATTTGACTGAGGACTGAATAAAACAAGGAAGTGAGCCATGAAAAGATTTGAAGAGACACATTTTAAAAAAGGAAAGAGCAGGGATAAAAATCCTGATGAGGGAACAGGTTAAATTGAACCAGAGGGAAAGAGAAGAAAAGATAATCATGACGGTAGTTAGGGACCCAACCCAGCTAAATATCATAGGCCATTGCAAAGACTTTGAACTTTATTTAAATGCTTTAAGTAAATATTTAAATCCATGGGACTGGATGAAATTAACCTAAGGATTGACTACGTAGAGAAAGACCTATGACTAAGCCCCTGGGTAACTCTAACATTTAGAAATAAGGACCTAGCAAAGAAGTCTAAAATGCTGCAATGAGGCAGGTAGGAAACCAAAATAAATTCATGTCAGGAAGTTGGAGAAGAAAGTGAAAAAAGTCTTCTAACAAAAAGGAGGGGTCGACTGTTTCAAATACTGCAGGAGCCAAACCATCACTCCTGAAATCACACTTTCTAATCTGCCCTCTTCACCCTGCAGGTATCACTCCTAGTGATCTCTCAACTGCTCCTGCGTCCTCAGGGTTGAATTCTTGGTGAAACTGCTTAATTCAGAACATATTTCTTAGAAGATTAAAATATTTTGAATTTCTGTTTTGCCTCCATCTTCCTTTTACTGCCTCTCTCTATATAGTCTCCTTTTAATAGAAAAATTTAGAGGGTTCAAAACTACAAATCCCTTTTAAAATTGGCATATGGGCCCAGCTGGTGTTTCTCAATAGACTGAGAGGTGCCGGTTCAACTCCCAGTCAGGGCACATGCCCAGGTTGCCGGGTTAATCCCCAGTAGGGGCTTGCAGGAGGCAGCCAACTGATGTTTCTCTCTCTCATTGATGTTTCTATCTCTCTCTCCTTTCCTTTCTCTAAAAAATAAATAAAAAACATATTTAAAAAAATAAAACTGGCATACAGTGTTAGGCAATACCATCTGTGACCTTCTCTTTTGTGTGTGTGTGTGTGTGTGTGACCTCCTTAACCAACCAAGAATTCTCAGGAACATTTTCTACTTTCTTTGATAATAAAAAGAATATTACACTGTAACCAAGTGTGGTTTACCCTGGAAATACAAAAACTGTTTCACATTCCCAAATCAATCAATATAATGCACCATATTAATAAGAGAAAGAATAAAACTATATGATCATCCTAGTAGATGCAGAAAAGCATTTTGACAAAATCTAAAATTCATTCCTGATTAATAAAAAAAAAAAAAAAAAAAACTCTCAACAAACTAGAAGTCAACAAGAACTCTCTTAACCGGATAAAGGGTGTCTATGAAAAATCTGCATAACAAATGGCAAAAGACTGAGAATTTTCCCCTAAGGTCAAGAACAAGATAGGAATTTACATTCTCAGAGCTTCTGTTCATCAATATATTGAAGGTTCTAGCCAGTGCAATAAGGAAAGAAAAAATAATAAAGTCACCCAAATTAGAAAGGAAGAAAACTATTTTTATTCATAGATAACAAGACTGTCTAAATCTACAAATAGTTACTAGAATTAATAAGTGAGTTTATCAATATCAAAATTAAAAAGTAATTGCATTTCTATACACAAGCAAGAAACAATTGGAAATAAAAATTTAAAAATCGATGCCATTACAATGGCATAAAAAATAATGGAGTACTTAGGAATAAATCTAACAAAAGTTTCAAAAAGGTTATACACTGAAAAATACAATGATGAGAGAAATTAAAGAAGACCTAAATAAAAAAAGAAATACATCAAGTTCATGGATCAGAAGAGACAATATGTCAGTTCTCCCCAAACTGATGCATAAGAATCTATGTAATCCCAATCAAAATTACAATAAACATTTTATTTTAGGAATTGACGAACTTGTTTTTAAAATCATATAAAAATTCAAAGGACCTACAATAATTAAAATGACTATGAAAATGAAAATCGACGGGAAAAACCAACAGAAAAGCAGCTTGCGAGGACCATACAACGAGGGACACCGACTCGACCCCGGTAGGCTTGCCAAGGCACGAGACGGGGCTGGGAGCCCACGGTCGGCAGCTGGGTCGGCAGCTCGGCAGCAGCCTCAGCTGTAAGCGGCGCCCTCGGGGCACACTCCCAGGCGGCCCCACAGCGCAGCCGGGACAGAGGCTGAAACAGCCACAGCCACTCACCTTGGGCTCCGGCGGAGGGAGGGCGGACTGGACTGGAACTGAGTCGGGACACTCGGGGTTTGGAGGGCGCTCAGAGCTTTGGCTGAGTGCAGCCACACAGGAAAGTGGCCACATTGCTCCTTCCCAGGGCTCTGAGGAGAGGCAGCAGCCCCTCCCTCGAAGATCCAACCCCACCCTGTGGGCCATTGAAGTGCTAATTGAGGCTCACTAACAACCAGCATCTGCCCCACCCTCGTGAAAGCCCCTTGGCTGAGCAGCAGAGGGAGTTTTTCAATCAACTGACAACCCAAAACTCATCAATTAACCTAGACTGCTAGCCTCCACGCAAAAAGCTAGAGGATAACAGTACCTTTCCTGGGCTGGCAACTTTAACCAGGAAAGTAAGACTTGACAGTGGTGTTCAACGTGGGTCCTCCCTTGCTCATCTAAACACAGGAGAGGGAGCCACAAACAGCAGAACACCAACACCCACAGGGAGAAAATGACAGGCCCCAAAGTCCACAGTGATAGCCAAAATGGTGAAACACAGAAACAGAAGCCAAATGAAAGAGCAAGACACCTCCACCGAAGATGAGATCAATGTGGAGCAATTAGGCATGTTAACAGAGCTAGAATTCAGAGCCATGATCTTGAGGAAGCTGAACAGCATGAGTAAGGACATAGAGACACTGAAAATAAGCCAATTGGAAATTAAAAACCAACAAGAAGAGATAAAAAATGACATATCCGAAATGAAAAACACATTGGAAGGTTTAAAAAGCAGAGTAGGGGAAGCTGAGGACCGGATCAGTGAATTAGAAGACAGGGTAGAAAAAATCAACCAATCAGAAAAACAAAAGGAAAAAACTATTAAAAAACAGGAAGACAGCTTAAGAGAACTATGGGACAACTGGAAACGTAATAATATTCGCATCATAGGAGTCCCCAAAGAAGAAGAAAAGGAGCAAGGGATAGAGAATATATTCAAAAAAATAGTGAGAGAAAACTTCCCTAATTTGGTGAAGGAAGAAGGCATTCAAGTTCAAGAAGCACAGAGAGTCCCAAGTAAGAAGAACCCAAACAGGCCCACACCAAGACACATAGTAATTAAAATGCCACAAATTAAAGATAAAGAGAGAATCCTAAAAGCAGCAAGAGATAAGCAACAGGTTACCTACAAAGGGAACCCCATAAGGCTCTCAGCTGACTTCTCACAAGAAACACTACAGGCCAGAAGAGAATGGCATGAAGTAATCAAAGTCATGAAAAACAAGAATCTGAATCCAAGACTACTCTACCCAGCAAGGCTATCATTCAAAATAGAAGATCAAATAAAGAGCTTCCCAGACAAAAAAAAGGCTAAGGGAATACATTAGCACCAAACCAGCACTGCAAGAAATGTTAAAAGGACTGCTGTAACTAGCAGTAGAAATGGAAAGAAAAATAGAACCACACTAAACAAAAATGGCAATAAATAAGTACATATCAATAATCACCTTAAACGTTAATGGATTGAATGCTCCCATAAAGAGACACAGAGTAGCTGATTGGATAAGAAAGCATGACTCATCTATATGTTATTTACAAGAGACCCACCTCTCAACAAAAGACTCACATAGGTTGAAAGTGAAGGGATGGAAAAAAATTTTCCAAGCAAATGGAAAGCAAAAAAAGCTGGGGTAGCAATTCTCATATCTGATAAAATAGATTTCAAAATGAAGACCATAACTAGAGACAAAGACGGCCACTACATAATATTGAAAGGATCTATCCAACAGGAAGATATAACCTTGATAAACATATATGCACCCAATATAGGAGCACCAAAATATATTAAAAATCTTCTGGAGGACTTCCAAGGAAAAATCGACAACAATACAATCATAGCAGGGGACTTCAACACCCCGTTGACAGCACTGGATAGATCCTCTAGGCAAAAAATTAGCAAGGAAACAGAGACTCTAAATGAACCACTAGACCAAATGGATTTAATAGATATCTACAGAGAATTACACCCCAAAACTACAGAATACACATTCTTCTCAAGTGCACATGGGACATTCTCAAAGATAGACCACATGATAGGACACAAACTAAATCTCTACAAGTTCAAGAAGATTGAAATCATATCAAGCATCTTCTCAGATCACAATGGCATGAAACTAGAAATCAATTGCAACAAGAACATGCAAAGACATTTCAACACATGGAGGCTAAATAGCATGCTATTAAACAATGAATGGGTCACCGACGAGATCAAGGAAGAAATTAAAAACTTCCTGGAAACCAATGAAAATGAAGACACAACAACACAAAATCTATGGGATGCAGCGAAAGCAGTTCTGAGAGGGAAGTTCATAGCACTACAGGCCTACCTCAAAAAACAAGAAAAATTTCTAATTGACTGTCTAACCTCACAACTTAAAGAATTAGAAAGCAAACAAAAAGAAAACCCCAGAGCAAGTAGAAGGAAGGAAATAGTAAAGATCAGAGCAGAAATAAATGACATAGAGACCAAAAAAACAATTCAAAGGATCAATGAAACAAAGAGCTGGTTTTTCGAAAAGATAAACAAGATTGATGGACCCTTAGCTAGACTCACCAAGAAACAAAGAGAGAGAACCCAAATACACAAAATCAGAAATGAAAGAGGAGAAGTAACAACCAACACCACGGAAATACAAAAGATCGTTAACAACTACTATGAACAACTATATGGCAACAAATTCGACAACCTAAGCGAAATGGACAAATTTCTAGAAACACACAGTCTCCCAAAACTATTCCCGGAAGAGATAGAAAACTTGAACAGACCAATAACAACTAAGGAAATTGAAGAAGTAATCAAGACTCTCCCAGCAAACAAAAGCCCAGGCCCAGATGGTTTCACGGGGGAGTTTTACCGAACATTCAAAAAAGAACTAACACCCATTCTCCTCAAACTATTTCAAAAAATTCAAGAAGAAATAAGACTTCCAAACACGTTCTATGAGGCCAGCATAATTCTAATTCCAAAACCAGAAAAAGACACTACAAAGAAAGAAAACTACAGGCCAATATCCCTGATGAACATAGACGCCAAAATCCTGAACAAAATATTAGCAAATCGGATCCAGAAATACATCAAAAAAATTATTCACCATGACCAAGTGGGATTCATTCCAGGGATGCAAGGCTGGTACAATATTCGCAAATCA
Organism: Molossus molossus; assembly: GCF_014108415.1. Lineage (NCBI taxonomy): Eukaryota > Metazoa > Chordata > Mammalia > Chiroptera > Molossidae > Molossus > Molossus molossus. Next base: position 85,825,054 of record NW_023425348.1, on the reverse strand, counting down.
ATAAACGTGATACACCATATAAACAAAATGAAGAATAAAAACCACATGATCATATCAATAGATGCTGAAAAAGCATTCGACAAAATCCAACATCCATTTCTGATAAAAACGCTCAGCAATGTAGGAATAGAGGGATCATATCTCAACATAATAAAGCCCATATATGAAAGACCTACAGCCAACATCATACTCAATGGACAGAAACTAAAAACATTTCCATTAAGAACAGGAACAAGACAGGGATGTCCACTTTCGCCACTCTTATTTAACATTGTACTGGAAGTCTTAGCCACAGCAATCAGACATGAAGAAAAAATAAAAGGGATCCAAATTGGAAAGGAGGAAGTGAAACTGTCATTATTTGCAGATGACATGATATTGTACATAGAAAACCCTAAAGACTCCATCAAAAATCTATTAGACTTAATAAATGAATTTGGCAAAGTAGCAGGATACAAAATTAACGTCAAGAAATCGACGGCATTCTTGTACATCAATGATGAACTCACAGAAAGAGAAACTGAAAAAACAATCCCATTTACCATTGCTCCAAAAAAATTACGATACCTAGGAATAAACTTAACCAAAGAAGTAAAGGACCTATTTGCAGAAAACTACAGGTCATTGAAAAAAGAAATAGAGGAAGATATAAAAAAGTGGAAGCACATACCCTGTTCATGGATTGGAAGAATTAACATCATTAAAATGTCCATACTACCCAAAGCAATCTATAGATTCAATGCAATCCCCATCAAAATACCAACGACATATTTCATAGAACTAGAACAAATACTTCAAAAGTTCATATGGAACCAAAAAAGACCCCGAATAGCCACAGCAATCTTGAGAAAGAAGAACAAAGTAGGTGGGATCACAATACCAGATATCAGGTTATACTACAAAGCGACTGTAACCAAAACAGCCTGGTACTGGCACAAGAACAGGCATATAGACCAGTGGAACAGAACTGAAAACCCAGAAATGGACCCAAGGCAATACTCTCAATTAATATTTGACAAAGGCGGCAAGAGCATACAGTGGGGTAAAGACAGCCTCTTTAATAAATGGTGTTGGGAAAATTGGACAGCTACGTGCAAAAAAATGAAACTAGACCATCAACTTACACCATACACAAAAATAAACTCAAAATGGATAAAAGACTTAAATGTGACCCGTGAATCCATAAAAATTCTAGAAGAAAATGTAGGCAGCAAAATGTCGGACATCATACGGAGCAGAATTTTCACTGATACATCACCTAAGGCAACAGAAATAAAGGAGAAAATGAACACATGGGACTACATCAAACTAAAAAGCTTCTGCACAGCAAAAGAAACAATCATCAAAATGGAAAGGCAACCCACTGTATGGGAGAACATCATTGCCAATGATATATCAGATAAGGGGTTAAATTCCAATATATAGAGAGTGCTCATACAACTCCACAAAAGGAAGACAAAGAACCCAATTAAAAAATGGGCAGAGGAGCTGAATAGACACCTCTCCAAACAGGACATACAAATGGCCAAGAGACATATGAAGAAATGCTCAACATCGCTAATCATCAGAGAGATGCAAATTAAAACAACAATGAGGTATCACCTCACACCTGTCAGAATGGCCACCATCAACAAATCATCAAACAACAAGTGTTGGCGAGGGTGTGGAGAAAAGGGGACTCTAATACACTGCTGGTGGGAATGCAGACTGGTGCAGCCGCTATGGAAAACAATATGGTGCTACCTCAAAAAATTAAAAATTGAACTTCCATTTGACCCAGTGATCCCACTGCTGGGAATATACCCTAAGAAGCCTGAAACACCAATCAGAAAGAATATATGTACCCCCATGTTCATAGCAGCACTATTTACAATAGCTAAGATCTGGAAACAGCCCAAGTGTCCACCAGTAGACGAATGGATCAAAAAGCTGTGGTACATATACACAATGGAGTACTACATAGCTGTAAGAAAGAAAGATCTCTTATCCTTTGAGACGACATGGAGGGACCTGGAAAGTATTATCCTAAGTGAAACAAGCCAAGCAGAAAAAGACAAATACCACATGATCTCACTTATATACGGAATATAATGAACATAACAGTCTGAGGAATACAGTAGACCCAGACACATGGAAGTAGGGCACAGACTGACATCCCTCAGAAGAGGGGATGGGGGGTGGGGGGGTGGGAAGAGATAAACCACAGAACTTATATGCATGTATGCATGACCAATGGACATGGACAACTAAGCCGGGGACAGGGTGGAGGGGGGGTAGGGTGGGGGGTGCCAATGGGGTAAAAAGGTAAAATATCTGTAACAAAAAAATAAATAAAAATTCATATTAAAAAAAAAAAATGACTATGAAAATGAATGAAGTTCAAGTACTAGCAATACCTGATCTCCAGTCTTCGTATTCGAGACAGTGTGGTATTGGTATAACGAAAGACAAATAGAGACAGAATTAAGTTCAGAAATAGACTCACACATATATGGACAATTGATTTTCAACAAAGGTGCAAAGGCAATTCAGTGGAAAGAAAGATAGTCTTTTCAACAAATGATACTGGAGTAATTGGATATCCACTGCAAAAATATATACTTTGACCCATACTTTGTCCCATGTATAAATCTCAGCTCAAAATGAATCCTAAACTTAAATATAAAACCTAAAGCTATAAACTTCTAGATGAAAACAGAGAAAATTTTGTGAACACGAGGACAAGGAAAGATTTTTTTAAATATGATACCAAAAGCACAAGCCATAAATGGCAAATTTGATAAATGAGACTTCATCAAAATTAAAATATTTGTTTTGTTCTTTGAAGGACACTGCTAAGAGTAACAGAAAACAAGGCAAAAACTGAGAGAAAATATTTGCAAATTACATATCTGACAAAGGACTTGTATTCAGAATTATAAAGAGCTCTCAAATATCAATCATAAGAAAAAAAAGTCCGTGGGCAAAGATTTGAACAGACACTTCACCAAAGATGTACTAGTGGCAGTTGAGCACATTATAAGATTAAAAATCAACATTATTACTCCTTAGAGAAATGCAAACTAAAGCCACAATGAGCCACCACTACATGCCTATTAGAATGCTAACATTAAAAAGGTTGGACACAGACTGACAAACTTCAGGGGTAGGGGGAGATAAACTTATATGCATATATGCATAACCAATAGACACAGACAAAGTGAAGGCGGCGGTGGGAGGGGGACAGGAGTAGGGAGGAGAAGGGTCAATGGAAGAAAAAAGGAAGGACATCTGTAATATTATCAACAACAAAAATAAATTTAAAATAAAATAAATACATAAATAAAGATTGGGCATAACAAGTGTTGATAGGGATGTGGAAGATCTGGGATGTTTATGCATTGGTGGTGGAAATGTTAAATAACACAACCACTTTGCAAAACAGTTTGGTAGTTTCTTAAAAAGTTAATCATATATTCACCATATGACCAAACTATTCTACTCCTAGATAGTTACCTAAGAGAAATGAAGGTACATATTTATATAAAGATTTTTCATGAATGTTCATAGCAGCTTTATTTAAAATAGCCAAAACTAGAAACAACCCAAATTTCCATTAACAGGTGAATGAATAAACAAATTATGGTATATCCATACCATGGAAGAGTACCCAACAATAAGGAATGAACTATTGATACTTGCAACAACATTAATGAATCTCAAAATAAAATGCTAAGTGAAAGAAGTCAGACATGATTCTATTTATATAAAATTTATATAAAACTCTAACTAATGTATAGTGAAAAAGCAGATTAGTGGTTGCCTGGAGGTATGAAGGAGAGGGTGGTGGGAGGGGCACATGGGAGAAAGTACAGTGGGATAAAGGAAACTTTTGGAAGTGATGTACATGTTCATTATCTTGATTGTGGCAGTGATTTCATGGGCATGTGAATATGTTAAAACTTAACAAATTGTACAATTTAAATGTATACAGTTTATTGCATTCCATTATACCTCAATAAAGCTGTTTTTAGAAAGGTACAACATATCGGAAGGAATTTCAGACACATCCTTTCAGTAATCTTATGATAGATTATAGATGATAGAACAAAATAATGTTATGTATTTTTTTTAATGGTGACAAATAACATTTTGAAAGGAATCTTAATTCTTAGACAATCACTGAACATTAAAAAAAAAGAAGACATGAAGGCAAGATTGGTGACTTGTTGGAGGCACTGTATGTATGAAGTATTTATTGGAGGGAGCTTTGGCTCAAGAGATAGATGTTGTTGAAGGGCTTCAGAAGGCAATAATTCATCTGAGCAATCTTGCTCTTTCTGAGGGAGATGCAAATTCCCTCATGTCCTCCTCATTGACCAACAGGGGGGCAACGGTAAGTTCCATGAATTTCACATTTATGTCAGGCCATAAGATGCACCCACCTTACCCCAGACCTACCAAATATTGAGACCAAGAATGCAATTGAAATCCAGATACTTTCAAAGCAAATTGCAACTGAGAATTTGGGCCTGGGAGAGGGAGGGGGAAATGAAGAAGGGTGGATATCATGCAAGAGTACATACTTTTCTAGACTTATTGGGTGATAAGTTCCTAAGGCATACAAATGTCTAATCATTATGTTGTGCACCTGAAACTAACATAATATGGTATACCAAATACAATTGAAAATATGTTTTAATGTTTTCATTTTAAAAAGAGTACCTACTTTAGAGTAAGAAAGACTTGAGATCAGATCCTCCCTGCCATTTTCTTGATGAATAGCTTGGGCAAGTTACATAACCTCTTTGGGTCTTATTTCTTCCTTTTGTTAAATGAAGTCAATAATAATTATTTTCCATTAAAGTTGTTAGGAGAACTAAAATAAATGATTCATGTAAAGCTTTTAGCATACTGCTTAGAATTCATTTAAGTGCTTATTTACATGTGCATTAGTTTAAGAGTTAGGTTAAAAAATTATTATTGAACCCTCCACTTCTGGAGATGTCTGGATCTAAGGCGAATCTTGTCCCTGGTGAGATAGTTCCAGACAGTTCTGAAATAAAGAAGTCCACTGATAAGCTATGGGTCCCTCTGCCCATCAATACTCATTAGGTTGTGGATCCTGGGACAATCGCCATAATAACACTAATTAATCATTGTAGAATTTCACCCAGCACCTTCCCATTCTCCGTGAACACCACGTTGTTGTAAGAATAAATGAGATACATTTAAAACTTGGTTCAGCATAAATGCTCTATAAATTTTATTTCACAGTTGAGAAGACAGGCTGAAAGGCTCTAAACTAATTTGAAGCCACACAGGTAAGCTACAGACTGCACACTTTGGTGCCAATTTCTACAACACAAATGCCTCTATCACCTGCTACAGAAGTTGAGGTTGTATTAAGGGAACATTTGCATGGCAGTTAATATTTGCAAAATTTTCCCCAAGATGTACTCTTTAGAGTTAGTTGTTCCATCCTCATACTTCCCTTTTTAAGTGATTTGTACAAAAACAAGAACAAAAGCTGATGTGTGAACCCAAATCTCTGACCACCAGTGCAGTTTTTCCCTGTATCTTTTCCTAGATATTCCCACCCAACTCTTCCCTAAATTTTTGTCATATGGCCTTTAAAAAAAAGTTTCTAGAGTCCAGAAACAGAAACTGCCATTTATTTAATCTACACACATCATCTTCTCACATGCAACTACATATGCACATATATGCACGTACACATGTGTACTTGTGCTGTCACATTACACAGTACTAGCACATAGGAGCTATAAAGTGACTATTTTTTATTGTCACGTTGAACAGATTGGAGTTTTACCAGGAGAGCATAGGGAATATGGTCAATAATATTGTAATAACTATGTATGGTATCAGATAGGTACTAGACTTATTGGGGTGATCATTTCATAAGGTGTGTAAATGTCTAGTCACTATGTTGTACACCTAACACTGATTTAATAAGTATGTCAACTTTAATTGAAAAATAAATTAAGTTTTTTATGTTTGAACTTTTACTTTTTCATCAGATAAAAGAAATAAAAGAAATGCAATGACAATGAATTCTAGATGGAGTGACTGTATAGAGTGGGCAATAGATCATAGTGGGGGTTGTGAGTATGGCAACTAAGTGCTCTGTTCTGGCTGGGTGGAAGCCCCACTCTACCTTGCTTGTTCACTGATCTTGGAAAAATTGCTCAACCTTCTAAGTCCCAGGTGCCTCATCTACCCATGAAGCAGGAATAGTAGAACAGATCTCATAAGGTTGTGGTAAGAATTAAATCAGATAATTTCTGTAGCAAACATCACAATTCCTGAAAGGTGATATCCGTCTAGTAAATATTGGTTTGTGTGTGTGTGTGTGTGTGTGTGCAATCATCATCATGATCATCATTCAAAAGCCACTGAAACAATAAGAAAGAAAACAATAAATGATGGGATTTGGAAAATTCCTTGAGATAAAAAATGTAATTGCATTCATAGATAGCTTTTTGATTTGCCAAATACTTTTGCTCCACTCATGGAGTATTTGTTGTGCTGGGCAATATACTTCATTCAACAGATAGTGATGAATAAAACAGACATGGCCCCTGCCCATTCATGCATCGGATCCCCAAAACATAGTCCTTTAAAGTAGGTAAACCCACTTGACAGATTTAAAAAATGAAGACTGAAGAAGTTGGAACTTAAAGGTAGACACTGGAGCCCTGGCCAGTTTGGCTTCATGGTTAGAGCATCAGTCTGTGGTTCGGTTCCCGCTAAGGGTGCGCACCTCGTTTGCAGTTTGTCCTCCGCCCTGTTTGGGTTTGTGTGGGTGGCAACCAGTCAATGTGTGTCTCTCACATCGATGTTTCTCTCTCTCTTCCTCCCTCTTTCCCTCCCACTCTATCTGAGGATATATGCAGAAATGTCCTCCAGTGAAGATAAAAAAAAAAAAGGTTGACACTGGAACCTGAGATGTATTTATTCAGTCAACAAATATTGAGAGCCTTTATGTGCTGGGTGCTTTGCTAGACATACAAAAATAAATCTCATGGGTAAAAATGCTTCCTCTCATGTAGATTACTTTCTAGAATTAGACTATCAAATATGTAAAATGTAGTAGCTCTGATGGTGACAAGTATTACATAGAATAATAAATCAAAAAGTGGAGGTGGGGCCCTGGCTGGTTTGGCTCAGCGGTTAGAGCCTCAGCCCGCAGACCAGAGAGACCCCAGTTCCTTCCCACTAAGGGCACATAACCCGGTTGCAGTTTGTCCCCGGCCCCAGTTAGGGTCTTGTGGGTGGCAACCACTTGATGTGTCTCTCTCACATGGATGTTTCTCTCTCTCTTCCTCCCTCTCTCCCTCCTGCTCTATCTGAAGATAAATGCAAAAATGTCCTCAGGTGAGAATTAAAAAAAAGAAAAAAAATGGAGGCGGGAAGTTCGGGTACAATTTTAAGTAGGGCTGTCTAGGAAAGTCTTCCCAAGTAGATGATATTTGAAGAAAAAGAGCATGGAGAAACTAAGGAGTGACATATTTGACAAGGGTCTATCTAGGGCCTTCTGGAAGCCTTTGATCTGCTCAGGGCTTTCCTAACAGCCGCCTTTACCTCCTTATTCCTCAGGCTGTAAATGAGGGGATTCAGCATCGGGGTCACCACTGTGTAGAGCACAGACACCACTCGGTCCCCTTCAGAGGACCGGCTCGAGTTATCCCGCAGGTACATGAAGATGAGGGTGCCGAAGAACAGTGACACAGCGGTGAGGTGGGAGGCACAGGTGGAGAAGGTCTTGGCCCGACCCCCAGCAGAGCGGATCTGCATGATGGCCACGATGATAAACAGGTAGGACACCAAGATCACCAGTGTACAAGCAGGCATGACAAAAATGGCAAACACAATAATCACCACCTCTTGAGTGAAGCTTTCCCCACAAACGAGTTTTAATAAGGGAGGGAGGTCACAGAAAATAAAGTTGATCTCATTGTTTCCGCAAAAGGAGAGCGTGAAGGCTGTGACCGTTCGCACCAAGGCACTGGCAAAGCCGGCAACATAAGCCCCAGCTGCTAAGCCCCAGCGGGCCCTCTCGGTCATGATGGTGACATAAAGCAGGGGTTGGCACACGGCCACACAGCGGTCATAGGCCATGATTGCCAGGAGGTAACAGTCAATAGACGCAAAGAAGGTGAAGAGGAAGAACTGAACTGCACAGCGAGCTTGAGAGATGGCTGTGCCATGGTCCAGCAACACCACCAGCAACTGAGGGACGATGACAGAGGAGTAGCACATGTCCACGAAGGAAAGGTGACCAAGGAAGAAGTACATGGGGGTATGGAGCTGGTGATCTTTGTGGATCAGGATGATCATCCCTGCATTCCCCAGCAGAGTGAGAAAATAGAAACTCAAAAATAACAGGAAGAGAGGCAGCCTCCACTCAGGATATTCGGTGAATGCAACAAGGAGGAACTCGGTCAGGAGGGTGTGATTCTTCCCAGCCATCCATTCAGCGGTGTACTTGGGGTGTACCTGGGAGGGCTAAGACAAGAGCCTGACGAGGGGAAAGTTCAAGTCATTTCAAGTAATAAAGCTTTAAACTGGGTGTCTGACATGTAGGCACTTGATTTCGACACACTGCAGTCTGAAGTGAAAGTAGACGAACATAGAGCTCACTATGATACAAGATAAAAAGTGATGAAAGCTTCTATTATACTAAGAACGGAGAACCAGTGATTCTCTGTCTTATAAGTTAGCCCTTGTTTTTGCAACTCTGTTCCCAATTAGCTGTTTGATCTTACACAAGGCACTTAACCTCTCTGAACCTCAATTTCCTCTTCTGCCAAAAGGGAATCAAAACATCTGCTCTGCTCTATGAGATAAGGTTAATGCATAGATTAGAACAGATGAGAAAATGCTTTGGAAAGCTGAAGGCACTCCACATAGATACGGTGGCTATTTAAATTTTTAAATGAACATTTTAAGGAATGAAAATGTATATTCTATGAACAAAAGAGCATGAACCCTCCCCCCCCCACCCCCACCCCCAAAAAATCCATTAGCAATCAGCAATGGGCTCTGCTTTTAGGAATATTTCTATTTTCAGTCTAATGACATGAATGTTTAAACAGCTGTTATCCTAATTAGAGCTGGCTGGCTTGTTAAGGATTTCTTGTTTGTTTTTTATTTTCTAAAAGTACTAGCATTAACCTTGGAATCAAAAGAGAAAACATTAGCTCGTTTTAGCACCTAACAAAGTTCCATAACCATTGTCTGGTTGTTCTCACAGACTTATTAAAAGCAGTAGTTTGAGAATCTGAGTTAATGAATCTGTGGATCCTAAATAGAGTTCTAGAATAGGCTATAAAAAAATGCTTGGATTATGTTTGATTACCTGATATAACAGCAGTCAGGTCAATATGGGGCTAACTCATTAGAGATAACAAAGAAAAGAAATTAGATCTGGAAGCTCTCACCTGAATTCCACTTCAACAGTGGCTTCCTCCTTTGCTTAGTGTTTCCTCTGCTGGTGACCTGCTGATCCAGAGGAGACCTGGGTTCTAGTTCACCCAAACTAAATGTGGCAGCCTGGGCAAGTCAATTTTCCTCTCTGGACTTCAATGACCTTATCTTTATTGCCTTTCAATAAAGAGCAATGCAGCATAAGACCTTCATCATAGCAATCTGGTTGAGATGGGGTCACTTCCAGAACCTCTATGTTCTATTCCCACTTCATGGAGTCTCTCTCTTTCCTCTCACCCTTGACAAAAAGATACATCTCTGACACGAGAGTTCCCTGGAGTTTTTACAAACTCGGCTCAGGACAATAGGGATAAGGGCCCAGCCTCTTTCACTGAGCTTCTGATCCAGCACTAGATCTTGCTGGTGGTGCTTCTTGTATTAACTGCACCAGGATTGTGCACTAATTGGTTCCTAAGGTAGGTCTCCAAGGACAGGCCATTTATCTTCACGTGACTTCCAAACAAGGCATCTAATATCTTGGAAGTTTTCTCTTTCATTTCAAACTCCCAAAGCCCCATCTCATGTCCTGCCATCACTCAGCAGGGTCTGATGGGGCTGGTTCCTAATCTTTCCTCATTCCTTCCTTGTACCAAAAGAAATGAATTTCTCTGAAGGTTTCCAATGTCTCACTTTAAAATTTTGTCAAGCATTTTGCACAATGGCACCCTTGCTGGCACCATCTGATCCCAAAAGGAGGCTGTTTTATTAGCATAAGTTTTTGCTCCTCATCACTGATACAAGCTGTAATGGGTAACTCTGAACAGTCATCATTTTGCAGAAACATTATGGTGCAAGTGCAGGAGCTGTGCAATGAAATGATGGGAAGGCAGGCATGAGCAAGTCATGAACAGACTTCTACCAGGAAAACTGACAAAAATTCTCTCTAAAAATTTTTTTTTCTTTACTGATTTGAGAGAGAGAGGAAGGGAGAGAGATAGAAACATCAATAAGAGAGGACATCAATTGGCTGCCTCCTGCATGGTCCCAACTAGGGATTTGGCCCACAACCTGGGTATGTGCCCTGACCAAGAATCAAACCAGTGACCTCTTGATGCATGGGTTAGTTCTCAACCACTGAGCCACACTGGCCAGGCTACCAAATTCTTAATGGTGACCAACCTCTCCTTCAGGACAATGGCTTTCAAACTTTAGTGTGCCTAAGAATCACCCAGGGAATTTATTGAAAATGTGAATACTATCATCCTACCCCCATAAATTCTAATGTAGTGTGTCTGCGATGGTACAAGGCATCTAGATTAATGGCCATCCCAGGTGGTTCTGACACAGCTAATCTCCAAAAATTATACCTTGAGACAATGCCTTGGGAAACATTCTCCGGAGCTCTAACCCTGCTTGACCTTATATACATGTGTGCATGAACAATGGTCATGGACCACAAAGCTGGGGACAGGGCGCAGCGGGAGGGGGAAGGGGGAATCGGGGGGGTGGGGGAGGAGAATCATCTGTAACAAAAATAAATTAATTAATTTTAAAAAATACAGAGAGGGCTATGCAGCTACTGTTTGGCAAAACAATGACTTGAACTGGGTCAGTGTTCTGCTGACTAAGCCTATTCAGGGGATGACACAAGACAAGAGGACTCAAGGGCAGCAGTTCTCGACTTTGGTGCAGAACAGAATGACCAGGATTGAGAAGCTTTGAAAATCCTGAGGCTCAGAGTGTACCCTTTAACAATTAAATCAGAAAGTGTGATTGTAGCCAGACATAAATATAATTTTTAATCCACAGATAATTGCAATGTGCAATAAAGTTTGAGAACTACCTCCAAAGGGCTCCTACCTTGCAAAGTCTTATTTCTCCCAGGTGTCTTAAGTAGATATTAAGTTTATTGTTCTCATAAGTTTGGGAATCACTGCATACTATATTCCCACATGGAAAATCACATTGTGTATCATCGTTTTAAAGGATCTATGAAGTCCTATAATTAAGAAACCTTGTTAACTTTCTTTAACCACCATTTCTCAAAAATATTTGACCACAGGTCCTTTTTTCACTGAATGCACATTAGCATGCTGCAGAACCAGAGTTCCTAAAGAAGGATGCTGCTTGGGCAGTGCAGCTTTTAAAAAGCTCAGCAATTGACCAAATGCCAAACAGCAAAGCAGTAACCATTCCAAAAAAAAGTCATCTTCCTGATGACTCATCTCAGGATCTGGCTCCTTTAAGTCTCTGTCAGACTGGCTGCCCCAAGAGCAATCACTCCTACTGGGAAAGGAGTCGAGAGGGGGCCAGGTGGGGAGCACCATCCATGCTGATGGATCCCCTGGGAGCTATGGTAGAGGAATCCATCTTTCCTTATAAAAAAGACTCTTCCTTCAGTTGTGAAGTGAGTCCAATGGCTGAGCTCCTGCAGTTCTGCTATATAAACAATAGTGACCTTACCTGACCCCACCCATAGGTGAAATAAGCTGCTGAGGCCATCAGAGCCCCACTTTCAGGGAACTATGATACAATTCAGATAATTATTAAGATGATTCTGTCACCAGAGGACCAGCCCTAGAAAAGAATCAGAATGAACCTTATAAAATATAGATCAAGATTTTACATCTTGTGAGTGTTGAGACCTACAAAACTAAAGTTTAAAAAAAAATTAAAGATTTGTTCCTAAGAACCATAGATCTGACTAACTTTGGTTTCCTGACTTACAGATGTGGGGCATGGTAGTAGCTGAGCCAAATGTGAAAGGGAAATCTAATAGGATAATAACAGCAAAGGCTACATAAACTCCTTACTATAGGCCATTTCCCTAAAATGATAATGATAGATAGATAGATAGATAGATAGATGATAGATAGATAGATAATAGATAGATAGATAGATAGATAGATAGATAGATAGATATACATGTGTTAGCTCATTTAATCCATGAAACAATCTTATGAGTTAGATACTATTATTATCCCCATTTTAAGAAGATAAGAAGATTTAGGCACAGAGAGTTGAAGTGGATCACCAATAGTCCCACAGTAAAGGGCAGATCTAGGGTTTGAACCCAATCAGTCTGAATCCAGAATGCACACTCTGAACTCCTATACTGTACTGCAAGCTCTCATGAGGATGTCTCTGAACTCTATGTTTGGAAACAGTTGGAGAGTTCTTATTCCTACATCTGTACTTTCTTTCTAACCTTTTAGAAAGAAGGGGACTGTGCTAAGAGATGGGACCTAAGTTGAAAAGTGAGCAGACTGTCGTAGAAAGTTCTTGGGGTACATGGCCAGACCCTTGCTCCTTCTAAGAAGTATTACAGCCACCATGAAAGGATGGACTCGGTGCCCACCTTGGCCCCAAATGGCCTCACCTTTCTCAGCACAGATGATTGGATGAGGAGAAAACTCAGTCTACGTTGATTGCCAGTGTTAATACTCTCTTCTTCCAAAAACTCTTTTCTTGAACACTTTACGTGGATATCTGTTCTGTGTATCCAACAAGTCGTGACTTTCATTTTGAAGGAGGCGCTGTGAAGGAGTACAGATTTGGTGTAAGGAAGACATAGCCTTAACTGTCACCCTGGAATCTCTCTCTACCATCTTCCCCCATCCATACTTGAGTGGATCTCATGCCAAATCAAGGCTGAACTTCATAAATTTGCTTTGGAAGGACTTGTCACTGGTGAACGGCCCTTGACTTACATACTCTGGAAATCCAGAATTTTTGTAGACTCCTATTAAGATGCTAGAAATATAGGAGATATTGGAAGTCAAGTGACTCTGGCTTTCCAAGTCACAGGTAAATAGACTGAGGTTCCCAAGTAGAAAGAGGGTTACTGGTTAGATCATTTCATATGACTCCATGGCTTTTTAAAGCCAAGCCAGTTAACTGGCAGTTTACTCAGCAGTTCCTTATTTCTCCAAAATACAGAAGAGGCCCCAAATAAAAGATGAACAGATAATCAAGTGAATTCATCTTGATTCAGTTCTAATTCTTTAAAATGCATATCTGTCTTCCCTATTCCCCAAATTCTCTCAGTGATATGTAGGCCTGAGACAAGCTTATTCCATTACTTCCTTTATACATGTTCTCAGAGCATCTAGATTTGAACTTCCCCGAATGAAGGAGCCAGAAGAAACTTAAGAATCCAGTCCACCCTTTTATAAGTGTAGAGGGGAAGGATTTACAGTCCCTAGGTTTCTTAATGAGGACTTCTTAGTTGCAAGTGACTGAAGCTTAGTACACAACATGGCGTACAGATGAATACACAAGATTCTCAAAGCGATGGGGAGGGCAGGAAAGGGTACAGTTAGATCTCAGGGACAACAAGGACCATGACAGAAATTTTTGTATTGTTTTTTGGGTTTTGGTTTTTTTTTATTTTTATTTTTTTTAGAGAGAGAGAGAGAGAAACATCGATGTGAAGGGACACATCGAGTGGCTGCCACCAACCAGGGCCGGGGACAAACTGCAACGGAGGTACATGCCCTTAGCGGGAACCGAACCAGGGTCTTTCTGTACCGCAGGCCGACGCTCTAACCGCTGAGCCAAACCGGCCAGGGCGAAATTTTTGTATTGTTAACTGTCTCTGAATATCAGTTTTATTTTCTTCTTATGCCTACTTTTTTCACAAAGTAGAAAAAAATGACCACAATCATGTTCACATTTCACATGTTCCAGCTTTTTCACCACAAAAAAGATGAAAATCACTACTTCTGGTGCCAAGTTAAAAAAAAAAATGCCAAGGACGTCCTCATGGCTGAGGATGGGGTTCCAGGATTAGTCTAACGTTAGTCAGGTGCCTACTTACCTCAGGGCCCATCAATGAAGACCAGAAGGATGAGATCAACAAGGAGATGGACATACCCATGTGAACATGTGGTTAAAGAAAGGAGCATTTCCCAAATGAGAGGAGATCCTGTTCTGGAAACACAAAAGAACAGATTTCCACCACACTAAGGTAGGGAGAATCAGATAAATCCCCATTGCACTTGTGCGTCAGGAAATCCCACAGAGGAGGTGGCTGAGCAGTAACTTGGGGAGACAACAGGTGGCAGAGCTGGAAGCAGATTTGTCACTGGCACTTAAACAGTTCATGTTTACATCCTGCCTTCAAATCTAGTGGCCATCAACAAGGCATTGGAAAGACAACTGCTGTTTGTGATTTCTTTAAGCTTTATGCCTGACCTCCTGAATGGAAGTTTGGAAGTTTCCTCCAAGTATGGAAAGTTTGTGTCTGGCCATTCCATCTTCCTGAGCCTCAGCACCCATCCACATACTTCTCAGTTACCCAGTTCTCAGGTGCTCACTCCCCATCCTGACCCATGCTCAGAGAGGACTCTGAGGCCGTTCCCTTCTGAAGGAAGTGGATGGCAATGCATAGTGTGGGGTCTCTTCTTAAATAATTTACACCTTAACAGAGTTGAAGCCCAGATACACAGAATGTCAGACCACCAAGGGACTCTTAGAATTCCCTTATTCCACCCTCTCCCCAGTTTTGCAAATGGGGTAATTGAGAGACAGAATGGGAAACTCCCTTACGAAGCACATACAGCGGGAAAGTGGCAGTCACCACCCAGCATTCTTTCTGTCATATCTCACAATCTCCATAAAAGAAGGTCAAGCAGGCAAATTTCAAGCAAAGTCATTAAAAATTTAAAAAAAGATAATTTAAAAGGGAACCAGGACCCTTCTTGGCACCTTGAGAATCATGCCATATTGCTCATGTTTGCTGCAACCAATGTAGGGCAATATCTGCTAGCTTGCACTCCCCTGGAAGGGCTGTGGCTTTTCTTCTCCTACTCTGCATCAAGCAGTGTGGTCCCCTCTTTCAAGTCTTGGGCAAAGGAGGATGAGAGGGTCTCGTGAAGTCACCAGAAAGGTCCTGATACAAACAAGTCCCTTCTTTAACAGTTCCTGGAGGACCTGACTTATGGTAACGGAGTTCTTCATAGAGGAAGCCATGTATGCACTGGCAGGCACTTGGCTGATGGGAGGAGTCCAGCTGAGTGCCAGGCATGAGACCAGGCAGGCTATGGGTAGAGTATTACACTTACTACCCCCCTACTGAGCTAGATATCCAAGGTTATCTCTTCAGAAGACCATTTCTTCTTCTTTCAGGTACTATAACCACATCCAATACCTTCCAGTAGATGGTGTTTTCAGGTCTGAATAGACTAGGATTTCTAAAGCATGTATATCCAAAGCAGATTTTGAATGATTTATGATGAGCTATATATTTTCTATTTAAACAAGACTTTTAGAATTAAAATAACCCAACAAAAACAATCACAGTTTGCTTTATTTGAATGACTTCAACACAAGGTATAGCAAGATGTAAGGAAATACTAACACCTATTTACAACCAGGTAACCTCCTTATTATCAACTGTTCTTTACCTGACTTTTTTATCTTTATTATTGAGGGTATTATAGATGACACACACACACACACACACACACACACACACACACTGAAAGTTACCTAATTTAGCCCTGTCTCCCCTTCATGCATAAGTGGAAAGCACTCTTGAAAGTTCCCCTGAGCTCCCTCTACATTACAGAGTAAAGGTATATGGAGTCCCATATACAATGTTGGGGCCTCATTGCCACTATATCTTACAGCCTTTCAGTTAGCTCTTTCTTCTTAAATAGAATTCTTTGATTGTCTGCTTAGAATTTTATTAAAAGGAGGCATTACATTGTCTTCTTAGACCTGGCAACCCATTCTCTTAGTAGTCGCTTTCAATTCATTGTGTTTTCCCTGCCTTTTGAAAGATTCCAAGAGAGCAAATAACTCTTCAGTATACCGTTTTTATTCACACAGACTCAATATTGTCAGCCCCCCATTCCCCTCCCATGAGGGTTTATATCATTCACATACCTAAGATTATGTTTTTTGCTAATGCAAGGGACAGGGAGAAAAGGCATTTGAGTTCCAGGAATAAGGATCAAAGAAAGAACAGAAAATGATGAGTATGTGGGACCTGTTCCCTTTCAGTGCCTTGGATTGAGGCACCTACAGTTAGAGAAGTGAAGATAATGAACCATCAGACTCTGGGAGGCTTTGGACATAGTCTGAGCCCTTGTAGAGCACAGGGACCCTGTGCAACCAAGGATTCCCTCCTGTCCACCCCTGCATGGAATGCAGCAATGTTCTGCTTCCACAAGGTCAAAAGCTTTAAGAATATAGAGTGTTCACATCAATGATATAGACACTGCAGACACTATTATAAGCATGACGGGAATGGGATATATTTACCAAGTGGACTCTCTGGCAAACCATGTGACAAGTGGGAGCTGGAACAGGTGGGGAAGAGGGAATAACAGAGATATTTGCATGCTCATAGCAATTGACAAACACATTGTGGTGGGTATTTTTTAACGATTCATGTGAGGTATCCCTGTGAACTAGTACAAGCGTCTGAAGAATACTTTGAGCAGGGTCAGCTTTATTAACTGAACCATCAGATTACTACCTCAATTTAATCATTAAAAATAAATGTAACCTAAATATTGGATTCTAATTGATGATATCATTCTGAAGTATATAGGGGTGAAGAGTACTAATACCAATGTTTGCAACTCACTTTCAAATGCATCAAAAAGTAAAGTGTATTGAAGGATGAATTGTTGGATGGATAAATGAATACATAGATTATATATATCATGAGGCCAATATGATGAAATATTAGCAGTTGCAGAATCCAAGAATTGAGTATGGGGGTTCACTATACATTACTTTCAATATTTCTATATGATGAAAATACTTCAGAGAAAATTTTGCAAAAAAATGTAATTGTATTTTGTAGTCACAGACCTGTGAAGTGCACCACCTCTGAATTACACAGGATTTAATTTCAGGTCCTTTCATTATTTGTCCTGGGAGTTAGAGCTCTCACCCCAATCTCTCTTCTCAGGCTGCCTCTTCCTTTTCTCCCTTTCTCTCTTTGAAACTAAAATTTCTTCTTTTTTATACTTTGTACCATGACATATTCCTTTAAACATTGAGCGTGCTATAAATAATGTGTCCAGAATGTTGGCACTTACAGAGGTGATTCTCAGGATTGTCCAAGGTTGGAGATAGTTAGGACAACTTGGCTCTGCTGAGAATTTTCCTCAGGGCCTCCTTCACTTCCTTGTTTCTCAGGCTGTAAATGAGGGGGTTCAACATGGGGATGACTGTGGTGTAGAACACAGAAACCACACGATCCTCCTTTGCGGACTGACCCGAGTTATCCCGCAGGTACATGAAGATGAGGGTGCCAAAGAAGAGTGACACAGCGGTGAGGTGGGAGGCACAGGTAGAGAAGGTCTTGGTCCTGCCTCCAGCTGAAGGGATCCTCATAATGGCCACAATGATAAACAGGTAGGACACTAAGATCACCAGCATGCAAGCAGGGATAACAAAAATGGCAAACACAATAATGACCACTTCTTGGGTGTAGCTGTCCCCACAGGTCAGCTTTAAAAGAGGAGGGAGGTCACAGAAAATAAAGTCGATCTTGTTGTTTCCACAGAAGGAGAGAGTAAAAGCTGAGACTGTCCGCACCAAGGCACTGAAGAAACCAGCAATGTAAGCCCCAGCTACAAAACCCAAACGGGCCTTCTGCGTCATGATGGTAACATAAAGCAGGGGTTGGCACACAGCCACATAGCGGTCATAAGCCATGAATGCCAGGAGGTAGCAGTCAATGGAGCCAAAGAAGGTGAAGAGGAAGAACTGAGAAGCACAGCGTGTGTAGGATAAAGCTGCCCCGAGCTCCAGCAACACGGCCATCATCTGAGGCACAGTGACAGACGAGTAGCAGATGTCCATGAAAGAGAGGTGACTCAGAAGGAAGTACATTGGAGTGTGGAGCTGTCGATCTACATGGATCAGGATAATCATGCCCAAGTTCCCCAACAAGGTGATGAGGTAGATAAACAGAAACAGGAGGAAGAGAGGGAACGCCCATTCAGGGCAGTCAGTGAATGCTATAAGGAGGAATTCGGTCACTAAGGTGCGGTTCTTCTTTGCCATGAAGCCAGAGGTACCTGAGAAGGCTAGGAGGAAAAGCAAGAAGGTATAAATAGGACTTAACTGCATTTCTCATTTACATTCTATTCAACATGTACTATGGATAAAATATGCCAGGTGCTATATGGGGCTTCAGAAATGACTGATCTTAGCTCCTACCTTCAAAAAAATTCTATGACATGAAGTCATCTTAGTATGTCAAGAAAACCAGTACAGGTAGACATTTTCAGAGTAAGAATACATATTCTCCCACCTTTATTACTAACTGCATGAGCCTCTACAATTCAGATAACCACTCCATTTTTAATGTAGTGGGGTAACATTGGTTAATAATATTATATAAATTTCAAGTGTACATTTCTATGATACATCATCTGTATATTGTATTGTGTGTGTACCACCCAAAGTCAATCATCTTCCTTCACCATACACTTGACCCCCTTTACCCTTTACTACTCCCCAGGCCTCTGTCCTCTGATAACCACCATATTGTTTTCTGTGCCTATGAGTTTTTGTTTGTTTTTCTTGTTTGTTCACTTGTTGCTTTCAGTTTTAGATTACACATATGAGTGAAATCATATGGTTCTTTTTCTATCTGGCTTATTTCACTTAGCATGATATTCTTAGGTCCATCCATGTTGTCTCAAATGGCAGTATTTTGTCTCTTAACCAAAATTTTCCTATTGCTCCATTAGGGGGTGATACATGGGATTCTGCCTATCCTGGGCAGAATCTCAGGACTCTGTCCCCTTTTCTCCATGACCACAGCTTCTTCCTCATTCTAAACCCTCTTCATCTCTTGCCTAGATCTAAATAACAGCCATGTAACTAACTGTCTTTCTGCCTTCAGACTTGCTTCTTGCCAATCCTTGCTCCTCGTTGGCACTAGAGTGATATTTCCAAGACTTTAATTTGATCACATCTCACTCTCCTGTTAAAACTTCAGCCATAGTAGGGGGTCAGTGGTGGGGGGGGGGGAAGGGGAGAACATCTGTAATACTTTCAACAATAAAGATTAAAAAATTCAGCCATAGCCCCCCAAAAAGGATAGAATATTATTTAGAATCTTCAATGTGCCAGGGCAGGCCTTCCATGAGCTCCCGTACTTACTTCCTCATGTCTCCTTCTCCCTTCTCACTTTTTATGCCCACAGCCACACCCACCCTCTCCAGCCACACTAAATTATTTGCAGCTTCTCTAATCCCCCACATTCTCTCACATCTCTGTTTTCTACAAACTACCCCTTCTGCTAAAACATCTTCTCTTATCTATTCCCAGGGTCCTGCCCAGCTCCTACATGACCATTAATCCTCAGCTCAGGTTGTGCTGTCCACAAGAAGTCTCTCTTGAGTCTGTCTTCCCTTGTCAGGGTATGTGCCCCTGGAGCTCAGCACATAGTAAAGGCTCAATATGTTCTTTGTGGAATAAAGTTATCAAATAAGATATGAAGCACATTGCAAAAGAAAAGGCACTATATGAATTTTTCAAGTGATTATTTTTATGAAAGTGTTCAAAAACAAAAATATCTGAAGCCTAAGAACTCATGAAAATCAATCAACATTATTGAGCTCATAGCCATCCTTGGTTTGACCTTTCCATTCTCAACCTACCAATGTCCTTACTTAACAGAAAGCACTGTCTTAATTAGAGCCTCTTCATTTACCAAAAATAAATTGTATAAGAACTGATATTGTCCTTAATATTAGAAACACATAGAAATAAACTGTTTTAAATGATTTACATATTAATGTATTTAACTTGCCACAACCAGTTTTTAGGTAAGAACTTTTATTATCCTCATTTTATAGATGAGGAAACAGACAATAAGAGTTTAAGTAACAGGCCCAACATTGTACTAGTAAATGGTGCAACTGTCACTAGGAACAAAATTACCCTCAGAAGCACTATTTACCGTATAACAGAATTTTATGTTCATCGCATATCTACTCCAAGAGCCCAGCAGGACTTGAGAAGTGTGTACCTTTAAGGAAACAAGCATGAATCCCAGCACTCCAGACTCTTCCTATCCGAGGGCTGATGGAGACTTTTATTCTAATGGACAGAAGTCCTTTGTCAGAGTTGCAGTGTAGCAGGATGAAGAAGATATTTGATCACTTTTAAAGCATTCGATTTTGGCAGCTACTCCAGTGTTGGACTGACATGTTGGGGGAAATGATAAATAAAAGAAATTGGATCTGGTGATCTGAATTGAGCATAAATCAAGAGAACTGGATGAGTGTTCTCACCTGAATTCCACTTCACCTTCACCTGGAAAGTCCTCTTCTCTCTTTGCCCACTAATTTTCCTTTGTCTCTAAGAGGTGGTTTCTCTTTCACTGCTTGGAGAATCATCCTAAATATGTAGGGGAGAGACCACTGCCCTGGGCAGCAGGAGGTCTGGGTGGTTCTTGTCCTCCCATAACTGCTCAATTATGATGATGAGAAAGTGACTTAATCCCTTGGGGCCTCAGTGTCCTTCCCCCTCCTCCTACACTCCCTTTAGTGAATCAACATAGGGACAATAATGTCATAGCCACCTGAACGTCGGTCCCTGCACTGTATCTTTCTCAATACTGGTCTGTCAAGCACTTTTTCTCTCTCATTCCCTTAGTCTTTCTGTTTCCATGACCTGGTATATGTGGACAAGATGCATTTCTCACCCTGAGTTTTGTTCAGGTGCAGGTTGGAATAGCAGAGGTTGGAGAACAGCCTCTTCCTATGGGCTCCTGGCTCCCACACAGTTCCCTCATGGAGAAGCCACTAATCATTGTTACAAAAGTTCTGAAGTCCCCAATCGATGGCTAAAGTGGTCTCTAAGGAAAGGCAATTATTGCTCATGTGGAATTTTAACAAGGAACCTAGTCCCAGTCCCAACTCCCAAAGCCCTGAGACACACCCACTGAGTGGAATCTAAAAACTCTGAATCCCAGTTCTGCATAGTTCCTTGAGGAGTGATATACCTCTGCTCTAAATTCCCCAATCAGAACAATGTCAGAAATTGTGCCCATTGCCACCCTCATCAGTGTGGCCATATCTGAGAAGAGGAGCACTTTGTAAATACAAGGCTTTTATCCACATTATGCAGGAGGACACATTAGGAACTCTACAGAGACCTCAACAAAACACATCATGTCTTATAAGTTTGCCCTCCCTGAGGGTCAGGTGTTTTATTAAGTCTCCCCCTTTTTTTCTTCTTTAGAAGCAAATGAAATTATAGAAAAACAACAGCCTGGGGTGTTGCCCAGAGGAGAAATTAGCAAGTTCTTGTTGGCATGACCCTTGCCAGCTCTCTGCATCTTTGACACTGCGGTATTTTTTTAGTCCCAACTTCATAGTTATTTTGTTAAGTCATTGAATTTCAACATGTCTCAATTTAGAAAAGGAAATAAGAAAGACAAGGAAGAATGGAACAACTGTTCTCTTGGACAGTTATGAGAAACCAGAGAAAGACCACATAGTTCATTGACTTAACAAAGAGCAAGCGATATAAACCCTTCCCCCGCCCCCCCCCAAAAAAAACCCACAATGCCTGTCTACAAAAAATGTGCATCCTAATAGGTAACATAATCACACATTCTACAATATACAAGTACTAAACTCTAAAGCAAGATGTAGGTAGGTGCCATGGGGATTCAATGTAAGGCAAGATTGCTTATAGTTGGGGTAGATCAGGGATGGCTTCCCAGAGGAGGTGACAGTTAGTTTGGACAGAGATCAGGATAGGGGGATGATGGGCAGTACTCTCCAGAAAATAGGACCAGTGTGAGCAAATTTACAGGGGCAGAGAACCCAAGGAATACTCCTGAGACAATGAGTGGAACTTTGGCAACAGCACAGGTTGGTACTAGGCAAGTCCAGAACTATGGTGAGGTGAGTGAGGCACTCTCCTTGGGTACAAAAGTTAAGATGGCACCAAAAAATCACTAAACAAGGTAAATAATAATGTAATATTATTTAAAAATCAAAAGCAATGCAAAAAATTATGATGAACTAAACATCAACATTTTAAACAAATACACACCAGTATCACTGATTTTTCTTTTGCCTCAGTCTCTAATATGTCTTAGCATAGCACTGGTACTAGGAGATATGCTTGAAAAGGGAGGGCAAAACCAAAGGACTTCTAGAAGGCTGGCTTTAAGAAATGCCTTTTAATCATCTAGTGCAGTGGTTCTCAACCTTCCTAATGCCGCAACCCTTTAATACAGTTCCTTGTGTTGTGTGTGGATATATTGCATGTGGGCAGACCAGCCTGGAGACGGATAGAGGAGCAGTGTCTTAGTTCCTAAGACCATCAGAAATATGTGTTTTATGATGGTCTAAGGCGACCCCTGTGAAAGGGTCGTTTGACCCCCAAAGGGGTTGCAACCCACAGGTTGAGAACCGCTGATCTAGAGCTATTCCATTTTTGTCCTCTCTTCCCTCCACGTGAGAAAAGAAAATGTAGGAAGGTCAACAATGAGATAGAATATTTGTAGAGTATTCTTCACCATTTTAAAGCACTCTCTTCATCTATCTTCACAAGAGCCCTGATGATTGATAGAGAGAGTGGGACTCCTCATTTGTCCCGATGAGGAAACAAGGCAAGAGGGGCCCAACGTCATATAGTTACTTGATGAGTGGACTAGAAATTTTGTCTGTCCTATACACGTTGGATGCTAATGGACTCTGCCTAGGTTGCAGCCCTTACTGCCCACAGGGACATTTTTCTTATGACCACGTGTACACACATGCATATACATGCCAGAACTCATTGGGTAAAGAGGTGAGTCTTCTGGGCTGTGCTGTATTAACAAATAACCTTAAAATCATAGTGACTTTACACAATGAGTTTATTTTGCCCATGAAAACCTAGTGCAATAAACACACTATACAGTATACAATCTATTATAGAATTGTACACTTGAAATGTATATAATCTTATTAACCAATGTCACCCCAATAAATTTAATAAAATTTTTTAAAATACAATTATTTAACACAGAAAAAAAAATCTAGTTAAGTTAGGTAGTTCTCTTCCATCTTGTAGCTATGCTGTTTGGAACAAGTGGCCCTCAAGATTGTTAGTGCAGGGGAAGGTCATGTAAACTATCACTTTTATCCTCATCCCAGCGACCAGAATCCAATCCTCACATGGCCTTAACATCACTGCAAGGGAGCTAGAAAATGTACAGAAGTACATGGATATTTGTGCAAACAAATGTTTGGGCTAAAATCTCTGCCACAACCCTCATCCTTTGTTCAATATAATGTCTAGAACCCACCTCAAGATTTCCAAAGGTACTCAAGGGCTCACTATTGCATTCACATGGCTTTCCATTTTCCCACTTTCACTAAAGCACTGTTTACCTTGTACCCATTTCCCATGACTGTTCACCCTACCCAGTACCACATTGTGCTAATCATAAAGCACGGCCTTATTTCTTTGTTCTTTAAAGCAAAGTTAAAACAATGTTTGTTTGGGTTACACATTTATAATTAATCTATTATAGAAAATTCAGGAGGTGCTCAGAGTAGAGGGGAAATTAGAACTAAGTAATTAATGTCATGTGCTACAAGGAATTTGCCACTGGCTGCCTCTCACCTTCACCTTAAGCCTGCTCGCTACCATATATCCCATCTCGCTATCAAATGAATTAATCTTTTACTTATCTCTCTTCTCCCAGTTCCTCAGTCTTCCAATCCACTCTACTGAAGAAGATTCACAATTCTTTATATATTGTTATCCATGATAATCTATATCCTTGGCATCCAAATACAGGTATCTTCTATTTAGACCATACATTAGGGGCTCTTAAATTATATAATCAAAATATCCTTTAAGGTGTTTTGTTTTCCTCAACAGAGAGGAATTTCTCTCTTTAATAGAAGAAAATTAGGTCAAAAATTAGGTCATCTAACGTTTAATTTTTTTTTAACTTTTAACATACCACAAAAGTGTTCAGTGCTCAAAGACATCTGGGAAACTGGGTTAAAAGACATTAAACAACTGTCTTTACCAAAGGATTTCTCAGAGACTTTAGTATAATAATATATTTTATAAATCTCTAGAATAAAGTATACATTGTGCAGCAATTCTTAAAAGTATTTGACCATGGAACATTTGCTTAGCTACTGTAGTGTAACAAATACCCACAAATTTGTGACACACAACAATAAGCATTTATTCTCACAATCATAAATCTATGAGTCAGTCAGGATTTGGCTCATCTGGGCTGGGCCAAGCTGGAGCTCAGTTCCTGATTTTTCATGTGTCTCTCATCATCTTTGGGTCAGCAAGATTCTCAGGATATTTTCTTCTTCTAACAATGACAGAAGCATAAGTGAACAAAGGCCCATGACCAAAGCACCGTTGCAAGTCTTTGCTTGTACCAGGTCTGCTAATATCCACATACCAAAGACAGTCAGTGCCACGGTCAAGTTTAACATCCTGGACCAGAGTAGTATTCTACTCACAGTGAGGGAAGAATGGAGTGAATATTTTCTGAACAATAATCCAGTCTTTCCTATCACCCATAAATACTCATGCCCTCCCACCACAATCACCTGCAAAATATATTCCTCACTGCCCTGAGTCCCCTACACACTAGCTTCAACAAATTACATCATTGGGATCAAAGTCTAGGATCTTGTGATCTCTATCAGTCTAGATGTAGCTCCCCTTGGTCTAGAGAACTATGAACTACAAAGTTTTCTGCCTGCCCTACAGACACCCAACATACATTGGTGAACCAGGCAGGGTAACCACAGTAAACATACCCATTAGTAAAGGAGAATGACAGGCACATGGAAGTTACTTGTACATAGCAATTCTGAGCTCCTACTGAGCAAATAATACCATGATCTTTTCTCCTCAGGTAGAAAACGTGCCTTGTTAGGCCATTAACCTACTCCCTGGTGGAGATAGAGCACCCCAACTGAGTGATTCTCATGAGTCTTAGAAAATATCTTGACCGGCCCTGGCCAGTTTTTCTCAGTGGTTAGAGCATCAGCCCACAGACTGATGGGTCTTGGGTTTGATTCTGGTCAAGGGCGTGTAAATGGGTTGCAGGTTCAATCCCTGACCCTAGTTGGGGTTGTGCAGGGGTTGTGTAGGAAGCAACTAATGTGTCTCTCTCACATCCATATTTCTCTTTCTCTCTCTTTCTCTCTCTCTCTTCCTCCCTCTCTCCCTACCTTTCTCTCTATTAAAATGTGGAATTTCCCTTGTTGAAATTCCCCTGCACTAACAATCTTTGATGGCTTTCCCTGGAGAGAGCCTTCATGGAAAACTCCTTACCTGAGGATTCTTTACCCATGGGGCCTGGTTCCATGCATTGTGTTCTGAGGCAGTTATAAATGATAACGATAGCCCAGATGGTTGGTACAACAGAAGAGGTTTTTGATGAGCATTTTGCAGAGCTGTGAAGATAATTTGTACAAGTTGGTTTATTAAGAGCTTTTCCTCTGGGCCTCCTTCACTTCCTCGTTCTTCAGACCATAAAATCAGAAAGTTCAGCCTGGGGCTCACTTGTAGGTAGAACATGGTCACAGCGTTTTCCCTTCCAGGACCTTGCCTAAATCATTGCCTACATAGATTAAAGCTTGGGTCTCAAAGAACAACCCAACTGCAGTTATCTATGAGGCAAAGGTAGAGCAGGTCCTAGCCTGGTGACCCAATCTGCAGATGTTTAGATGGCCTTGTGGATGAGCAGGTCCGTGGACAGGATCACAGATAGTCTTGTCAGAATCATGTGGAGTAGCAGGAACCTGCGGCAGCTGCTACAGGCAGCAATCTACCCAGGTCAGTGCCAGCAGCGATAGGAGGTCACAGAAGATGAAATCAATTAATGAAGGCCACGGAAGGAGGGGGAGACAGTGAAATGTGTGCATAGGATTGCATTTGTCAAACCTAAAATATGCAGTCACCAGCTTTGGCCACATATCTTGGGAGTCATAATGATTTGACAATGACTGCAAAATAATCATAGGCATCTGAAAATATAGTATTTCCAAAGAGGAGACCTTAAATTCATTCAAGTACTATTTTAGGATTTTAAGCACTGGCTTCCCACCACCACCATCAATTCCCCCAACCCAAAACCCTGTGTTCCTTACAGCCCTTGGTTTACCTCCATGACTCAGGAAGCAGGGATTACTTGTCATGCACTTTCCCTTGAGGAGCAAGCCTGTTACATATCTCTATTTTTTTTTAATTTTTTTTTTTTTTATCCTCACCCGAGGACATCTTTCGATATTTTGTTCAGATAGAGTGAGAGGGAGGGAGAGAGAGAGAGAGAGAGAGAAGCATCGACGTGAAAGCGACACATCGAGTGGCTGCCACCCACACGACCCAACCAGGGCCGGGGACAAACTGCAACCGAGGTACATGCCCTTAGTGGGAACCGAACCCAGGTCTCTCCGGACCGCAGGCTGACGCTCTAACCGCTGAGCCAAACCGGCCAGGGCTGTTACATATCTCTAAACTGAAGGGTAGAATGAATATACTACATGTCAACAAAGAGATGAAAAAAAAACAAACAACAAAAATAAGTGATCTATAAGGGGACAAGAAACAAACTGCCATAAGATTTTCATCTACTGTACTGAACTCTGAGAGTCAAAGGAAAGAAAATTGTCATAAAGATCAGAAAAATGATTTTGAATTTAAAATTTATTTCCCATCCCAAATATCATTCAAATGTTAATTGATCATACAAGACACATTCTCTGACCACAGTGTAAGGCACAGAGCAATTAACAAAGGTCTAGCCAAAAAAACTATCAATCATTTTGACATGTTGAACTAGCCTGTTCAGTTGCACTCAAAATAAAGTGGAACTCGTCCTGACATTTCAAGTTATTTAGAAATAACTGACAAATGGGATTGAGGAGTCATGAAGCCACAGGGGGTGATAATAGGTGATCAAGATACTTTTTAAAAAAAACCTTCGAAGAAAGTAAGTGTGTCTTCTTGCGTACCAGAGACATCGAGCTTGGTGCCAGGAAC
The DNA here is from genome assembly GCF_014108415.1 of Molossus molossus. NCBI lineage: Eukaryota > Metazoa > Chordata > Mammalia > Chiroptera > Molossidae > Molossus > Molossus molossus. The sequence goes on along the minus strand of NW_023425348.1, from coordinate 85,797,610 downwards.
TGTGATAAATGTGTGCAACCTGAAGGAGTGCAACTGTGCGCTTGTCATGTAGTCCCCATATATTTACTGGGTACTTAATATATGCCAGGCTGATTTAGGCACTGAGCACACAGCAGAGAGCCTGTCTTTGTGAGTTTACATAATAGTGAGGCAATAGAATGTAAAGCACAAAAGGAAAATATATTATGAGAGATGGTAGTAAGAGCTATGCATGAAAATATAACAGTAAATAATGTTGGGGAGGTTGTTTGCCACTTTAAATAAAGTGATCATGAGAACCTCATCAGAAGGTGATGTTTGAGCAACAATGTGCAAGAATCAAGGGAGTAAGTTAGACAGTATCTAGAGAAATAACATTCTAGTAGAGGGAACAGCAAGTGCAAAGGTCCTGAGGAGAACTCATCCTTGGTGTGTTAAAAGGTCAGCAAGGAGTTGAGAGTCTAGGAGAAGAAACAATCACACAAAAAGGAACTATTTAATAATTCAATGTGACAAGTGATGATGCCAGGAATTTTTGCTAGTTAATTATGGGAAGCTGTGCCAGAATTCTGGTGTGGGGCTGCGGAAAAAGAACGTTTGATATTGCTGAATGCACCCAGGCAGCAAGGTCAATGTTAAATTAAATCTTTGTGCACATGACAAGTGAAGAAGAAAAAAAAATGTGATGTGGCAGCATTGGGATGGGTGTGGACCATGTTAACCTTATCCATTTCCTCACCTAAAACCCACTATGCCTTCCTGTGGACACTCTCTTTCCCTCCTTGTTTATTGTTCTTTCATTGTTCATGACCTTCTGCTCTTCCATTGATTGTAATCTCAGGCAGAGAGTGTGGAAAAACAGCGCCATATGGGGCAGCCAGTCACCTGGGTCCTCATTCCATCCCCTTCCCCATCCCCACCACCATCCTTGACTAGCTGTTCCTCTCCTAAATCCTTTAATCTCTCTACATTTCTACTTCTTCAGCTGTTTATTATGCACCCCTTCCCCAAAATACGAGGATAGTCATGACTTAGCCACCTGAGAACAGGAAGCTGGAGGAATTCTAACTTTGTGGTTAACTTTTCTTCTTACTTCCCCTTGCGTGCTTTCCTACCTGTGGTTACTGTATGTCCACCCTTCCCCCACCCCATGCAAGCACAGGGAGGGAAGGGGGATAGGGATATTCTCTGTCTTATGTTCAGGGTTCTAGCATAAGACTCTAGTAGTATGTATGGCTGACCTGGGTCCCCAAGAAGAGGTTATTACTGATATTGGCATTCCTTACATGAAAATGGCACTTTTAATGTGGGGATAGAAAAGGTTTCTCTTCTCTCCTTATTTCTAAAAACATTGGCCCTGTTGAGCCATCTCTAATAATGGTTAAGGGAGCCTGAATTCTGTTTCTGATTTGTCCCATGAGGAGTCACCTGTCTTCCAGGGTCTGTTTTCCTCATTTGGAATAATGACAAATCATGGGCTCTGCCACCCTCACCAGCTGTGACCTAGGAGAAAGACATTTTGTAAATACACAGCTCCCCCTCCATGCTTTACACAGAGATGGTATAATGGGAACCTGTTCACCTAGGGAAAGACAAGACCCATTGTAGCCACAGTTTGCCCTCCTGGGGTCAGGTGCTTCATCAGGTTTCTTCCTTTAATCTTTAATACAAAAGAAACCTTAGGGAAAAAATAAGTAGGACAAGTGCATTGCCCAGAGAAGCAATTGGCACAGTCTGCAGGTTGGCATGACCTTTGCCAGATCTCTGCAGCTAAAGAATTGTGGCAATTATTCTTAGCATCTGATGCACAAGCATTTTTTACGAGTCTCAAAATGTCCAGGCAAGATAAAAGAAAGGCTCAAGGTCAGGAAGAAACTCCTTTGACAAAGATAGGGCCAGGAGGGGGTCAAGTGGAAGCCACCTGCATATTCAGTCACATTGTCATTGTTTACTGTGGAAGATGCTCTACAGACCACAGGCTGAAACTTCACACACATGCACACACACACACACACACACACACACACACACATGCTTCCTGCCTTCAAGAATTGTGTAGACTACTATGTAATCAATTATTCCCATACCAGGATAGACATTCAAGGAGATGACTTTCAAGTACGTGGCGTTTGGACTGAAGTTTGGCATGCAAACTTTTAAACTCCTTATTCTCCTTGCCCTGTCTCATTTTTCTCCAGAGGAACTATCACCTTCTAAAATAAGATGTAATTTACTTAATACATTTGTTGTCTATCTCTCTCACCTGTGTTAACTCCAACAAAGGTTGCTCCTTCACTTTTTTTCCTCTGCATCGTTCCTAGTTGAGAAAAATGCAAAGAAAAATGAATAGGCTCCTATATTTGCAGAGTACCTTTGACTTTTCAGAGCAATGTCCCATCCATCTTATGCTCTGAAGAGCTCTGTGAAGAACAGAGATATGTGACCTTTTCATTCTGCTGGAGCAGTAATGTAGTCTGGGGGAGGGGGAGAAGGATGGAAGGTTACTCAAGGTCATTCGCTTAACACCCACCAACCTTATAGAGATGTCATTAGAATCTCTCCTGGTGTATATAAGAAGCTCTCAAAGTACAGAAATTATTCTTTCGTTTTTCTTATATCATGTTTTTCAGGGGAAAAAAAAAGTATTAAATTACATTCTTGGTACTACCAGCTGGCACTGTGAAAATTTTTCTGACTCCTTTGCCTTTCTTGCCTCCTTACAGAAAATAAACTCATCCTTCACCTCAGTGCTCTAACTTTCACAAAGACCCAAGAAGATTTTTTTCCAACTAACAGGCTGGAACTGGCAGCTTCACTAACGCAAGGCTCTCGCTTATTTCTTGCTTCTGAAACAATTTTAATAGTGATTATAATATATTTACTAACCACATCCTTAGTAGAGTCAAACATCAGATACCCGGAGTTTTACTGTCCTGACAGCCCATTGTTAGAATAATACTCTTTTTATGTATCCTTACACAAAACACATTCAAACAAAATATAAGATTTCTAAGAAATAAAAGGTGATTTTCCTCAAGAAAGCTAAGGCATTTTTACTTATTATGGCTTATCCTGGTAACTGATGACAATAATGGCTTATTCACATGTTACACGGTTACAAAGAGGGTTAGAATAACTGTTAGGAGCCTTCCTCAAGCTCTGCTTCTTTTTCTCGTTTCTCCAGGTTATAAATCAAAAGGTTCTTCAAAGTCCATGAGCCTCTTCATGAATTGGCTCCTGGCTGGGAGCCTATGATAAGAGGATTTGTCACCGTTTAGGTGAGGAGAATGGAATCTGTTAATGATTTCTCGATTTCTCTAAGCTCTTGCCAAGCTAATAATTCATTTTTTTGATCTGGAATTCTGTAATATCAGCTATATGGATTCTGTATTTTTTTCTCATGTGGGACGTATGGACAAGAATTCGCTTCTATTCTGTTGCTCTCCACCAGGGCTGCAAGGAGCAACCAAAGTTTCAATATCCTGATATTTAGCCAATATGACCCCTCCGTTTCTGGGGCATATGGTCTGAGTCCCAGGTGATAATGGGTGAAAGGCCACCAACTGCTTTGCTGGCACTTACCAAAGAATGAATGTCAGCTTCTCCCTTTATGGTCCCCCATATTATCTCAGATAATACCAAGTTTTTTTCTAAAAGTTTGATTTTGCATGTTATCCTGATACTCCTGATTTTTACACTAGTTAAGATGTTTGGATACAAGTATCAGAAACCAGTTAAAATGAACTGTAGGCTTTCAAGAAAGGATTTATTGTAAGGACTGAGGGGATTCTTACAGAACCCATTGCAACTGTGCAGCCTAACTCGGGGAGCAGTTCCTGAAAGACGATCAGGAGCCCAAGCCAGCCACGTTTCTTCACCTCTCCCCTCTGCTTCTCTCTGCACAACAACTTCATGTTTCTCTACCCCGGAAGAATTGTTTTCTTCCCAAACCAATTCACATGGCAGGTGTGACCAACGACAGCTCCCAATCATATACACTGTAGATCCAGACCCTTAGAACAACCCATCTTCCATAGTTGCAATTTCAAATTCCTGCAAAAGGGTCTTGAAATAGGCCAACTGGAGTCAGGTGCTCTTCCCTGTTCCATGATCTGTGGCCATGAAGGTGGGACCACTTTGGTTCTTGAGCACCCATTTCTGTTCTTTTGGCCATAACATACACATTACTGGAAATTAGGGAATAAAGGATTGGAGGACTTCATCATTAGCCTTGGCAGTCACTTCAAAGGGGTGTGATTCAGCAAGGACCTGAACTCAACACAACTGTATAATGGACATGATTTTGGACTGCTACCCCCGATCTGACCTGCTTGTCTTAAAACTGTCTTTATGAAAAATGTCTAAAGCACAGAAGACCATGGTTATGTCTTCTGACGCAGTCCTCATCTAAATGTTTGGTGGACAACATAGCCAATAGTGTATCTGGCCTCTGTTGGTGTAGATTATGAGTGAAGTCTGTGTAGCCCAGCCCTTCCCAAACTTTGATATGCATGCAAATTACTGAGGATCCCCTTAAATGTAGACTCCGGCTCAGTGGTCATAAGGGAGGGCCTGAGAGTCTGCATTTTTACCAAGCTAGATGCTACTGCTACTTCTTTGGGGATCCACACCACACTCTGAGTAACAAGAATATAGAAGAAGCCCTGGCCAGTTTGACTCAGCGGTTGAGCATCGGCCTGTGGACCAGAGAGTCCCTGGTTCAGTTCCTGCTAGGGACACGTACCACAAAAAAAAAGAATATAGAAGAAAATGTTGAGAAGCAAGTATATTCTGTTATCCTTTAATTATAGAACAGTGGTCTTTTCCCTGAAATTGTGGATAAAAGCTAAAGGAAATGGTAGAAGATGGGGAACAGAGGAAAAATCATGATGTTCAGGAATTCCAGATATTAAAATGTATTATTCAGGGGAATCTATGGTGTTCCTTTTAACATACACAGAAAAAGATTAAAAGATTGTCATCAAAATTAATTTTTTAAAAAGAGTGTGTCTGACCAGTTGATCCATATTTTTTCTCTAGAAAATTCTAATCAAGAAACACAGACACTGCAGTCAGTTTCATAGAAGGAACTTGAACTGACTTGTGTATATTTGAAGGTTGGAGATCATGTTGTGCCCCTGCAAACAGAGGAAATTGGCTAACATTTTAGAAGGAGTCAGAAAGAATCAGAGTGGAGAAGAGACAAATCAGACCATGGCACCTCTGAGACATGAGAGCAAAGCTTTGGTTCCAGTAGCTTCTGGAGTCCAGTTCCCACGAGGTCCAGCAGCAGTTCAGCTCCTGTATCCATGAAATTAGCTATTTCATTGTTACAGTAAAATCTCCCACTCTGACTGAGCTAGCTTAAGTAATTTCCTTTTGCTGCAACCAACAATCCCTGACTAAGCGAGCCTGAGAGGGTGTCAGATGGGGAGTGAGGGCCGAAGGGTGGGAGGACATCTCATTAGTCATTTAGCTGAAGAACTCAGAAGAGCATCAACTCAGGCGCCTACCTACTCACGTCTGCTTCTTCTTCTGCCTTCAGAAAATGAAGTGCTCAGAGTTTTTTAAATACATCCGACCTGTTTTCTAAGCCTCGTCAGGACCTGCTGGTAAGAGGCTGCACAGTTTTCCTGGGCAGGACGGCTAGCCTTACCTGGCTGACTTCACAGGTCATCTAGCAGAACTTTCAGGCCCAACATAAAGCATATGCCACTCCAACCATTTCATAATATCTCTTTCTTCCTACCTTCTTCTCAACCGTTACTTGTGTTACTGGAGGATAGGGATTCAATGATGGGCAAATTTTCTTGCATTTTCCAAAATAGATTTACCTCAGTGGTGAATACAATATAGGATCACAATAAATGTTTTCATTTTAAGGAAAAAATTTGGAATCTTTTTCAACAATCACATCAATTCTTTATAAAGAAGACAAGCTGCCCTGGCCAGTTTGGCTCAGCGGTTAGAGCGTCGGCCTGCGGTCCGGAGAGACCCGGGTTCGGTTCCCGCTAAGGGCACGTACTTCGGTTGCAGTTTGTCCCCGGCCCTGGTTGGTCGTGCGGGTGGCAGCCACTCGATGTGTCCCTTCATGTCGATGTTTCTCTCTCTCTCTCCCTCCCACTCTATCTGTACAAAAAATGGAAAAAATCCTCGGGTGAGGATAAAAAAATAAAAAAAAAAAAGAAGACAAGCTAAAGCCCACAAAGAAAACAAAAGACCGCTCTTAACTAGTACCTTCTTGATTGAGCTATTAATTTGCAGCGCCCTGAAATGCCTGAGTTATTTTTTCCTCTACCAGTAGAGACCACATCATCCTGAAACAGTTAAATGAAGAAGGATTCTTTCGTATTACTTACAGAACTTCACGTTGCCAAAGCTGAGCATGCTCTCGGGAGGATTTCACTTTAAACAGTGGTGCCACTGGCTTCAGAACTAAATTTAACCTGATTGATTCTTGTTTTTCCAGTAAAGAATTCAGGTTCTATTTACACAGGCCAGGTGTTCACCATTCTTATTAATACTTGGAAGTTCTCTTTGCCTCAGTTCTGTATCTATGTTAGTCTGCTGGGGCCGCCATAACAAAATACCAGACTGGGTGGTTTAAACGACAGAAATGTATTTGCTCATAGTTCTGGAGGCTGGAATCCAAGTTCGAAGCGCCAGCTCAGTTACTCTTTATTGGGAGCTCTCTCCCTGGCTTGTGGCGGCCTCCTTCTTGCTGTGCCCTCACATGGTGGAGGGAGAGGGAGATGTTTCTGGTGTCTCCTCCTATAAGAATACTGATCCTATTGAATTAGAGCCCCAACCTATGACCTCATTTAGCCTTAGTTATTTCCTTACTCCAAATACAATCACAGTGAGGATTAGGGTTCCAACATATGAACTGAGAGGAATAAAATTCAGTTCACAGTAGCATCCAATAACCATAGTCAGACCTTATCTATCTAGAAAAACTAAAATAGTGATATGATAAAAATTTGAATAGTCCGGACAACTTATAGGGACTTACCGTTAGGAGGCCTGAAATTAAGTAATTTACATAACGTGAACTCTAATTATGGAGAACTTTTTCTTTTTCCCCCCATAAACATAAGCCCCAACTTTATTTATGGTATTGATTGCAAAGTTTGATTGTATAAGCATATGTTTATTCTCCTGAGATAAAGGCTCCTAGTTATCATCAACTTATGAAAGTCTTGGTGCAAGAAACCCCTCTAAAATTAAAAATACCCCTTTTCTCCACACCCTCGCCAACACTTGTTGTTTGATGATTTGTTGTTGTGAAGGGGACTCTAGTACACTGCTGGTGGGAATGCAGACTGGTGCAGCCACTATGGAAAACAATATGGTGTTACCTCAAAAAATTAAAAATTGAACTTTCATTTGACCCAGTGATCACACTTCTAGGAATACACCCTAAGAAGCCTGCAACACCAATCAGAAAGAATATATGTACCCCCATGTTTGTAGCAGCACTATTTACAATAGGTAAGATCTGGAAACAGCCCAAGTGTCCATCAGTAGACGAATGGATAAAAAAGCTGTGGTATGTATACACAATGGAGTACTACGCAGCTGTAAGAAAGAAAGATCTCTTGTCCTTTGAGACTACATGGAGGGACCTGGAGAATATCATCCTGAGTGAGGCAAGCCAAACAGAGAAGGACAAGTATCATATGATCTCACTTATTTGTGGAATATAATGAACATAACAGTATGAGGAACGGGGTAGTCCCAGAGACGTGGAGGTGGGGTACAGACTGACAATCCCCAAAAGAGGGGATGGTGGGGGACAGATAAACCACAGAACTTATATGCATGTATGCATGAACAGTGGACATGGACAACAAACTGGGGACAGGGCGGGGAGGGAGAGGGAGTGGGGAATCAGTGGGGGGAAAAAGAGAAACATCTGTAACAAAAATTAATTAATAAAAAAATATAAATAAATAAATAAATAAAATTAAAAATGCCTAGGGATTATAGATAACTATTATATATTTAGACTAAAAAACTCTCCCTCAGGGACCCATTGGTAAATATCTAAGGACAGACTCTTGCCATCATTCCTATCTGCCCACAATATCTGATACCCAGTAGGACATCAACAAATGAATTAATTCCACTGACTTATAAACATCCTGAACTACTACTCAAATAGTACCCTCAAGAAAGAAACCATGTGGCTATGCACAGATGTGGGTCACAGCCAGATGGAATCAAAGCCTCATACTAGATGGAGGCTGACGGAGAGTCTGACCTCACTTCAAGAATTCCTTCTTAATGTTCCCCAGAAAGAATGGTCAGGAGCTGAGAGAAGGAATCCTGTCTTCTGAGCCGCCGGTGCCAGGTGAAGAAAAGCTGTCTCTCCTTGGCTATGCATTTAGCCCTCCCCATTAATGGATAGAAAGATGGGGTAACATCAGGTTGGATTGGAAAGTGTAACAACTCCCACTTCTTTTAGGCTCTCTCAGCTTCATCAGAGAACAAAAAGTCCACGGCACTGACTTTTACTGCTAGGCCAAAACACTCCACCTTTTTAGTGAATGCTGCACCCTGTAGAAGACCCTATGTCTCCAGGACACTGGGCTGAGAGCAGAGACTTTGCACTCTTCATTTTCAATTTTATACATGGAAGTTTCCATCCAAAACTGTTTTCCTTCCTCCAGCCTCTCTCTCATCTCTTCCTCTCTCTCTTCTCTCTCTCCCTCTCCCTCCCCTTGTATTTCTCTCTTCTATCTCTATCTTTCTATTGCCACTTTAAATATTTCCTCTTTCTCTCAAGTCTTGCTAATGTAACTTCCTCACACTATTATTACCAGAAATTAATATTTATTGCCATAAAATGATAATCAGTTGCACGTAGCAAACTAATTCCAGAGACCCGCTTCCCTCCATCAAGGCCTAATTCTTTCTTTATTCTATCCACGTTCCTGTGTGCTGAGTCATATTCTAGTGCTATACTGACACTGTTAACAATCCCTCACACTTACACAGCTCAGGAAATTGGAGAGCCAAGGGTAGAAAAGTTTTGAAAGGTCATCTAGTCCAGATACTGTGATACTCGATACACAATTTCTCTCCTGTCTGCGACAAGGTTTGCAGACTCGTGGACCAGGGGAGAAATCCAGCCAGCACATAAATTTGGTTTGGCCCACTAAAAAAAAGGGGGGGGGATTAAAAATCAAGAAACTTCATATTTAAATTTTAATTTTAAACTTTTCTTGAAAAAAACAACAACCTTGCTTTAACCTAGGTGATACGTGGCTAGAGCTGAGAGGTAGTTACTCCTTTAGGCAGGACAGAGCCTCTCTGATTCACAATTCCCAACCCCTCCCTATTGAATTATCTTCAACCCATATCACTGGGTTGTTTGACTCTTGATGTTGACTCTTCTACAACAATCGCCAAGAATCTCATACGTGTACGCTTGAGCTCACCATCTCCAAACACAGCCCACTCCGTCTTTGAGCAGTTCAACCCAGAGATCTTCCTTCAACTCTGAAAGCCAAAGCCTCCACCGCTGGCTCTAGCCCTTCTCCATAATACTCGGCAAAGGAAGTGATCGCCAGTGAGTTCTCCCAATGGCAGCATCCCCAGGCCCTTGTCCAACTTGGCTGCCGGTTCCTTCACCACTTTGGGATTTTTCTATTGTTTTTTGAGGGGTTTTTTTGTTTTGTTTTTTTTTTGGTACGTGCCCCTAGCAGGAACCGAACCCAGGACTCTCTGGTCTACAGGCCGACGCTCCAACCGCTGAGCCTAACTGGCCAGGGCACCACCATGGTTTTTATTTTCTGAACTTGATCCATTCTGCTTTTATTCCTTTTAAAGTATAAAATTCAGAGATGAAGGTTTTCTTTCTGGCCAATTTAGCTCATCCCTTTATCTTTTAGAATTTCATTCAAGTCCAAATTGAAGGAGTGTTTACTGAACACTCTGCAGGTGCCGGGCACTGGCATAACATTGACAAGCAGTAAAACTTCAGTGCTGGCCTTCCTGTGGGGAGACAGTGTCACCGCGCAGTCTCCCAGAGACAGGCAAAATAAATTCCAGATGCATCCAAGAATTTGGACATGAAAAGAAAATGAAATGTTAACAAATCTAAGGGTAAACATGGGTGAATAATATGACTATCTTAGAACGAACTTTCTAATCACGACAGAAAACTTCGAAGCTACAGAGGGGGAAAGAAAAGGATAAATCTAACTTCATCCAATTTTAACATTTTTGGAGGCTAAAAGCACCACAAACAAACAGAAAAGACAAAGTTGGGGAAAGATTTGCAACACAAACGACAAAGGACTGATATCCCCAATATACAAATTACTCTTACGAATCAATCGACAAAGCACATAAAAAATTTACAAAAGAAATATAAATGATGCAAACAAATGAGACCATTCTGAACCTCATTAATAATGAAAGAAATACAAGTTAAAACAATGAGATATTTTCCAAGTAAATACTGGCCATAATTTTTTTTTTAAATTTGAAGTCCTTGCTGCTGTCAGTGTGTCCAGGATCCGGCTCTCGCATTCACAGTACGTGGAAACAGCCCTTATGCAGGGAACTCAGCAGTTCGCTCATTTTAAACGTCCTGATTCTGTCATTTTAATTGTTCTTATCCATCATCTAACCCATCCCCCATCACATCATAGCTTCCAGAACTAGCTCACACCTGCACCTTCCCAGATTCTCATGCCAACCCTCTTGATTCTACTCAATCTATAATTTCTAGGACTCAGGAACTCTATTCTCCAGGCCTAGAGGATATCCTCACAGCTTGTCTGTTTTCTTACATCTCCTAGGAAATGCAACAATGGTCTAGGGAACTCCATAGCGTCCCTGCCAAGGTTTCTGATCCACAAGAATGTCTTTCTACGCCAATTTCCTTACCTACAGTAGATGATGGTTCTAACTGGAATAGAAACGTAAGCACCTAGAGCTCCTGGGGAAACTGAGTAACATCACGACCAAGACAGTCATGTTAATGCCTGGGGTTTCCATGCAAGGTAAAGAAATAGAAAGCAGACATGAACTCACTGACCACATCACCTAGAAGTGTTTTTTCTTAGCAGAGACTGATTGTGTTTACATAGTTATAATGAGATAATACCTACCAGGTCTATGTTCTCCCAGTGTGTTTAGCTCAGACCTCTTATCCAATGCTTGCACCCTGCTGTCTATGCAGCTCCACAAGCCATAAACAGAAGGGTTTTACTTTATATTGTTTGTATTATGAAAACAATAGTCATGCTGAAGACAGTTCACTCTCTTGCAGGTTGGATTTGTTCTCCTTGAGGTAAACTATAAAAGTGAATAACGTTCCTTGAAAGTATCATCCTAAGTGAAACAAGCCATACAGAGAAAGACAAGTTTCATATGATCTCACTCATTTGTGGAATATAATGAACATAACAGTCTGAGGAATGGGGTAGTCCCAGAGATGCGGAAGTGGGGTACAGACTGACAATCCCCTAAAGAGGGGGGTGGTGAGGGAGAGATAAACCACAGAACTTATATGCATGTATGCATGAACAGTGGACATGGACAACAATCAGGGGAAAGGGCAGGGAGGGAGGGGGAGAAAGGAATCAGTGGGGGGAAAAGGAGAAACATCTGTAACAAAAATTAATTAATAAAAAAATAAAGTGAATAAAGTCATACTACCTTCTCACCAGCAACTTCATCTTTTTTCCTTTATTGATTTTTGGAGAGAGGGAGGAAGAGGGAAAGATAGAAACATCGATGAGAGAGAACATCGATTGGCTGCCTCCTGCATGCCCCGCACTGGGGATCGGCCCACAACCTGGGTATGTGCCCTGAGGAGGAATTGAACCTATGATTTCTTGGTGCATGGGTCGACACTCAACCACTGAGCCACACGGCTGGGTTCAACAGCAACTTTAAAAGACAGTTGCTACTTAGCTAAGTACCTGGGATCATTTAACATTCCAGGCTTAATTTTCCCCAATGATAAAATGGAGCCAACAACATACAAAAGAAAGAAGGGAGCCCAGAAGATTAGTTCGGAATCTTATTCTGTCCATCTCGTGACTTTTTATACTACATCTCTCATTGTACTAAGGATTTCAGCAAATGTTAGTTGAGTGCTTCTTTTTAATAAATGATGCTGGGAAAATTGGATATACACATGCAAAAGAATGAAATTGGATTTTTACCTTAACCATATATAAAAATTAACTCAAGATAAATCAAAGACCTAAACATAACAGCTAAAACTGCAAAACTCTTAGACGAAAACTTAGGAAGAAAGCTTCATGACACTGGATTTAGCCATGATTTCTCATGCATCACCCTAAGATCACAGGCAACAGAAGAAGCAATAGATAAATTGGACTTTATCAAAATTTAAAGTGCTGTGCATCAAAGGACATACCCAACACAGTGAAAAGAAAAACCTCAGAATGGGCAAAAATATTTTAAAATCATATATCTGACAAGGAATTGGTATTTAGAATATATAAAGAACTCATTCAACTCAACAACAACCAAAAAAGTAGTTTTCAGTTAGCAAAGGACTTGAATATACATTACTCCAAAGAAGATATAAAATAGCCAAAAAGCACACAAATAGATGTTCTGCATCGTTAATCATTAGAGTAATGAAAATCAAAACTACAAGGAGATACCACCTCACACCCATTAGAATGGCTATCAAAGAAGAAAAATCAGAAAATAACAAGTGTTGGTGAAGATGTGGAAAAACTGGAACCATAATGCATTGCTGATGGATATGTAAAATGGTTCAGCCACTGTACAAAACAGTAAGTGGTTCCTCAAAATGTTCAACAGAGAGTCACCCTATAACCCAGCAATTCCACTTCTAGGTATTACACCCCAAACAATGGAAAACAGGGATATATGTTCACCAATATTCATAACAGCATTATTCACAATAGCCAGGATATGGAAACAACCTAAGTGTCCATCAAAGGGTGAATGGATAAAGAAAATGTGGTATATACATGCAGTAGAATATTATTCAGCCTTAAAATAAGAAGGAAACTCTGACATTTGCAACTACGTGGATGAACTTAAGGACACTATGCTAAGTGAAATGAGCCAGTCACAGAACGACAAATACTGCATGATTCCTCTTATATGAGGCATCTGAAAGAGTCAAACTCATACAGCAAAGAATGCAATAGTGGCTTTCAGAGGCTGGATGGTAGGGAAAATAGGGAGTTGTTATTTAGTGGATATAGTTGAGATTTTGTTCATCTTACAAAGGAAAGAATTAACCTCCTAGCTCTTCATCCAATATCTCTGACACAGGGAATTACTCACTCATGTTACAGAATTTATGCCTCCAGTTTTATCCATAGCACTTAACACATTTTAACATATTCTATAATAGCTCCTTAGAAAATAGCTAAATTATTGAAATAATGAATAAACTATTTTAGACTATGTCTATCGTGAAAATATAAAGTAACAGGTGTCGATGGGCTCTTTATACAATACCTTGTTGGTGGTTTTCAAAACCTAAAGAAGCACATTTGCCAAGGGCAGGATCAGAGAGGATGCAGACACCCATTCCGTTACTAGAGGGGAAAACCCTTCCGTTATCGTTGTGGCTGTCATTTTCTGTGCGTTTGCAATATTATGCTTTAAGTAAGGATAAAGGTAAGTTGAGAAAAAGACACAATGTTCTTTTCAACAGTTTCAGAACAGCTCATGGCTTTTTGAGGACAGATATGTGCAAACAGCTGAGGCCTTCTTTCCCAGTAGGATTAAAGGATGAATGTCCATAAAGCATCTTGGGCTCCACGCATAGCCTGGCAGATGCACCACGGGGAGGCAGGCAGCCCACTTTCCTTTCAACTTCTGTCAGCTTCCCCCAGTTTCCCAAGTGATTTATCCTCCTACACTCCCTAGCTAAGATTCAGGAGAAAATATTATTGGAAGCTTGAATTCAGCATCAGACGAAATGAGATTCAGAACCTAGAGCAATCCCTTGAAACGATATAATCCTATTACCCAATGACACCCCAATAAGTTTTTTTTAAAGAACCTAGAACTATCATATCTTCTTTGAACTCCATCACCAATGTAAAAAACCTTTTAACTAAAACGCTTCTTTTTCTTTTTACCTTCTACAACTATTGCTGCAAAAAGACAGGAGATCCATGTTGGGGGGCAGGGAATGCTGGGGCCCCAGCAGCTCATAGTCATTTGCACAAGGATTGGTGACATTAACCTTTCTCTGTAGGTTAGACAAATAGGCTGTGAGCAAGGGGGGCACAAAAGGAAATCTGAGAAGTATTTATATCTGTGCTAAATAGATCTCCGTGACCAAAAAAGGGGGGGGGGATTTTGGGGGGTTGTTGTTCATCTTATCTGAAGTGTTGTGGCTCCCTCAGATGACATCCATACACATACACAAAAGTAAATATATAAATATATGCTGGAACCAAAGCTCCAAGGTAGATGTTGTATGGGTTATACTCCATCTTTCTACCCTATACCCATGCCCGTATGTAATAATCTAGCTAATTTGGCTTTACATCTGCATTCATTCGAATTAATATATGTGAATAAAGGTAAACAATTAAAGTATTGGTGGTGTTCTTTTTTCGCCCTAACTCTATTGACATGTCACTGACCAGGCTGAAGAAACACAATGTGATGATTTGCTGCACATAATGTGTTGTGAAATGTTTGCCACAATGAGGTTAGTTAACATGTTCTTCATCTCACAGAATTGCCATTTTGTTTTTGTTGTTGTTATGGGGAGAACATTTAAGATCTATTCTCATAGCAGTTTTCAAGTATGCAATACAGTGTTATAAACTATAGTCCTGATGCTGTACATTAGATCTGGAACTTATTCATCTTATAACGGCAAGTTTATACTCTTTTACCAACATTCCCCATTTCCCCAATGCCCAGCCTCTGGTAATCATCTGCTCTCTTTCTGAGAGTTCAACTTTTTAGATTCCGCACAAGAGTCAGCTCATACAGTAGTTGTCTTTTTCAGACTTATTTGACTTAGCATAATATTGTCAAGGTCTATCCATGTTGTTGGAAAATGCAGGCTATTTTTCTCTTTGTGGATGAGTAGTATTCGTGTGTGTGTTCTGTGCATGTGTGTGTCACATTTTCTTTATCCATTCATCTTTCAATGGACACTTAGGTTGTTTCGATAGCTTGGCTATTGTGAAAAACACTGCAGTGCACATGGAAGTGCAAATATTTCTTCTAGATCCTGATTTCATTTATATATATATATAACCAGAAGTGGGATTGCTGGATCATATGGTAGTTTTGTTTGAATATTTTTATTTATTTTTTTTTCAAATGTTTATTTTTTTAATGGCCCCAAGAAATTTATTTATTTATTTATTTTGGTTGTTTTTATTTATTTATTTTCTTTCTTTATTTTATTTTTTTTTAATTTTTTTTTTTGTTACAGATGTTTGAATATTTTTAGGAAACTCCATACTATTTTTCATCATGACTATACCAATTTACATTCCCACCAACAGTGCACAATAATTTTTTTTTTTTTTTTTATCCTCACCCGAGGACATTTTTCCATTTTTTGTACAGATAGAGTGGGAGGGAGAGAGAGAGAGAAACATCGATGTGAAAGGGACACATCGAGTGGCTGCCACCGCACGACCAGCCAGGGCCGGGGACAAACTGCAACCAAGGTACGTGCCCTTAGCGGGAACCGAACCCGGGTCTCTCCGGACCGCAGGCCGATGCTCTAACCGCTGAGCCAAACCGGCCAGGGCCACAATAATTTTTTTTCTTTCAATTTCTCGCCAGCATTTAGCTCTTGTCTTTTTGATGATAGCCATTCTAACAGTAATGAGGCAACATCTCACTGTAGTTTTGACTTGAATTTCCCTTGATTAGTGACGCTCAGCATCTTTTCATGTACCTGCTATCCATTTGTCTGTTTTCTTCAGGAAAATGTCTATTCAGGTTCTCTGCCCATTTTTAATTGGATTGTTTGTTTTAATGCTACTGAGTTATATGAGTTCTTTATATATTTTGGCATTAAGTCCTTGTCAGATACATGGTTTGCAAATGTTTTCTCTTATTCTGTAAGTTGCCCTTTTATTTTGTTATTTCTTTTGTTTTGTGGAACCATTTGTTGATTTTTGCTTTGGTTGCCTCTGTTTTTGGTGTCAAAAGGCCGTTGGCATGCACTCTTGTGGCTGCAGAGTCCCGCCATGGACTGTGCACAGCAGAGCAGGCCAGTGATGGGAGTCAGGCTGGAGACGGGCATGTGCACAGCTGGAGGAGCTAGCTGGAGGTGAGTCCAGTGGTGCAGGCCAGTGGCAGGGGGCAGGGCTGTATCCAGACCCATAAGCGCTGTCAGACCCTGGCTATTGGCATATATCCTTGCTGTTGCAGGGTCTCACCACGAGCACACTTGCCCCAGTGGAGGCCAATGGAAGAAGTCAGGCCTGCAAGGGCTCTCACACTACTGGGAGCTGGCTGCAGGGTTTGGGGTTGGAATTTTGCACTCAAAAGGCTGCAGAGGCCTGGCTGGCTGCTGGTACAGATCCCTGGCTCTGTTTGGAGGAGGAAGATGGGGTAAAGAGGTAGGAAGATCTCAGATGGCTGGCATCTGCAAACAGAAAAACCAGTGAAAATCATGTGTCTATCAAAGGTCATTTATTTATAGACAGTTGGTTGTCACTTACCAAGTAGGAAGTGGGAGGAGCGTGAGGCAGCTCCCACCACTACCAAAATAGCACACCCACTGTTTAGCATTTTGCTCATTTATTTGTTTTTTAAGCTGAAAGATTTTCCTGCCTTCAAGTATGCAAGGGGGTGATTTCTTCAGTCTATTAACACAGTCTGGCATATAGTAGGAGTTAATTACTATGTACTGACCTCTAAGAGGGAGTAGTTAATGACCATTTTAATGGAGGGACACACGGTGTGTACCTGAGTATACCTGAAGAAGGTAGCAGTTCAGGAGAGGAAAGGTGAATCAATGAAAACAAATGGATGTCTCCTAAAGTATATTTCCCCAGTTTCTCCATTTTGCCATGAATCAGTCCAAGACCAATATTACAACATGTCCCTGCTAGCTTTCTGTGGCCTAACATGTATTCTAGAATGAAGCGAGCAATATTGTGTGCAAAGGAAACATCATGCCCTGGGATACATTTGTTTCTTAGATGAAATAGGTGTTTTTCCTTCCATCTCCTTCCACCCATCACATTGCAATCAAAGGGATCTTTTAAAAATGCATGCCTTGCCCTTGGAGTCAAGCCCACAAGTCCCTGCGTGAGCCTGCAAGGTTCTCTGTGACCTAGTTTCTCCTGAATTCCCCAGCTGCCTCTCACATAAACCCCCTCAGCCCTTATGCTGCAGCTACTCAGTTCTCTCAGTTCCTCAAGGCACCCTGCTTCACAAGTCCTTGCATTTGCAACTCTTTCCATCCGGAATGGTCTCCCCACCCCTGACTCCCTGACGCTGCCGTACTTTTTCTTTTTTTTCAATTATTTTCATTAATTTGTTTTTGTTGCAGATGTTTCTCCTTTTTCCCCCGTTGACACCCTCCTCGGCGTACTTATTCTTTAAGCCTCCACTTAAATGTTAGTTCCCTTGGGGAAGCCTTTTCTGACCACATCAAACTAGATCAGAACCCTAATATGTAATATAACAATATCCTGTGCTTCTTTCGTTCCATTTTCCAATATTATATGAAAAAAAATCAATTAACTGTGTAATGGTTTAATATCTGTCTATGCCCCAGATTCTAATCTCTAGGAGGAACTATGTCTATCTTATTTATTACTATAAGCTGGAACTTAGCATTATGTCCAATATATAGTAGATTGTCAGTAAATATTGTCTGTCATGGTGTATAAGAGTGAATCTCCATGGAGATGTTTCACAAGTAATATTTCTAGCAGATGCGGAGGTCATTGAAAGGTGGCACTCGGATTCCTAGTTATCTGTCTTCTGATAATAAAGTAAATGTCCTACAGGAGATGGAAGTAGATAGTGGTTTTCATTTTGGCTAGAAAACAGCTTGAGTAGATTGAGGCAGATGGTCCATGCAAAATGCTTCAGAAACAAAATAGCGCTGACCTTTGGTGAGCAGGAACTATTTCAAAAGTTATGTGTGCGACGCAATTCAGTTCTACATCAGGATCAAATTGTTTCCAATAATTAATGCAAATCATTACATCTTTCTTTTATTCTACAGTGTCTTGGTCCTCTACGTTAGCTTAGGAAGTAGGCGCACATATTCTAGTTCAGCATCTCCCAGTCACATTCTCCTTCCTCCTCTATTTTTTTCCTTCCTCTGTTTAGCTACTTGCATTTTCCATAACAAATGCCTTAATCGGATATGACTGAATGTTGAGAAAAGCTTTGGGGGGGGTTAATATGTTTTTATTGATTTTAGAGAGAGAGAAAGAGAGTTTTTCTGGTCAAGGCTGATTTCCATCTCACCACCCACAACCAAAGAATATGACTGCCCTTATTATGTAAATAATAAACTATTGTTTCCTAATTATTCACAGTGCAAAAATTAGCTTTCTAGAAAAAACTTCAGAGTAGCTAAAAAAATATTCAACAATGCCCAGGTCAAAAAACTAAATTTTACATTTTACAGCATGTTATTATTCACAAAGCCCTTTGACATTTTGTCTGTCTTAATCCTGACTTTAATCACAGCAAGGCAGAATTTTTACTGGTGCGAAAACTGAGGCAGCTAATAAAGGTCAAACAGCTAATGAATAAATCGCTAAAATTCAAACTATATTTTTCTGCCTCGATATGTCTTTGTAATTACAAGATCTGGTTCGTGTGTTAAGGGGACAAGCCAAAAGCCCAAGGATGGTTTGCAGGAACTTCTGAATTGATGGAGCTCAAGTCTTTTGCTACTTGGAAACCCCCATCTTACAAAGGTCTTTCTTCAGAGCCTCATTCTCTTTCTTGTTTCTCAGGCTGTAGAATGTTGGGTTCAACATAGGAATGACCACAGTGTAAAACAGTGACACAAGTTTATCCTCCCTGAGGGGTTTTCCCAAGTTACCTTTCAGGTATATGAATATGACTGCCCCCCCCCCCAAAAAAGAGCCACTGCCATCATATTTTAAGGACAGGTGGAGAAAGCCTTGGTTTTGTCACCTATTGTACAAATCTTCAGAATGGCCCAAATAATAAACCAGTGGAATATAAGAATCACTAAAATGCTTTGGTCGTTATGACCAAGAAAGTACAGAGGTAGATCACTCATTCCCACAGCCTGGTCTCACTACAGGCAAGCTTCAGCAGGGGTGGAGGTCACAAAAGAAGAAGTCCACTTGGCTGGACTTAGAGGAGATTGAGAAAGTACACCCAGTACGGATCATTGAACAGAGCATGCCACCAGCATTTGCCCGGGCCACCAGCCCCAGGCATGTCTGTGGTGGCATGGCAGTGGTATAAAGGAGGGGTTACACACAGCCACATAGTGATCAGAGACTACCACAGCCAAAAGGAGCTATTTGGAACTAGCACAGAGTGTGCAAAAAAAGAACTGGGTCGCACAATGCTCATAGGTAGTTACCATCTTATCAGTATCCAAGGCCTCGAGCAGCTGAGGGACAGTAACAGAGAAGTAGCAAATGTTCGGGAAGGAAAGGTGGCTGAGGAAGAAGTACATGGGAGTCTGGAGGAAAGGGTCACTCTGGCCCAGCATTATTATGCCCCCCCATGGTGATGAGATAAAGAACCAAGAACACAAAGAGGAGACTCATCTGCTGCTCTGCCTGTAGCTGGAACCCCATCAGAATAAATTCTGTCACCACAGTGCCATTCTTGGCCACCAATCCTAGGTTGCACACTGAAATAAAAAAGTAAAGTCTCATTAAAGATAATGAATAAGGTGAACACAGCTGGATCTGATCATTTTTAGTAATGATAACAATCTTCTAGATTTGTAAAGCATTTGACATTCTTTACAAACTTTATTTCATTAGGCCTTTCAGAAATCCTTGGAAGGACACATTGTTAATCCCATTTTCAAGAGAAGAATATGAGGGTCGAAAAGGTAAAGTGACTAATTCATGATTTCCTGGTCAGCCAAGAGGCAAACCCAGAGTTAGAAGTCAGGTCCTTCGACATTTCCAAACTTCTGACAGGTTCTAAATTAAAAACGTCATCAGACTCACCGCAGAGCCAGAGAATTCCACTTTGTTGGAGACACTCAAATGGCAGTGTACTAAGGACATGGGCTTTGAAACCACACGCAGGTTCAAATTCCTGGAGCCCTCGAGCAAGTTTGTTCATCTTTCTGAGCCTCAGTCTCCCTGTCAGTTTAATGGTTATTTCAACACCAAAGTCACAATATTATTGTGAAAGACATAATGTACATACTGTGTCTAGTACATTGTCTAACTCACATAGTGAGAATTATTTTTTTTTCTAAATTATGCAGCAATGTGAGTACTGTGCTCCTAGGTTCATGTACATTTTGGAATCTTATTTCCTAATCCCAAGCCCCCTGGAGTCCCAATATCAACCCTATCAGTCTTTTCAGTTCTTTTGATGTGCATATAAACACAATGGAATTGGGTGCAAGACGGTGAGCAGTGAGCCTTGAAGAACAAGCACTATCAGAACCTCTACACCCTGTTACGGGCCAACTCACTTCCTCTCTGTTCTTGCCAAACATTGTGGCCTGGTTTCCAAGTTCTTCTCTTATTCCAAAGGACCTGCCCATTTTTTTAAATGCCAGATCAATATCAATCTGTGAGATACATGAATCAAGCCATTTCATAATTAGCCTGCACAGCTCATTAAAGGACAAAGCAATCACACTGAGTTTAGAATTCTAACGCAGGTGGAAATCTTGCCACATACTTGGACAGTCTTGCATCTGTACCTTTGGGGTAATGGAAACACTCAACGTGCACTTCGAAGGTGATTCTCCTTATAATTCTTCCAAACTTGAAACAAAAACTGAATTTGAGAAAGATCTCATAGGATTTCAGCTAAATAAAAAAATGAAACTTTGATCAATGTTTGACAAAAGCTGAACTACTGGTGAAACAAAGGTCAGCATCTGATGGTTTCCCACCACCTAGTCCCTGATAACGTGAGTATTGGGGAGGTTTTTTTTTTTTTCCTTTCCTTAGGGGCCATTCTAATTCTGACCTGTGACCAAAACAATGACTTGCTCTGTTCTGAAAGGAATTTACACAAATCATCCTGACCAAAGAAGGAAAAAGAGAGAGAGACAGAGAGATTACATTCCTTTATTTATTCAGTAAGAATCTACTGAGAATTCACCATGTGCCAACCATGCTTCTGGTTGCTCAGAACAAAATAGACAAAGATCTTTGCCCTTATAGAGCAGTCATGCTTGCACAGAGCCAAACATATACAATATATTTTTAAAGTATATGTTCTACCATGATAGATGATAAATGTTATGAAAAAAAAAAATGTTTTAAAGAGGAACAGCAGGGTGTGGGGAATTGGGAGAGGAGCATTAAATAGGACTGTCAGGCAAGGTTCACTGAAAAGGTGACATTTTAGCAGAAGTACTGGGGATCAGATCACTATATTAATGCTTGTTTGCACACATAGTTAACCATAAACAATAGAAAATAAATACACAAATCACCTGCAGTAAACCACCCCCACTTCCATTACAAAAAATGCTGAGTTCTTCAGGTCCTTCTGCAACACTTTCAAGGCAACTGTGTTCAGAAGGGTCAGCCTCCTGATACAGAGAGAGGCCCCTGATGAGGCTTGATGATCACTTAGTATAAAGGTAAGGCCAGATTCCCAACAACAGAGCATAGTGGCTAAAAAATGGGCCCTGGAGACAGACATAACTTGTTATTCCGAACTCAGACTCAGTCATTTCTATTTGTGTGACCTTGGGCAAAGCACTTTGACATCTAGTGTCTCAGTCTCTGCATCTACTGTAATAACAACACCAGCATTGCTGTGTTGTGAGAGGTAAAGGAGATAATTCATAAAAATACACACACTGCACCTAGTACCTGGTAATTGTTACAAAAGTGATTTTTCAACCACTCGGTTTTTCTATCATTCAGAGATTTAATTTATCCCCATTTTATTGCTGAGTAAAATGGGATTCAAAGTGATTCAATCAACTTTCCCAAGACCACACGGCAACAGGATTTCAGTCTCCAAATTCACAGTGTTTTCTACTAACCTCGACCACGGCTCACCACTTTGCCCCAGGAAGGAGGACGTTATAGCCGAGCTTCAGGTCGCCCCAGCGGGGGAGGCACAAGTCAGAAGAGCCACTTCATTGCACTGCTCCCCTAAGAGATACCTTTATACCTCCCCTCAGGGAGGGCAGCTACTTCCCTTTGGAGAGGAGTGTCATGGGGGGGGAGGGGCAGTTGAGTATGATGAGCCAGAAAGAGCAGATATGGTAGGAAGGCTGGAAACCGTGTCCAGAGCCCTGAATTCAAGTGCGGGTTCTGCCACTGGTGTACTGTGCACACTTAAGCTACTATCTTCCCTTCTTTGGGTCTGTGCCCGCCCATGAGAAGGCTGTACTAAGGGGCCTTCAAGGCTGCATCTTGTTCTACAACATGATGGTCTCTCTTCTCCTCTTAAAAGTCAAATGAGAGAGGGAGGGAAAGAGCATGTATTAACAATGACGAAGAATGACATTGGGACAACACTCTCTCTGTCCTATATTGTTCTCGTGTTTTACGCAAACTGCCTTGCGTGCTTTTCACAACACCCAAACACCAGATAGTGTTATTATCCCCATTTGTCGACTGGGAAGCAGGGCCTTGCAGAGATTAAGCCATTGGTTTAAGTAAACACTGAGCTGGGATTTGAACCTCTGTTGGACTCCAGCTCAGACCTGCCCTCCCATTGCTCACGAGTTTGATAATAACAAGTTGCCATGCAGTGAGTACCTTTTTATGCCCAGAATTTATATACATCACTCTCTACATTGAGCAAGGAGGACAGTAACATATATAAAGATTTTGACAAACGACCCTAAGAGTTGGAAACACTGTGTTCGTTCTCCTTTTTGTAGTATTTCCTTTTTTCCTATCTTGTCTGCAGGGATGGGGTGGTAGAATTGACGCACAGGGCTACCATCAAATCAAACTCCAATGAGGAGGGTGCAGCCACCAAAGACCCATCCCCTCTAGTACAGGTCTAAGGGACCAGACAAAAGCCATGCGCGCCAACCTCGCCCCTTATCACCTGCCTACCTGTACTTTCCCTTTGCCCAAATCTCATTCCTCAATTTTAACTTATTTTATCTTGCTGCATGTCATGCATTTTTATAAGCCACTTTACATCTCTTTTGGAAAGAGATATTGATGAATAAATAAATACAAAATAAAATGGCTTGTTGGCCAGATGCCTGGAAAATCAGCAGGATCGGCCCCATCAGCAGCAGACCAATAACAGCACCACCAGAGGACTTGGCCAAATGGGTTCTGGAAAGACAGTGCACACATGGTGTTTCAACCGAAATCAGAGATATCTGTGGGTGATGAAGAAGGGCCGAGGCTCAAGGGCGAACATGGAAAGCTTGGGCAGTTCTCCAGGTCTGTGCCCCTGAAGCCAGCTCGAAAATCATCATGAATTCAAATCTCAAGACAGTGACCCGGGCCTCCTTGTTGAGACAGTGAGCAGCAGGGGTAGGACAAGGGGGCAGGATACACCGTGGGTGATCCTTCTGAGCATCAGTATGTCCATTTTCCAATGGTCAGAGGAGGGTTTATTTTTGTTTGTTTGTTTTACTGATTCAGTAGAACTCACGAAGGCTTTTATTGGTGCAAATGAGGCTTTCTCGTTGACTCTAAATAGGCTTATTAGCAGCATGCAGAAGGATTTCCACTGTGATCGTCTCTTCGTCCCAGAGGAGAATTTTAAAGAAAACTGAGGCCACCCAGTGCTGGCTGATCCGAGGAGCCAAAAAGTTTGGGTCTCTCCAACAACAGTGCTTCTTTGCCTTGTGATGCACTGTTTACATTCCTGAACTGGTCCAAAATGATTGATAATTCTAGCTAGAACAGCAGACCCATTCCCTAATGATTAAGGTTAGGGAAAACAAACAGCAGCTCCAAAAACTCTCCAGGCAGAGAAAAGAACCACGGATCAGTGCAGCCTCAGAGAGAAGTATTTGGGCCCAGGCCATTTAGATAAACTAAGTTGCTGAAGAAATATGAACAGGACACTGGAGCAGCAGTTTTCTGTTTTTGAAGCTCATAAAATAGTTGAAATTGCTGGCTTGTAGGCATGCGCAGGAAGAAAGTGAATCCTTAATGCTATCACGAACCCACCATGCTCCATGGTATTGAGCAGCGTCAGCATTCACATGCTCAGAAATCGGTTATCTAACTGTTGATCGGGCACAGATATGTCTCACTTCCAGATAGGCCTCCCCCGGTGGACGTCTGGAACCCTGGGCTTATCTTTCTCCCATATGCGTTGTGTCTGCCCAAACCCACAGCCCCATTTTTGGGTCAGCCCATGGTAAACACACCTAGGACATGTCGTTCTCACACATTCCAAAGCTAAAGGAGAAGACCTTGAGATCAGCTACTCTTTGAGAAGACTAATGCTCCCTAAAACATTCACTACACCTCAGAAAATGAACAGGGGTTTCAGGAGTGAGAAAGCCCGGCAGGCTTTGGTGTTTAATAGGCTGCCCCTGAGCGAGGAGTCAAGAGGCTACTATGGATCAAACAAGACAATGTACGGGAAGAAGGTTCTGAAAGTAAAACATTAGCACTTGGAAGGAATCGCTAGAAGGGCCCAGACACCAGCTTTATGATGACACATACTGTGGAAAATATATAGCCATAGATCTGAAGAGTGTTTATATAGCTCAACAAAGCTAATCTGCTTAGACCCTCCAAGCCAGGTTTAAAGTTATTTTTAAATGGTAAGGAATAAAGTTTGTATGAAGTGCCTAAAGTTAAGTAGGTGCTGCTCTCAGCTGGAAATATGCAATGGAGACCATAAAGGACCTGCCTTTATACTCTGTGCAGGCAGTGAGCTGGACTCTGGGGATGTAGTGAAGAATATATAGAACTAAATGGACATAGATGACAGTGGTTCTCTCTCTGACGCTATAACAGAACTAGCATCATCCGTTTGGGATGACTTAGAGAGGAAAAAGGGGAAAAAGGAAGCAGTTACAAGATCTTTTGATGATCACTCAAAGTGTCAGGGTGGACTTGGGTCCTCAAAATGTTTAAAAAGTAAAAAACAAACATAGCTCCCTCCACCTACATTCTCTCTGTGTTCAGGTAAAGAGGTGGCTCAAACTAGAAATGAAAATAGAGTTTCTATTTAATCTTCCTTTTTCCTTAGAAAATTGTTTGGAAAAACTTTCACTGGCAATTTTTTAGTTGAATTAAAACTCACAAATACATAGAAAAGTAGTCTCCAGCAAGCCTCTGAAAATAGCACAAAGGCAGACCAGCATGGTGTCGCGGAACAAGGATGTTTTGAAGTTCTGTTACAGGGGGTCAAATCCCAGCCAGTTGTTTAAATTCTCTGAACTTCGGCTCTTTCGTCTATAAGATGAGCATGAACACTACCTAACTCACAACCCCTCTTCTGGGCATCTACCCAAAAAATTTGAAAACATCTGCAAAGATAGATGCACCCCTGTGTTCATTGCAATATTATTCACGGTGGCCAAAATATGGAAACAACAGAGTATCCTTCACTAGATGACTGGATAAAGAAGATGTGAAACATATATACAATGGAATACTACTCAGTCATGAGAAACGATAAAATAGCACCATTTGCAACAACATGGTTGGGTATTGAAAACATTGTTCTAAGCAGACAGAAAATGTTAAGAACCACATGATTTCACTCATGTGGGATATAAACTGAAATAATCAAATGAACAAACAAGAAAGGCAAACAAACAAAAACTCATAGACACAGACAACAGTATGGAGGCTACCAGAGGAAAGGGGGTTGAGGATTAGTAAAGGGTCAAGGGGGTCAAAATGGTGACCCCCTTGATTTGACTTTGGATGGTGAACACACAGTACAATATACAGATGATGTGTTATAAAATTGTAACCTGAAGTCTACATAATTTTATTCATCAATGTCACCCCAATTAATTTAATAGCAATTTTTTTTAAAAGAGGGTGCCTGTGTCTCTGTCTTTGGTGGACAGAATCCCTCTGATTTTCACAGCTAAATGTTATGTGGGTGCCTCTTCCCAGCTCTGGTGCTCTGGGCTGGGGAGCCTGGATGGTGGTTGGGACCCCACTCTCCTCAAGGGGAGCATTAGCAACTGAGGTATCTCTCCAGGGTCTCAGCCCCTGCCCAGAGGAAGCAGGGCCAGCCCCTTATGCATCTCCACCCTTCCTACCGGACTCGATCTGGCTTCTTCTGTAAATCCTTGTTATAAGACTTCTATTCAGCTAGTCTTTGGTTGGTCATTCAGGTTGATTGTTCTTATTCCATATTTTTCTTGCAATTCCAGTTTGGTCCTGGGAGGAGAGGAGTATAGCTTTCATCTACCCCACTGACATCTTGGATCCTCCTAGTTATTTTTTTTTTTTTTAGCCACACTAGCTTCAACTCTACTCTCTAAAGAAAAAAGATGAGCCCATTTTAGAAGAGAAGAAACCAGGATTTGGGTTGTCAATTCCATTTTGAATCTGAACCGTGGTTCATTTTTTTCTCTCTGACCTATGGCCACGCTTAGCTTTTGCAGGACCAAGAGGTCTCTCCCCAGTCCTGAAGACTGGACTGGTTGAAAGCAGAAAGTGGTGTCTTAGGGGTTGCATTTAAGGGCCATATGAATAAACATCTTCAGCACCTGCAGCTCGTGAGCCCCAGCACCCACAGGAGCACCCCTTAATAGCTGCCTGGATCTCTGTGCTATCCTGGGTGCTCCAGCAAGTCAAGTAGAAGACGGGGCAAGGGAACTTGCCACTGGTTCAGGGTACAGAGGGCTCTCTCATCAGGCCATGGGCTTCTTTTAGGCTTCTCTGATTCCCAGACAAAAGAAACCTTCAGAAAAGGGCCCTTGCAAAGTTAGCATTCGCCGTTTCTTCCCCACTCAAGCTTCATCCTGGCTGGCAACCCATAATTTAATCTTGTTTTAGAGATGGGGGGAGGTATCTCTGCATTTTGCTGTCTGGAGGGTTATTATCAACTCAAGGTGACCCTTTCTGACCCATCTCATTTATGGGGCACAAGGGAAATAGGGATTATATGAAGTCCCAGCAGCCTGCTTACTCATTTACTCAGCTGGTATTCATAACCTGTACATAAAGGACTTAAAGCAGTGCCTAGCACACCATATTAGCTTTATCTACGTTTAACCCGTTGGCTCCTCACAACAATTCTATGAGGTAGACACTGTTATTATTCTACTCCACCTATGAGGAAACGAGGACGCGGAGAGGTGAAATAGCCCCCATGTCATACAGGTAGTGAGAGGGAGCGCTGAGACTGGAACCAGGGGAGGCTGGTCCAGGCACCTTGCTCTCAACCACTGTCCTGCTTCCTGAAGTCAGTTAGCTGACTGTAAATACAGCTCACTTAGGATAAAATATTTGGACCATATCACAAGAGGAAGGGTAAGAGTAAACCCAATAAGTGCTGTTAATAGTTGGCGGAAAGGCATTAGAGCATAGTTGTTTAGCACATAAGCTCTGGCAGTAGGCTGTTTGGGTTCAAATCCTCCCTCTACCTTGTGAATTTAAAGAGAGGTTACGTCACTTCTCTACACCCACCTCCTGGAATGGCGTGGAGGTTAAAGATGGTACCATAAAACACTCAGAACAGGGTCTGGTACTATTAAATACCCTTCCAGAATTTTTTAAGAGACATTTACACATTTTTTAATTGGGAGCAAAGTTCATACACTATATTTTTTTTTTTTATCCTCATCCGAGGATATTTTTCCATTTTTTGTACAGATAGAGTGGGAGGGGGAGAGAGGAAGAGAGAGAGAGAGAGAGAAACATCGACATGAAGGGACACATCAAGTGGCTGCCACCCGCACGACCAACCAGGGCCGGGGACAAACTGCAACCGAAGTACATGCCCTTAGCGGGAACCGAACCTGGGTCTCTCGGTACCACAGGCCGACGCTCTAACCGCTGAGCCAAACTGGCCAGGGCCATACACTATTTTTATAGGGTTCCACTGGAGTGGGTTAACAAGAGAAAATGTAAGTGTTAGGAAGTTACTCAAGCGGAAAAGAACTTCAGCCCACTGGTGAGACCTCTCACTGGGCGGCTCATGCTGCGGAGGCCATCGAACACTGTACTGGGGACTCAGGAACCTAAAAGTCTAGGCAACCACAGGAAAACTAAATCCCAAACTTGCCACAAAGTTGGCAATATTGCCCTCTTCTTATATACCATACACACCTGAACAATCTCAAGGGTAGTCACAGTAACCAAAGGCAAAAGGCATCCCCAAGTTTTCTGGAATATGGAAATTCTCAAAACTCTAGTTTAGAGAAGAAACCCTACCGAAATATATATACATACATGTATATGACTGTGATTTAATATTCTTCTAATCTTGAAAGGAAATTAAAACAGGCTTATGTAATTTAGAAAACGTATTAATAAAATATGTGTCATTTCTTCTTCCTATACTACACAGGACACACATACTTAAGGCTATACCATCCATGAGACTTCTCATTAGTTCTTTAGTTTTCCATTGTGTTGTGTTATTATTTCTCATGTAGAAAAAGTGACTGATAATTATGTACGTGGGTCCTTTTACCCAGAAACCTTTTTGAACTCTAAAAGTTGTCCATTTGTTATTTTGAACTTTCAATATTAATAAAATGTTCATGCTTTTTTTAAAATAAAAGATATGTGCTGTTTTTTATCCTCACATGTGATGGAGAAGATTTCTATCCCAAACATTGCTATGCACTTAGCATTATATCCAGAGCATTTTGCACCCTGGTGGTCATATGTGGTCACATTTGTGTTTATACTGCACCCTCTCATTTAATTCTGGGAGGTCGGTCCAATAGGAGGGGCCTTCCATATATGTCAGAAATACCTCTGTATTATTTTATTTTTAATATGATGTTTTTGACATATGAAATTTTAAACATTTTATGTAGGCAAGTATATATGTGTGTGTGTGTGTGTATATACATATATATATATATATATGCCTTTTATGGTTTCTTTCTGTATTTTTTGGTTTTAAAAAATACAGTTCCCCCATTGAAAGCTGACAAAGATGTGCCTATATTTACTTTATAGTCTTTGATATATCCAGAGCTTGTAAGCTGTGAGATAGATACAGACCACATTTCTCTTTCCACGTAGTTACCCAGTGGTTCCACCACCCGTGATTCAATGAGTGTTCCTTTCTCCAATGATGTGAAATATCACCTTTATTACATACTAGCTTCTTGTGCATATTTGAACATGTCTGAAAAACAGTGTTTCAATTATTAAAGCTCCATAGTAAGCTTTTATATCAGGAAGGTTAATTGCCCTCTTTTTTATTTTTTTTATTAATTTGTTTTTGTTACAGATGTTTCTCATTTTTCCCCCACTGACACCCTCCTCCCCACCCCCAATGCCCCATCCCCAGCTTTGTTATCTACGTCCATTGGTCATGCATACACGCATGTAATATCCCCTCCTCTGAGTCTTGTCAGTCTGTATCCCACCTCTATGTCTCTGGGTTAATTTTGTTCAGCACTTTGTTTAGTTCATTATATTCCACAAATAAGTGAGATCATACGATATTTGTTTTTCTCTGCTTGGCTTGTTTCACTGAGCATAATACTCTCCAGGTCCTTCCATGCCATCTCAAAGGATAAGAGATCTTTCTTTCTTACAGCTGCATAGTATTCCATTGTGTACATGTACCACAGCTTTTTTATCCACTCATCTACTGATGGACACTTGGGTTGTTTTCAGATCTTAGCTATTGTAAATAGTGCTGCTGTGAAATAGGGGTGCATATATTCTTTCTGATTAGTGTTTCAGATTTCTTAAGGTATATTCCTAGAAGTGGGATCACTGGGTCAAGCAACAGTTCAATTTTAACTATTGTTATTTTTCCAGATTTTCTTGTCTGCTTTCACTCACTTATTCTTCCAAATGTACTATAAAAATTGAAATATTTTTGTAATAATATATAATTTTTCTAAGAAATCCCAACATAATAATTATGAAATGACATCCTTTGCATAACATACAATGATACTCATTTTGACAGTTTGGTAGATAATCTTCCAGATATTTCAGTGTTGACACAAACATATAAAACAATAAATACCTAAGAGCTGATATCAGACCTTCTTCAGCTAAAATTGTTAGAAAACCCAATAAAATTGACAAGCCAAACAGAGAAAGACAAGTATCATATGATCTCACTTATTTGTGGAATATAATGAACATAACAGTCTGAGGAATAGGGTAGTCCCAGAGACATGGAAGTGGGTACAGACTGACAGTCCTCAAAGAGGGGGTGGTGGGGGAGAGATAAACCACAGAACTTATATGCATGTATGCATGAACAGTGGACATGGACAACAAAGCTGGGGACAGGGCAGGGAGGGAGGAGGAGGAGGAAATCAGTGGGGGGAAAAGGAGAAACATCTGTAACAAAAATAAATAAATTAAATTTAAAAAAGAATTAGAAAGCAAACTGTAAAAAAATAATAATAAAAAATAAAAGAGAGGAAAAAAAAAGAAAACATACCAACTCAGGAAATTGAAAATATTTGATCTGGATGTACATCCTCAGACTGCTTTGCTCCAGGAATACAGATTATGTCATCAGGATACAGTCTTTCATTTTTCAATTGAGATATAATTGACATTGAGATATAGGTAACATTGTATAAGGTGTACATGGTGGCAATTTGATAAATTATATATTACAGTGTAATTGCCAACATAGTGTTAGCTAATACCTCTATCTCCTCACATAGTTATTATTTTGTTCCTGCAGTGAGAACATTTAAAACCCAGTCTCTTGCCCTGGCCAGTTTGGCTCAGCAGTTAGAGCGTCGACCAGCGGTCCAGAGAGACCCCGGTTCGGTTCCCACTAAGGGCGCACATACCTTAGTTGCAGTTTGTCCCCGGCCCTGGATGGGTGCGGGTGGCAATCACTCGATGTGTCCCTTTCACACTGATGTTTCTCTCTCTTTCTCTCTCTCTCCCTCCCACTCTAGCTGAACAAAAAAAAATGGAAAAATGTCCTCGGGTGAGGATTAAAAAAAAAAAAAAAAACCTAGTCTCTTAGCAACTTTGAAGTATATAGAGGTTGCTAACTGAACTCACAATGCTGTGCATTAGATTTCCAGAACTTACTCATCTTCTAACTGCAAGTTTGTGCCCTTTGGCCCACATCTCCCCAATTTTAACACCTTCCAGCCCCTGGTAACCCCTATTCTCCTTTCTATGAATAAGGCTGTTTTGAATTCCATGTATAACTAATATTATACAGTATTTGTCTTTCTCTGTCTGACTTAACTCATTTAGAATAATACCCTCAAGGTCCATCCATAATCCAAATAACAGGTTTTTTTATATCTTGTGGCTAAATAATATTCCAGTGTGTGTGTGTGTGTGTGTGTGTGTAAAACATTTTCTTTATCCATTCGTTCATTGATAGACGCTTAGTTTTTCCCATGTCTTAGCTATTGCGAATAATGCTGTGATGAACAAGGAAGTGCAGATATCTCTTTGAGATAGTGATTTCATTTCCTTTGGCTTTATAGACCCAGGCATGGGATTGCTGGATCATAAGGTAGTTCTTCTTTCTCAGGATTGCTTTGGCTATTCAGGGTCTTTGTGGCTTCATACAAGGTTTAAGACTGTGTATTCTATTTCCGTGGGAAAAAAAAATGCCATTGGAATTGTAATAGAGATTGCCTCAAAGCCAGTTTTTCTTGATCTATTGCTTAGCTCCCCTCTGAGCTGTCTCTGTTCCTCGGAGTAGCATCAGAAGCTTCAGACATAAACACTCAAATGTCTATCAGGAAGAAAGAGCATCCTTAATCATCCAGTTACCAGATCAGTGCAGCCACCTGCAGCTGCTGTGAGTGTTGGCTGCTAATCTCTCACAGCTACAGCCTTCTCTGGAGTATTGCCCTCAACCAAGGAACCAACACCTCCCAGAAATGTCTTGGAGTTATACCTCCACGTCTTGGGGGCCACCCGCAGTCAATGAATAATTAATATGGACTACAAAAGATCAAATCCCTTGCCTAAAGGCAGAACTGAGTGTGTGGTATAATTCATACTCCAGAGTTCCCCTAAGGATCAGATCAAAGATAGATTCCAACTTGGAATGCATCTTTGTTTATCTGTTTCCTGTACTTTTCACACCCTTACAGGTTTCTTCTGAGAGCATTCCCTCAGTAAAGCACTTGACAAAAAAAAGTCTCTGTCTCTGGTCTTTTCTTAAGGAAACCGACATAAGGAGCATCTCTTCCCAAAAGTCTCAACATGAGTTCTAGGCAAAATGCTTAATAGTGATAACAACAACAATAATAATTGTGTAGTACATAAAACTACTACAAATTCCCCCCAAGGGAGGAAGATAATAAACACTCTACAGTCACTCACTTCCACAAGTTCCCCAGGGGAGTTTCGATGGAGTACTATCATTACTGGCATATTCTCTCTCCTTCACTACCTTGTCCCAATTGCCACTCTCCTTTGTAAACCCCTCCAGGGAACATTTGCAATATAGTACACGACTCTTACTATACAGTTATTTCAATTGGTATTTAATTACAGGAAATGGTAATAAATATTGTTCAAAATGCACTGAAAGATAGAATTGTCTGTTCTGCCAAAAGTCCTGATCTGTGGCTACCTTCCTTCTTTGTAATACATTCTTGCGTCACCTGATGTCTGCAACTGCAAAATCTACCTTGGCCTGACTGATTGCTTGCTAACTGCACTTAACCTGGCAACATGTGAGCCCAGCCATGTTACTTTGGCGTGAATGGGGCACATGGCCTCTCTGAGACCCCTCCTGCTGAAAAACTGGTCCTACACTGATGAGTGGATGAATACACACAGGGCAAAGGTGATGATTCTCCTAAAAGCAGTGATTGTCTCTGGAAGCAGAACGCAAATTATTAGAAGGAACCAAGACACATTCTCCAGAAACTCACAGTCTAGCTGGGGAGATAAAACAAACCACCAAGGAACAGACATGAACAATGTAAGGCAAGTGGAATCAAGCGCCATATTGTGTGATTATAACAAAGGGAGCATGGGCTTCAAAGACCAGGGAAGACATGTGAGCTGAAATAGCCACAGGAAACTGCCTGTAGAAACTCTGGAAATAGATCTTCACAGAAAGTTAATAAGCTACTCTGGATATAGATTCCAATGACTCATGTGTAGAGCACCCTAGCCTCACTCCTTCCTAAACCAATCATCATCCTTCCTTATAAAATTCTCAGCAGACAACACAGCTAGGTTTCAGCCCTGAAGATAAGACCTGACATCAGGCCTAAGCGTGGATGCAGTGGAAAGAGAACTTATCACGAGTCCTCAGATCTGAGTTCCAGCCCCGGCTCTAGCACTGCCTAACTGGGACAGCAGGACATTGAGGGCCACTGGCGAAGGGGAACCAAGTTCATTTCCTATAGAAATTGCAAATGAGCTTTCAGGCTCATGAGACTTAGGAGTTGCCACAAAACCCCACAAGATTTGTGTTTTCTTAACATTTTTCTTATTCTTCAATTACAGTTGGCATACAATGTTATATTAGTTTCAGGTGTACGGCATAGTAATTAGACATTTATATAATTTACGAAGTGATCACCCCGATCAGCCTAGTACCCACTTGGCACCATACATAGTTATTACAATGTTACTGACTGTATTCCCTATGCTGTACTTTACATCCCTGTGATTTTATAACTGGCAATTTGCACATCTTAATCCCTTCCCCTTTTTCACCCTTTCCCCCAACCCCCACCCTCTCATCTGGCAACCATCAAAATGTTCTTTGTATCTGTCTGTGAGTTTGTTTCTATTTTGTTGGTTCATTTATTTCAACGTGATGTGTTTTTAATCCTCTCAGATGTGTGGAGAAGATGAGATAATGAGCTCCTGCTGAAGTGTGTTCTCCTAGACAAGGCTGGCTTTTCCCAGGAGCCACGGAGGCTGTCCCAAGAGCTGATTGATTTATGATCCACCGCATCCCTCCCTCAAGACCATCCCTAACGCTCTTTAAATATCCCCCTGGTTTTCTTGGTTAAAATCTGTCAGCTACATTAATCCATTTGAGCAATATTAGCTGCTTTCTACATAAGGCTTAAATTACCTTAGATTACTTTGATTCCAAACCTAAAATAAACCCAACTGGATTATTTCGTTAGGTGATTAAGATGTCATTGTTACCTTGGTAACATTGAGAAGATACTGGCTCTGAAGTCACTTTCGCACAAACTAGGGAAGGTGAAACTGGGCAGAGAATCTGGCCACTGTCACTGGAACTTTTCATCTACTGTGTCCAGACTGGAATTTCAGGTCTTGTATAAAATACACAAGTAAGTCTGGGTCATTTTTTTTTTTTTAATCTAAAGATGTAATCTCTTTAGGCCTATGTGTTGCCAGGTTAAGTTTCAGAGAATAGAAGAAGTTTCATGGGGTGGCATATTAGAGTGTATTGCTTAGACAAAGGATTTGACTGTGCATTATAGTACTTACTGTAATTATGCTGGAGGTGGGAATGATCATATAGCGTTGGCTTTGGAATAAGACAGACCTGAGTTAGAATCTGGGCCTTTTCACAGACTGGTCATGCCACCCTGGGCAAGTTAGTTAACTATTCAAAGTCTTCATTTCCTCCAGGACAAAATAATACCTGTATCACGGGACCATTGTGTGAGTTATATAAGACAATATATGTAGAATGTTTTACATCCTGATTGGCACATGGCAGATGCTTAATAAATGGCTGCTGGTATTAGGAAGATCAGCCCACCATAGTGGTTCAGCACCCCAATTCTAGGGTCCAGAAGACTTAAGAACTACACATCTTCTCTTCCTAGCTATGAAACCTCAGGCAGAATATTGAATGTTTCTAAGCCTCAGTTTCTTCCACTGTAAAATAAAGATAAATATTTCACTCTTGTAGGAAATAAAGCCTTTACAGTGCTTAGCATGCTACCTAACTCAGATCAAGAGCTCAGTAAATGTTGACAATAATATATTAAGACACCAACCCCAATAAGGTGCAGAGAGTTAACTTTGTTGCACTCCTTTATTCTCCCCAATGGACTCAACCTTTCAAAGCAAGAGAAAGAAGAATCTGGGAGAACATATCAAGTTAAAGTAAGTGCAAGGTTTAGGGTTCATCTCTGAAGGGATCCTCCAGGTAAGATTATCGCTCTTTGCCAACTCTCTCCAGAGATCTCATATTTTTCTACAATACTTATTATAATCAAAACATTTTACGAGTGAGGATGTCAACCCATGTGTCCCTAAGCCTTCTTAAAGTGTCTACTGGTCATAGACCCTGGCTTTTGCTCTTGTAAACTGTTCTGGGTTCAAGGAACCTGTTACTGTCCTCTACTCTGGGCCTGTTCAAGTTGCTGGCACCCCAAACTCCTTCTTAAATAAGATCATACAAAACTGGGTATCACCAGCCTGGTCCTGAAATTTTTCCTTCTGTGAAATATTCTGGAAATTATCTTTCTGAAAAATAAACACACTCTCCCACATTAGGTAAAAAGCTATTTAAGTTTTCAAATCATTATTATGTTTCCATTTTATTAAGAAAACTGAGACTCTAATTTGGTTAAGCAATTTTCCCAAGAACATACCAAAGATGGAATATAGCCCAACTATGACTATCTTAACTTTAACAGAAGAAAGAAGAAAATAAATGAACTACCAAAAAAAAAACCTCCAAAATCAAACTTAATCCTCTTTTCCCACAGAAGTTGTTATTTGCCCAGTGTCTTAGAGGTGCTATGACTTTAAAAGTTGAGACTTGCACCCTGGCCGGTTTGGCTCAGCAGTTAGAGTGTCAGCCCGTGGACCGGAGAGACCCAGGTTCAGTTCCTGCGAAGGGCACATACCTTGGTTGCAGTTTGTCCCCGGCCCTGGTTGGGATTGTGTGGGTGGCAGCCAGTTGATGTGTCTCTCTCACATTGATGTTTCTTTCACTCTCTCTTCCTTCCTCCCTTCATCCCTCCCTCCCACTTTATCTAAAGATAAATGCAAAACATGTCCTTGGGTGAGGATAAAAATAAAAAAGTTGAGACTTGGATCTACAGAATGTGTAATTCTTTTACCCCAAGAGGACAACATGTTGTGGCAGAAAGAGCACAGGATTTAGAGTTACAAAGTGACAAATTTAAGTGTTAATTCTGTTTCTCCTCCAGGTGTGTGGCAGGTTAGGCAACTTCCTTCACCTTCCTTCCTTCCTCTGTAAGCCTCACTTTAATCATCCAAAAAAATAGTCATGGCTATACCCAACTTGTGGGGCTGTTGGAAGGATTGGAGCTAGTGCATGTGGCACAAACCCAGCGTGGCTGCATCTGTAGCCCTGTGATCTGCCACCTAATCTGTAGTCACATGCACTGGACAATCTTGTCCCTAAATCAGAGGAAACCCCAGAAACTTGCCATGAGATGGACAAAAAAATAGACTACAACAATTTCAGAATCAAATGTTGAGAAAGATGTTAAAAATAGTCAAGTTTTCTCATCAGTTAAAAGTAGGAAGGAACTGATTATCCAAAGAACTACACGGAGATTTTCTGATTCTATTCATAAAGATGAAGTAAAATATAGGGAGGCAGCCAAATGAATTGATAAGAAAGAGTACCGAGTATGCTATTGAATCATTAGCATTCAGAACTCAGATCTTCCACCTATTAAACTAGGTGACCTAAGACCAATTCATTTCCCAGAAGTTTAAATTCCTCATAGGTAATACATTAATAAATAAAATAATAATACCTGCTTGAAGGTAATCCAGACTGTGCTGTTGGAGTAGGGTGGAGGCAACAGCCCAAAGATGTAATGCTTACATATTTCAGTGTCTCCCTCTCACTAGTGACCCCTGGTTAGAGCTGGAAGAACCCCAGATCAAGATTAAAGTGGAGAAGCCCTGGCCGGTTTGGCTCAGCGGTTAGAGCGTCGGCCTGCGGTCCTGAGAGACCCGGGTTCGGTTCCCGCTAAGGGCACGTACCTCGGTTGCAGTTTGTCCCCGGCCCTGGTCGGTTGTGCGGGTGGCAGCCACTCGATGTGTCCCTTTCACATCGATGTTTCTCTCTCTCTCTCTGTTCCTCTCTCTCCCTCCCACTCTACCTGAGCAAAAAATGGAAAAATGTCCTCGGGTGAGGATAAAAAAAAAAAAAAAAAAAAGATTAAAGTGGAGAAGATTAAAGTGAAAAGAACTTTAGTTATCTTTTTATTAATATTATGAGATATAATTGGCAATAACATTATGTAAGTTTAATGTGTACAACATGTTGATTTGATACATGTACATATAATAATATGATTGCCACCATAGCATAAACTAACATCTCTATCATGTCTTATAATTAGTGTGTCTTCTTTGTGGTGAGAACAATTAAGAACTAGTCTCATGATAACTTTGAAGTTTATAAAACAGTCTTGATTATAATCACTATGCTGTGCATTAGATCTCCAGAACTTATATCTTCTAATTACAAGTTTATAGCCTTAAACAACATATTTTAATACCTGGTGACTAAGCAATTTTTGACCACATGATAAATAATTATATAATTAGAAAATATGTGTCAATAGGTGATATGAGGGAATAGTCAACACAAAGAGCAGATTCATCATCTTCCATCTTCTGAAAGGTTTTCACGAGAAGGAATTAAATTGTCATGAATGTCTGGAAGGGCTAAAAACTAAGCCAATGTGTGGAAGAAATGGGGAGAGAGAATCCAGTCGCAAAAAAGAGAATTAACAGGTAAAACTGTCCACAGATGGAAACACACACAGCAGCTGATGACCACATGGAGAGTATGCAGTAGAGGAGACTCCAGCTTCTGGTGGGAATTAGAACAGATTCTTTCCAAATCTTAGAGTCTATATGTCCCTTATCTTCACAGAAATTTCCAAATGTAAACTGGGATTTGTTTGAATCAGAAACACTAGCTCATGGCTCAACTCTAAAAACTACAGAAGAAGAAAACAGATGCCCAAGGAGAATCAGCCAGGTACAGGATTTCTCAAAAACAAGCTCAATAAATTGGCCCAAAAATAATAAACCTAACTTCCACTGAGAGAAAAAAGAAATTTCCTTCAATTCTGAAATTTTTTTTTTTCTTTATTTTATCCTCATCAAAAGTTCACATGGAATCCATGGTTAAGAATAATCTCACCACAGTGACCACATTTATTCTCATGGGCTTTACTGACTACCCCAGGTTGGAGATTCTCCTCTTTCTGGTGTTTCTGAATTTCTACCTAGTAACCCTTCTGGGAAATATGGGGATGATTATTCTGATTCAACTGGATGTCCAACTCCACACCCCAATGTACTTCTTCCTGAGTCATCTCTCCTTTCTAGATGCCTGCTATACCTCAGTCATCACCCCTCAGATCCTGGTCACACTGGCCACAGGCAAGACGGTCATCTCTTATGGCCAATGTGCTGCCCAGTTCTTTTTCTTCACCGTTTGTGCAGGCACAGAGTGTTTCCTGCTGGCAGTTATGGCCTATGACCGCTATGTCGCTGTTAGCAACCCACTGCTCTACACTGTGGTCATGAATCCCAGAATCTGTTGGAGGTTAGTGGTGGGAGCATATGCCTGTGCTATATTGGGGGCCATCCTGCGTACCACATGTACCTTCACCCTCTCCTTCTGTGACAGCAATCAGATCAACTTCTTCTTCTGTGACCTCCCGCCCCTGCTAAAGCTTGCCTGCGATGACACAACAAACACTGAGATTGTCATTGTCGTCTTCGGTAATGTTCTTTTGGCCAATGCCGTGGTCATCCTGATTTCTTACCTGCTCATCATCAAGGCCATTTTGAAAGTGAAGTCTTCAGGTGGCAGGGCCAAGTCTTTCTCCACATGTGCTTCCCATCTCACTTCTGTGGCCCTTTTCTTTGGGACCCTCGTCTTCATGTATCTGCGGAGTGGCTCGAACAAATCCCTAGAGGAAGACAAAGTTGTATCTGTCTTCTACACTGTGGTCATCCCCATGCTGAATCCTCTAATCTATAGCCTGAGAAACAAGGATGTGAAAGAGGCCTTTAAAAGGGTTACTGGTAGATTCCAGATGTTTTGGGGCATGTAGATCTGAGAGAGAGGACTTCTTCTTTGGGTCCATTTTCTTCCCATATCAATATATTCTAAAAGGCACCCAGCACTATATGCAACCTGTACCCATGAACACAGGGAAGGTAGGTAGGTACCATGAGGCACACAGAAATAACTGCAAATGTGGTGAAATTTGTTTCCAGTAACCCTATGGCACTTTCCTGTTCTCCCCCTCTTCCACCTCAGGTCCATTCCTAGAACCCAGAAGTTTCATGCTATACTCTGACATCATGACTTATAAAAACTCAGGGGCCTAAGGTGTCTTCAGGTTATCTCTTCTCACCCCGTTACTCTTTGCATCCATGCTTGGGTTTCCCATATTTTCTCTCTTATTTTTGTCCCATCAATATTGTCTTTTTCACTTCCGGTCAAGATGGCGGCATACATAGACGTGAACTCACCGCCTCCCACAACCACATCAAAATTACAACTCAACTATAACACAATAATCATGGGGATTCCAAAATGGCAGCAGAGTGAATGGAAGCTCTACAACTCAACCATTACTCAGAACTGCCTGCACTTGAGCTGAATGGAAGTCCTACAAATACGAAATTAAAGCAACCACCACTTCACTTCGAGACTGGTAGGAGGGGCAGAGGTGCCGACAAGCTGGTTCCATACTCGTGTGGTGGATAAAAATCAGGGGAGACACCTCAGCTAGGAAGTTCTTTTCTGAGGAGTGAGGAGTCCCTGTCCCACACAAGGCCCCCAGTTCAGGGTTCAAGTGCCAGGAAGAGAGTTCCCCATAACTTCCAGCCGGAAAAACCAGCAGGAACTGAAGCTGAGGGAGGCTGAGGCTGCGAGAGCCCCAGGCAGTTCCTCTTAAAGGGCCCACACACAGACTTACTCGGACTTGCTCCTTCTAAGCTCAGAGGGGAGGTGGCTTTCTCCTGGACAGACATACTGGTGGAGTCTGATATTCCTTTGGTGAGCCCTTCCCTGGGGTGGCAGACTGCCGTGATATCTGGGACTCCAGCAACCTGGCTTACACTGTTTACCCCACCCCAGGGATTCCCTGAGGCCCTGCCCCACCCAACATTCGACCCCATCCAAGCTGTTTCCAAAGGCTTTACCATAGGATTGGCCTGTCTTGGACCCTTCTTCAGAGTTTCCTAAAATCTCTCAAACAAACAGCATCTGGTTTCAGTGAGCCCCATACCTCTCACTAAGTGGCACTAGAAGCAGCCAGCCTTGGTTCACAGCTTGGCTTTGCCTGGACACCTCCAAGTCCAGCACAAGAAGCAGCCATCAGTAGATCACTTTGTAGCTTATGCCTGGTGGCCCCAGATAGAACACAGGCAGAGGCTGACCTTGCCCCTGAGCCAGCACACCCAGTGGACAGTTTCAGACCACATTGAAACAGCACCACCCAACCACTTGCACAAGTGACACACTCAGTGAGCAGACTCAGTGGGTACCAGAGCACTTATGAAGTAAGTCTTTCTCTATGGGGTGGGCCCCTACACAGCTGATCCTCCAAAGTAGTCAGAGCCAGTGGTCAGTGGGCACAGCCAGTCCTTGCAGCTGATCAGCCTGAGTAAATCTCTCCCATTGACATGCCAACAGCAATCAAGACTCAATTACAACAAAAGGGTATACAGTCCACACTAGGGCTGCACCTCAAGGGTGCAGCTGGGGTGATCAGGGAGGCTGTGCCACTGGATCCTACAGGACACCAACAACAATAGACCACCCTACAAAGCCTACGAGACATAGCAACTCTACCTAATACATAGAAACAATCACAGGGAAGCAGCCAAAATGAGAAGGCAAAGAAACATGTCCCAAATGAAAGAAAAGAACAAAACTCCAGAAAAAGAATTAAACAAAATGGAGATAAGCAATCAATCAGATGCAGAGTTCAAAACACTGGTTATAAGGTTGCTCAAGGAACTTGGTGAGACCTTCAAAGAACTGAAGGAGACCTCCCAGGAACTTAGTGAGAACATCAACAACATAAAAAGGACCAGTCAGAAATAAAGGATGCACTAACTGAAATAAAGAATAATTTACAGGGAATCAATAGTAGATTAGGTAAAGCCAAGAAGCAAACCATCAGTTTGGAATATAAGGAAGCAAAAAACACCCAATCAGAACAACAAAAAGAAAAAACAATCCAAAAAACGAGGATAGTGTAAGGAACCTGTGGGACAACTTCAAGCATGCCAACATTCACATCATAGGGGTGCTAGAAGGAAAGAGAGAGAACAAGAAATTGAAAAACTATTTGAAACAATAATGACAGAAAATTTTCCTAAGGTAGTGGAGGAAACAGGCATACAAATCTAGGAATCACAGAGAGTCCCAAACAAGATGAACCCAAAGAGGACCACACCAAGACACATCATCATAAAAATGCCAAAGGTTGAAGACAAAGAGAAAATCTTAAAAGCAGCAAGAGAAAAGCAGTTTGCTACCTACAAAGGAGCTCCCATAAGACTGTCAGCTGATTTCTCAAAAGGAACTTTGCAGGTCAGAAGGGAGTTTTCAAGGTGATGAAAAGCAACGACCTACAACCAAGATTACTCTATCCTGCAAAGCTGTCATTTAGAATTGATGGACATATCAAGAGTTTCCCAGACAAGAAAAAGCTAAAAGAGTTCATCACCACCAAACCAGTATTATATGAAATGTTGAAGGGTCTTCTTGAAGGAGAACAAAAATATGAACAATAAAATGGCAATTAATATGTATCTATAAGCAATTGAATCTACAAACAAAATGAACAAGCAGAACAGAAACAGACTTCTAGATACAGAAAACTTTTGTTGCTTGCCAGATGGGCGGGGGTTGGGGGGATGGGTGAAAATGATAAAGAAATTAAGACGTATAAATTGGTTGTTAGATTGATGAACCTCAAAGGCAAAGGGAGAGGGAGGGCGGGATGAGATAAACCAAAGAACTTCTATACATATATGCATAACCAATAGACACTGACAATAGTGTGGAGAAGTAAGGCACTCATCCAAAAACTGCCCAAATGTCAGTGTCATCAAACTAATCTGAATCTCTCAAAAAAAATACTTAAAAGATAAGTGTGGTGGGTGTTGGGGGAAGCAGAGACTATTAGGATAAAATCTCTGTTAGAAACTAAATCAGTAATAAAATGAAGGTGGGCCACATCTTGAAGATCATCTGTTCCACCAGATGGGCCGTTGGTCTAGACCAGGAGGTGGCAATTGTTTTTGTAAAGGACCGGATACTAAATATTATAGATCTTGCAAGCCATAAGTTTTTGGTTGTAAATTCTTAATTCTGCCATAAATCATTCGTAAATGAACAAATGACCGTCCCATAAACAGTTCTCTTCTACCAAGCATCCCATTTCCAAGAATGGCAATGTCAGAAAGCAAAGACAGGTATAAGGAGAAAGTTGAACCACATAGTTCTTCTTGGGCAATCTATTTGGTGAGAGGGGAAAGTTACTATAAGTCCTGCACCAGAGTGCAAAACCCTGCAGGGCAGAGTGTGTTTTCTTGATTGCTGAACTCATCCTCATGTCCAAAGTCTAGACCAGATGAGTTCTTGATAAATGCTTTGAACACATGTTCATGGCATATTCATGGCCTCATTTGAACATCATAAAAACTCTGTATTACAAATAAGGAAGACGTGGTTAAACATAAAACTCCCGTTTTGCTATTAAGAAAACACTTTTTCATAGTCCTTCTAGACTTTTGCCAGAGTCCCTTTATTCAGAATATACAGCAATAGACAAGGCATAGCTTTCAGAGTCGGGCTTGTATCTGAATCCTCATTCTACCACTAATTCACTGTAAAAACTAGGATAAACTAGAGTAAATGGTTTAATTTCTCAGATTCTAATTGTCCTCAAGTCTAAAACAAATATATCTTCTCCTAATTCAAGAGCATATTGTAAATATTAAATAAGATAATAAATAAATCTCCTAGCACAAACCATTTTCTCAATATATATTGTTCTCTTTCCTTTCCCTCACTTTCTGATATCAACCTTGGCCCTTGCCATAGTGCCATGGCCATTGGCAAAGTAAAATAGATCACAAAGAAATGACAGTGAAAGATAATGAACTGAGGAAGATGAATAACTCAATATTTT
Organism: Molossus molossus; assembly: GCF_014108415.1. Classification (NCBI taxonomy): domain Eukaryota; kingdom Metazoa; phylum Chordata; class Mammalia; order Chiroptera; family Molossidae; genus Molossus; species Molossus molossus. The sequence continues at coordinate 85,754,265 of NW_023425348.1, read as the reverse complement.
TCACCCAAGAAATGAAATAAACTTGGATGTTTAATGGGGAAACAGGGGTTGCATTTATCTATATTCCAAGCAGTCAAGGTTACCCAAAAGATATATTTTTATTGAGAATATTGTTATGTGCCCAATGAACCCCTTTACCCAACCTTGATTTTATGAGAGGCTGATCCTTTGTGACCCTTAATATGGGAACAACCACTTAACTGAAATGGCTCACCACCCTGCCTTCACTTGATTGGTTCAGACATAAACACCTAACCTATGTTAGGTTGAATAAAAACTTTTCCCTGGGACTGTGAAGTTAAACATTTAGAAAAGATTCAAAATACTGAGATAAACCAAAGAACTTATATGTATATATGCACAGCCAATAAACACAGACATTAGGTTGGAGAAAGCAGGATGGGGTGGGAATGGAGAGGAGGGGACAATGAGGAAAAAAAGAGACATCTATAATACTTTCCACAATAAAAAATAATAAAAATAAATAAAAGAGATTCAGAATAGAAAACCAGGTGGACCAAGGTAGAAAAGTCAAGAGAGAGAGAAGAATGAAGCAGTTATTCAAGACAATCTACATCCTGGCTGGTTTAGCTCAGTGGTTAGAGCATCGGCCAGTGGACCAATGAGTCAGGGGTTCGATTCCAGTCAAGGGCATATACCTCGGTTGCGGTTGGTCCCCTGCCCTGGTCGGGTCATGCAGGAGGCAACCAGAACCAGAACCAGTCGATGTGTCCCTCTCACATTGATGTTTCTCTTTCTCTCTCTCTCTCTCTCTCTCTCTCTCTCTCTCCCTCCCTCCCTCCCTTCCTCCCCTCCCACTCTATCTGAAGGTAAATAGAAAAATATCCTCAGATGAGGATTAAAAAAATTTTTTTAAACAAAGACAATCTACAACAAAAGACGAAAGTTTTGCCAGGTTTTATTCCTTATTTCCCATTGCACTAAGGGGCGGCCACAGTAATTTTCTTGCTTCCTTAAGGTACATTGAAATACTTCAATAAATTCCTCATTTTGGACTAGTTCAAGTCTGGTCATCAGGTTCAGAAGATTCTATATTTGCAGAACTTTAATGGAGAGAAGTTCAGCATATCGCAGCAGACATGCCCTTGTTGACAGTGATTACATCTTCACTCTTTGAATAAAGAAAGCTGGATCTCAGTCTCCTCCATACTTCTATCATACTCCTGTTATAGAAGAAACTTCCTCATTCATAGTTCTAGCACTTGACTTTGCCCTTCAGGTATCAGACTAGAACGCAGGGTTCATCAATGCATAAACAGAGCAGAGAGCCAAGATATGCCCTCAAGTTAGTCAATGATTATTGAACAGGACCAATAAAGTAACCTCTCTCTGTTGAGAATTGAAACTTTAAAATATGGAAAAGGACTAAGTCAACCAAGAAATGAGACTCACAAATAACAATCATATATAGAGAGAATGGCTGACTTGCTTTAATGGGCAAAGGCCAGAGAGAAAATGAACAAATCTAAGCTTCTGCAAGGCAGCAATACAATCCAGTCCCTAGTGCTGCATTAGGTTGTTCCAACTCTTAAATTATGTGTTAGGCTAAATCCTAGGGCTTTCTGTAAGTTCACAAGAAACCCCCTTCTTCCTTTTGGAATATAACAGTCTTAACCATAATGCACATTCTACTAGATAATTTGAGTGGGAATCTTTTACAATCTAAAGGACCTAAAAACTGTCATTCTAGTTACTGATAACATTATTATTATTATTATTATTATTATTATTATTATTATTAACAGCTGAGACTCAGAGCACCTATTATTTGTCAAACACTATTTTAAGTACTTTTATATGTATTCAGTAACCCTGTGATGCCTTAGCAACCCTATGATGCATGCGCAATTATTATCCCCACTTATAGAGATGAGAAAACTAAGACAGAGAGAGATTAAAATAAGTTTCCCAATGTCACAGAAGCAAGATCATGATTTGAGCTCAGAGAATTTGGATCCAGAAACTCTGCTCTTATTTACTATCTTATTTCACCTTTGAACAGTATTTTATACACAACTGTCCCTTCTCTGATACGGAATCACTAAAGGAAAAAATAGCCTTACTCGTTAGGCGCTTTCTTTAGGAGCCACAGCAGATAGTTCTCCTGCTTGGGAACTTTGGGATCATGTGATGAATAGTCAATGGTCAGTGAAGGGGTAGAAGGTGACAAAACAAATGAAAGACTTATTTAACAAACAGAGGACCTTACTTATCCCAAATGTTTATCTACCTGCAGGCTCTTGGCTAAGCAGCTGAATGAGAGCTGGAAAATATTCCATGTAATGGTCATTCAATAAAGATTTATTCAGAATTTACATTGAGCTGAGCTGAAGCGATCCTATTCTCTGACTGTGAAGAAGAGACCTGGGTATTAAGTCAGCACCAGCACTGCTGACAAGATTGCTCTTACACTTGAGAGAATGAGAGCAACACTGATTCTTAGACATGCCAACCAAGTGCATTTGGCTCACTGGGTTTCAGTTTTCTCTTCTGCCAAATGAAGAGAACATGGCAGACCAGGTGCATTCAAATCTCTTTTTAACATTGGAATCCCCTTTCCAAACAAAATGAAATGACGGCACCTGGTTGTTTACAAGAACTAAAAGAATTGCTGCTTTGTTTGAAGCTGGGCCTGAGTTGGCAGCTCCCCGCCTGCTCAGCTTCCCTTTTATTTCCTGTTGCTCTGTCCCCTTGAGGCATCTCCATGAAGGCTGAGGCTTCTGAGAGACAGAGCTGGAGAATAACAGAACCACATCACCAAGGTCCTTTCCAACTCCAGGGTTCTGTGTGTCTGTTAGCCTGGGGTCTCTGGGAGGGTTGTGGGTGCTTTCAGCAAGGGTGGAGAGGAGCATGTGAGCCACCATTTTCAGTGGCTCAGTCCTCACTGAGCCCATTCTGAGGGCTATGTGCCCAGTGATTCTCAAAATGTGAGCGAGAGAGAACCCCGTCACCCAGATGCTCACCTGACATTCTGCCACATCCAATGTCAGCCAGCAAACAGACACAGACACAGAAACTGACAACAGCTACTCACTCAGAGTTTCAAGGAATGTCCTTATTGTGAGGTTTTCCCATTAAGGTCATCAATATCTTGAATAGATAGAACTGTAGCTACCACCATCCAGGAGAGAACAACCCGATGAACGTCTCTCTCTAGGTATAAAGGGTCCGTTAGGGCATGATGGTGTCTTTCTCAGGCTGTGTGAACTAAGTTAAGCTAGACTGAAAGATTGTGACCACTCGGGGGGGGGGGGGGGGCAGGGGTGCTGTGATTGGCCAGTCGTGACAGCACAAGTACTACTAAGCAAGGGGATATTGCTGTAAGTCTACAAAGCATATAACTGTTTAGAAATCTAAACTGCCTGGTTATTTAGTTCAAATATTGAAACATTTAAAGTAATCTTTTAAGAAACTCAAAGAAGGTTGTTCATAATCTTATGATTCAAAGATAGATGTAGCAAGAAAAGTGTCCCTGGAGAGTGTCCACTTAAGCATATCGTACAGCATGGATTCTCTCTCTAAATTTCCATTTCTATGGGAAGAATGGGAGGGGGGGCTCTGTGGGTAAGTAAAGATGAAAAAAATGCTGCCTCAAATACAGCCACGGAATAGAATAATAGATTTGAGTTAAAATTCAGGATGTCCATACTAGAAGGTTCCACACTGAGATATGAAAACAGTAAAGACAGGTTTCAAAGAGATGTCACAATACCAGCCCCATCCACAGTGCAGCTGAAGGCGTGAAAGCTATGTTTTGTGTCACATAACTGCCTGCTTTGGACACAGCAGATAATTAATATGTAGGCTGGCTACATTATGTTCAACTTTTTGACTTTTGGACAGGACCCCTAAAAAAAGGCAACTGGATAAATCAAATACTATTTTTAAAGTATTTGAACTAAGAGACATTGAAATTATTTTTCAGTTCTTCAGTGGAAGTAAAAGTGTTAGAGTCCAGTCCATGGAGTGATGAGCCACAATTATGCCAGAGTTATGAGGAAGAAGAGAAGATAAAAATGATGGGAAACTCATTTGACAGAGGGACAGAAAGAAGCAGATGGTTGGAGCACAGAAAAATCACAGTAATAGAAGTGTTCTAGAGGAAAGATATTTAAAACCTGCACTTAAGGTCCCAAGAATCCCCTTGAAGTCAGCAATTTAGGACTTTCTAACATTTTCATTTTTCATTAGATCCAGGTAAGAGAGTGGGTCAAAAAAGATGGAGCAATGGAGAAAGCAGGGCAGTCCGTGACCATGCTACCACCAACTGACCTTCAAGGCAGAGATCTCAGGCAGATCACAACCTTATTCACAGGAGAGCAAAGTAGATTATGAAAGCACTCACAATGAATTGTTGAAACAACTGGAAATGTTTAACTTGGAGAAGAGACTAGATAAAAGTGGGCATTTCCATAATCTGTCTTAGAAGGGAGGGGATTTAGTCAATGTAATGTCAATGTGTAGAATACATCAATACATAGAAAATATCAATGTGTAGCTGATACAGAAATAGCAATGTGACTTTTCCAAAAGGGAGAATTTTCCAAAGGTAGAGGGTCCACAAAATCCCCATCACGGAAAGAATTAACATGAGGCCCTGCATCTGACAGCTCTGGAGGAACCGTTCACACTAGTCTGTGTGAGTGGCCCTGCTCCAGCCGTGCAGGTACAGCCTAGGAAGCCATGAGGCAGCCCTGCTGCACACCTAGGCTACACGACAATGTGTTGGTCACATTCCTGAATAGATAGACTCCAGATTAGTTCCTTCTAGTCTTGACAGTCTAAAGTTCTAGAGTCTTAAAGCGCCAGACAACAAACAAGTGAACTTGAGGAAATACTAACTAAAGGTCCAGTTCTAGGAGGGGTACAGCTCTCCATGGTAATCCTAATTGTGGAATCTTTTTTTTTCTTTTCTTTTCTTTATTGATTTTAGAGAGAGAGGAAGGGAGAGGGAGAGAGAGACAGAAACATTGATGAGGGAGAACATCGACTGGCGGCCTCCTGCATGCCCCCCACTGGGGATCTGGCCCACAACCTGGGCATGTGCCCTGACCAGGAATAGAACTGGCGACCTCTTGGTGCACATGTTGACACTCAACCACTGAGCCACACCAGTTGGATGCTAGTTGTGGATTCTTTTTTTTTTTAAGGTATCTTTGTTTCTACAGAGTAACGCTCAGTTTTACAAATATTTATCTCTCTATTCCTCTCCGCCATCTCCCTAGACCCTGCTATCAAGCTGTATAAAAACTTGTTATTTTATTACCTCATAGTACTGCCTCAGTTCTATCATAGTTGTGGATTCTTAAGGTAATAAATCTTTTCTTCTCTCTTGGAGCAGACAATATCTGAGATACTACCTAACAGTACACTGAAGAAAGCCAATTCCTCCGGTTCTGGAATCCCCAATTCCATCGTCTTTCTCAGGACACTTAACTGCAGTAAGTCTATGGCCAAAAGGAATCTCACGACTGTGGCAGAGTCCATTCTTGTGAGTCTCACAGATTACCCAGAACTGGCAAATCCACCTTTCTTGATGTTTCTCAGTTTCTATCTAAGTTATTCTTCTGGGGAATGTGAGGATGATTATTCTGATCCAACTGCATGTCCAACTCCACACCTCAATGTACTTCTTCCTGAGCCATATTGCCCTTCTAGATGCCTGCTACACCTCAATCATCCCCCCTTAGATCCTGGCCACACATCTCCGATGGTTAGTGTGCTGCTCAGTTCTTTTCTTCTCCATCTATGCAGGCATGGAGTGTTACCTGCTGACAGCAATGGCCTATGACCTCTTTTTTGACATTGGCAGCAAACCACACCATAATGTGGCTTGACTCCAGGTGCTTGCAGAAGCTTGTTGGCCAGGACCTATGACTGTGGAGTAACAGAGGCCATCCTGCATGCCACGTGCACCTTCACCCTCTCCTTCTGTAACATCAGATAAACTTCTTCTGTGATATCAAACCACTGCTGAAGCTGCATGTAGCAACACGACACAAAGTGAGATTGTCATCCTCTTTTTTGCCAAATTCATGTTCCCGACCAAAGTCATGGTCAACCTGGTCTTCTATATGCTCCTCATTACCATCCTGTGAATTATTTCAGCTGATGAACAAGCCAATACCTTTTCACCTGCACTTCCTATCTCACCACCGTTGTCCTCTTCTTTGGGACACTTGCTTTCATGTACCAGAGAAGTAACTCAGACAAACCCCCAGAGGAAGACAAGATCATGTCTGTCTTTTATACTGTATTTATCCATATGCTTAACCCCTTAATCTACACTCTGAAAAACAAAGACATAAAAGCCGTATTCAGAAAAGTCATCGGTAAAAATCCAGTTCCCAAAGTATGTAGCTTAAGGTGAGAGCCCTTCATCTGGACCCACTTTCTCCTCAGATCTTCATGTTCTGATACGCATCAGCACCATGATGGTGCTGGACAGTAGGTAGCTTTCAGTGGGCCTGGGAAGTAGACAAGAACTACCAGCCCTGTAGGAAAAAGCTGCAAGTTTGGTGAAGTTTATTTGAACAGCTGCTTCTATCTCTCTTTTCTTCTTCTCTCCCTCTTTAACTCATCCCCCACATTCTCAGGGTTCTAAGGCTACTCTCTGATACCACAGAGCTAAAAGATAGCATAGTCAAAAGTGATCTGAATACCACATCCAACCTCCCATTTCCCAACTCAACCATGCTTGAGTTTTCTGGTTGCCTCTTCTTTATCCTTTTGTCTTTGTCCTCATTGATATTGACTTTTACTCTTTGTGAAAGATTATAACTAATGGGAAGACAAGGGTTATTATTTTCTGTTGTGGCATAGGTAACCTGCCAACTAATTACGAAGAAGATAATGAAATGAACCATGAGCCCAGTGGAATTTACAACTAGTACAGATTAGAGTAGTAGGGGAGGGAGTGGTCTTCCCTTTGGCTACTCTTCCACTATGACTTCCCAAATGGTTCCTAACATCTCCAGGACATGAATATCTACCTTTCAAGTGGAAATTCTCTACATTCTAGATCTTCAACTCCTTTGTTCCTAAACTGTGATGACTGACTAGTGACAATGATTGCTCTAAAACAACGTATTCCCCAGGTCTGCAGAGTCAGCGATGACACACCTCTAGCAATCATAAACGGTATTACTTTCTCAGGTAATAGCTTACCTTTGTAGAACATTAGTTTCCTCAAATCAAAAAAAAATAAAACAAAACAATTTATATTTCTCTTTTTTATTTAATTTTCATCTTTTAGTGCACTTTAATCAAAATTTCCATTATCAGAAGAGTTCTTGTAGCATACAATGTCAGGATGGTCATGCCAACTTGCTCTTACAAATGGAATTTCCGCAGATTTTCACTTAAAACATGTATGGAAATAAAATATATAATATTTAGCTTTATAAATTTCCCCAGTTAATCATTTTATCTTTAAAATAATTGCTATTACCTCTGTTGTTCAATAAATTAAGCGGCCTATAGTCACTAAGCAAATAGCCAAATGACATTCAAGTCCTGAAAAAGTTCTGAGGGAACTACTCAATTAACGTGTTTTTTGTTTTTTTTATCCTCACTTGAGGACATTTTTGCCTTTATCTTCAGATAGAGTAGGAGGACAGAGGGAAGAAGAAATAGAGAGAAACATCAATGTGAGAGAGACACATTGACCGGCTGCCACCCACACGACCCCAGCCAGGGCTAAGGACAAAAAGCAACCAAGGTACGTGCCCTTGACCAGAATTGAACCCACAACTCATTGGTCTGTGGGTCAACGCTCTGCTGCTGAGCCAAACCAGCCAGGGCTCAATGAATATCTCTTATTTGAAATAATTTTTATAAGGATTAAGGAAGATGATAAAAATCAATTTCAAGGATTGGTTAGAACCAGCTGGTGAGAACAATCAGCCCTAAAACCAAGGTTTTATTTATAATTCACAATATTTTTCCCTGGAAATCAGTAGCAGGATTATTGCAGGCAAGCAACCTCCAAAGAAATTAAAAGAATCAAGGTCAATTATTGGTATATGAATAAAGAGATTTATTATGAAGAATTGACTCGTGCAGTTATGGAAGCTGAGAAGTCCCACAATGTGCAGTCAGCAAGCTGGAGACCCAGGGCAGCCAATACTATAATTCTAGTCCAAGTTCGAAGGCCTGAGAAACAGGAGAACCAGTGGTGTGAGCTGCAGTCAGGGCCTGAGTCCAAAGGCAGAAGAAAGCCAATGCCCCAGCTCAAAGACGATCAGGCAGAGAGAGCAAATTCTCCTTTACTGAGCACTTTTTGTTCTATTCAGACCCTCAACAGATTGGATAAGATTCACCCACATTGAGGAGGTCCATCTGCTTTACTCAGTTCACCAATTCAAATGTCATTTCACCCAGAAACAGCCCACAGGCACACCCAGAAATAATGTTTAACCAAATACCAGGATACCCCATGGCCCAGTCAAGCAAGTTGTCACATAAAATTACCATCACTGGCCCTGGCTGGGTGGCTCAGTTGGTTGGAGCATCATCCCATACACCAAAATGTTGAAGGTTCGATTCAAGGTCAGGGCACATACCTAGATTGTGGGTTGGCTGCCAGGTCGGGGCACAAATGGGAGGCAACTGATTGATGTTTCTCTCTCATATCTCTCTATCTATCTAATCTATCTATCTATTGCCCTCCCTCCTGCTCCTTCCTCTCTCTCTAAGATCAACTTTGGGTGAGAATTTTTTTTTTTAGTTAACCATCACAGCACAACCAATGTGGCTCAGTGGTTGAGCATCAACCAAGAGGTTGCCAGTTTGATTCCCGGTCAGGGCACATGCCTGGGTTGTGGGCCCAGTCCCGAGTGGGGGCATGCAGAAGGTGGCCAATCAATGTTCTCTCTCATAAATGTTTCTATCTCTCTCCCTTCCTCTCTCTCTAAACATTAATAAAGAAAAAGAAGAGCAATCCATTTCACAATATTTTTTTTTAAATAAAATAAAAATTAACCATCACAGGACTGGCTATCTTGCCTGAATCAGTGAAAGTGTATCAAGTATTATGATATAGTGCAGACTCCTACTCTTTCATCCCATAGTTCATAGTAGTTAACCAATTAATAGATCATGAACAGTGGTCTCCTGAAATGTGATGCCCAGTAAAGGCAAAGCGTTGGGAACTATGAGGTCTCTGTCACACAGCGAATGGTAAGTCAGGCATGAGAAAGTCAAGACAGTGTGGTGGGTGGCTGCTTCTAAAAGCACTGGATAGTTTTAAGAAATTGAATATCATGAGATTTCCTAAAAATGTGATTAAAATATAGAATAAAAATCGGGGACTATAAATTATTGTATTTTTTTAATATCTGAACTCTTTCAGCATTAAGGCTGAGATAATGAAAATGAAACCCAACATTTGAACTGTAAGATGCCGAGTTATACTGCCAGTGGAATTCCCCTTGTCCAGAACTGACTTTCTTATCCACCTAGGCTTAGAGTTGTGGCACTAACTGAGAAAGAATGAGACAAAGAGATACTAACAGCCTCCTGGGATGGAAACATAAAGGAAGAATTGGCCCAGGCACAAGGATGTAGGGAAGGCTCATTTATGCAGTCTAGAGTGATGATGAGAGAAACATTCAACCCCAGCAGCCACTGGTGTACCAACCAGTTGTATTGTGTCCTATGCCTTAGCACATGAGGCCAACAGGTTGTCCATTGGCAGACTATTAGGAATAAATTAAAAATGTACAGAAAATGGGGACTAAGAAGCACAGCGTAGAGCATATGCAGAGTGGTCTGAGAGCTCTGGCTACAGTGGCCTGGTCCATTTTTGTACAACGCCATAGCAATATATTTTATTGTTTGGTATCACTTTCATATTTTGCAGTTGGAACTTTCAGCAACAATAAACTCAAAAAAACAGACGTGCATGTTACTCGAGAAAGTTGATGACGAACGTCTGCAAAAATGTTTGTCAGCTTTTATCATCCATATTGGGAGTCAGAGTGATGTCCATGAGCACTTGAAAAGTAGAAGATACAAATCTGCTGTAGGTATATCAACACTTGCTTTCAAACACTGTGACTGCTGATAATGGCTTAAAATAGCAGGTGTGTTTACATTTCACTCTGGGAAATGTGACTTTTCATTCCCATCAAAGGTAATTTAGCTCAACATTTCTTTCTTGCTTCTTATCCACAGAATAGTAAATGTATGTAAGCCTTTGAAGTGCTTTTAATCAACCTAAGTGATCTACCTTTTAATCAACCTAAATGATCTACAATAATATTGAGTTCATTTGTTAAGATGTTCTCAATATTGGTATTGTATTTATTTAAAATCAGTTAGAAATCTTGTATCTTTAATTGAAGCATATAATAAATAGAGCACAAAAGCTTCAACTTTTGAAGGTTTTAGTAAGTTCCAAGTATAGCAAACTGGAAAGCACTGAAATGTATCTCTTCCATGGAAGGGAACAACTAAAGAAAATAAACAAACTAAAATAGCTCACAAGATGTTATTTTGAAATTATATAATTATGGCTTGGACTTGTGGCAGGGACAGATGATGTGTTGAATCTTGATCTAGAAACTGAGGTGCACTAACATTGTGAAAATTCATGTATGATATTAATTTTTCTGAATACCATCATTCAATGACATTTTTATTTTTTTTTATTTATTTTTTTATCCTCACCCGAGGATATTTTTCCATTTTTTATACAGATAGAGTGGGAGGGAGAGAGAGGAACAGAGAGAGAGAGAGAGAAACATCGACGTGAAGAGACACATCGAGTGGCTGCCACCCGCACGACCAACCAGGGCCGGGGACAAACTTGCAACCGAAGTACGCGCCCTTAGCGGGATCCGAACCCGGGTCTCTCCGGACCGCAGGCCGACGCTCTAACCGCTGAGCCAAACTGGCCAGGGCTCAATGACATTTTTAAAAATATTGTGGACATTAAGGATATTCTTCTACATGACCATAATATTACAATACCAGTATCACGCCTGAGAAAATGATCAATTTTACCTCATCACGTAATTTAATATCTAGTCTACATTCATATTTTTCCTGCCAATTCAAGAATGGGTTGTATTATTTATATCAGTGTTAATCATGATTCGGTCTAAGTTCAAGCACTACATTTGATTGTTACATTTTTTATATTTGTTTAATCTAGTGCTCTCCCCTTCCTTTTTCCCTGTCCCAAGACACTGAGAGCTGTGTTACAAATATTCTGTTCTCCATCTGCCTGGTTGGTTGCTAATATCTATTGGCAGAATTCTAAAGTGCCCTTGTGTAATCCTCTCCCACTGAAAGAGAGCAGCATCTAGGAACATGATGGGACAGCACTCCCATTATAAGGTTACCAGATTTTGAAGATATAAGTGAGGTCCTGAATTAGTGGGCTCAGAGTCCACTATAAGTTATCCTAGGTGGAGCTGACCTAATGGAGTAACCCCCAAAGAGAAACTCAAGGCAGCAGAGAGATTCTCCTGCTTACTTTGAAGGAGTCAAGTTGTCATCTTGGGAGAGCAGGGGCAATGTGGCAAGGATCTGAGGGTGGGCTCATTCCTTGGCCTACTGCTAGCAGGGAAATGGGCACCACAGTTCTACAACTGCACTGAAATAAATTCTACCAAGAACCAGATGGGGCTTGTAAGATGTCAGTCTCAGATGAGATACCCCTCCCAACACCTTGATTTCAGTCATGGGAGATCCTGAGCAGAGAATGAAGACAACTACTCCTTAGTCCCTGTCTTGAGGAAATTATGAAATAATAAGTTTGTGTCATTTTAAGCTGCTTTACGTTGACTGTCATGGGGACAAAATGGAAAACTGGGTTCAAGGAGACCTCATACACTGTAGAGCTGTTACTGCTCCCCGATACTGCCTTCTGAGGCCCCTGCACCAGTTCTCCCCTTACCTGTGCTCAGGTGTTCACCTGGACCTCTCTGGAACCAGGACTGTGTTTGTCCCAGAGACCAGCCACACTCAGCCAGGGCTGGCACAATCCATAATGAAACAAAGTTCCGTTGGTTCTTTGTTTATTAATATTTCCTGCCTGTCTGGGGTCCCTAGTCTTCCCCAGGGAGGAAGACAAAATCCCAAAGCTTCCCCTTTTAGCCAAAGTCTGAATTCTCACTAGCCTCACCTTAGCCCCAACCCCTCCTGGGTCAAGAGTTATGACTATTCCGATGTCCACCTGATCATATGTGAAAATTAGAGTCAGATCTCACAAGACCCTTCGAGGCAATTCAGTCTCCTTGCATCAAACTGTGGTGCTTAGAGGTTCCGGACTCTCTGAAGAGGCCCAACAAGCCACTGAGAGGGCCAAGGGAGGGTCAAGCTGGCGAAAGTCAAGGCCACTGACTCTACCTGATAGAGGGCAGCTCTACCCCCATCTGCTTTCATGCATTGAGCTTCTAAGTGTGTTATGGAAGGATTCTGCTGTGATTGTAATATTTTCCTATCACAGAAGGAAAAACTGAGGCCCAAAAAAGAGGAGGTGACTTGCCGAGACCACTCAGAACATTCACAACAGAACTGGGAGTAGAATTCGGGCCCCAAACAGATTGAAGTCCTAGGGCCAGCCCTCCCCCCTGGAAGCATGATGTCGGATGTGCCCACCCACCCCAGCGACAGTTAGGACCGAGTCAGGCCTGTGGCCACACACTTAACAAGGCTGCTTCACTGGCCTGTTTCCAGCCTCTCCGTGGAGACCTCCAGCCTCTCCGGTGCATCACGGGATGAATCCTGGCTTTGAGGGTTATGGGGTGTGAACAGTTCCCAGAGGCCCTGAGGCAGGGAGGTCTGACTCCTTCATAAACACAGGCCCCAGTAACAGGGTCCCTGGCTGCATAGAGGTATATCGATGGGTAGGACACACCTCCCGCTCTCACTGTCTCTGCCAGTTCCCGGGCCAAGAAGTAAGGAAGGTTAGCAGTTGTCAGAATGTGAGAGGCCAGGATATGGACTGCTGGGGTCCAGGGCCAGAATAAGGTCATAGAGCCCTGGAAAACTCCGAAGGTATGGTGAGGAGCTTAGCCACACTCCCTCTCCTTCTTCTTGGGGTCTCCTGAGATCCAGCAGATGTACCTAGAGCCTCCCAGAGGAAGTCAGGCCCAGGCATTCTGACAGCAGAGGACCACCAGCCTCAGGCCCACAGGAGAGGACAACCCCATGCCCTGTCCAGCTGTCCTTGCAGCCCTGCTCTCAGCAGTGCCCATGGGGGACACTGTCTGGACCCCCTGACTACCTGCCCCTGCCCAAGCCCTCGGACATCTTCTCCACTAACAAAGACGTGCTCATCGGGGTTGTGACCCCCTCACACAGTGTTGGATCAGCCACAGGTCACGTTCCAGTGGCCTCCGGAGCAGCCTCTGTGCCAACAGTGGGTCGTGCTCTTTATCCCTGGGGAGGGAGGGAGAAGAGGAACAGCATTTGTGACCACTGTAGAGGGCTAGGGTCCCCAGACCTGTCATCCACGACTCAGGGTCCCCTGGCACTGAGACCCTTGACAGGGACAGCCCCTGTGCACCTGGATGTTAGAAACTGTTCTAATCCCAGTTCTTCCAAAGTCACTGAATAACTCCCCTCTGCACGTGCTAACATTCCTTCAATTGGATGGAGAGGAAAGCTCAGCAGCCTTAGGCCTTGGAATGGTTTCAAACTCACAGCACGGGAACTATAATGAGACCCACCTACGCACAGGCTCATGGGACCAAAGGGAAGGCAGCCCTAGGCCCACCCTGTCAGCAAGTCTCCCACGAGCCCAGCTTCCACAGGTACCTAAACTGTTTCCAAGGCTCCACTGGTCTCTAACCACGTTTAATCTGTGGGCCTGCGGTGTCTGTCCACAAAGATGCCCAGGAAGTGTGTAGCCAGACCCCAGTGTTCCTCTGCCTCACATCTGTCTTACTTCTTCCTGCCTAACTCTTTGTCAAAGGCCTGCTGGTACGGGTCTTTTGAATCTACTCATGGCTCTCTGCCTGTGTCTAGTAAGTGTTCGCCTGTGCCTGAGCCCCTCTGCCTGTGTATACGGCTACCAGGCTCTGCATGTGTCCGTCCAGTCACTATATCTGCATAGCCTACCTCCCTGTCTCATCCACACCTGAACGCCTGTCTCTGCATCTGACCATCTACCCCAGATCACGTGTCTGCCTGTTTACATGTTACATCCACTGCACCTGTGGATGCCTGAGTCTGTGGACCCAACGCTGTGCGTCTGCCAATATTGCTGTCAGCCTGTGTGTGTGTGTGTGTGTGTGTGTGTGTATGTGTGTGTGTGTGTGTGTGTGACTTTGTGTGTCTCTTTACCCATCTCTGGGAAACTGTCAGCCTTTCTCCATGTCTGGCCACTTGTGTATGTGTCTCCCCTAGAATCTGCAACCCCCCAAGACTTCTTTCTTTCTGCAAACATATATCTAGATTCAGTCCCACATCATCTGGCCCTTGTTCCTCCCAAGGAGAGACACTCAGGGTTGTTTGGGGCAGCTCCTTCTAATGGTCCTGACTGATCCTAACTTCCCCTGTCCTTCACCCTCTGTAAGATGCAAAGTCTGCTTATTCCTGCACGTCCTGGGCATTCTCTTTGCTGTGTCTGAGATGCAAAGGGACCCCGCCTTCCTGCCCAACACCACGGTGGGACTGCAGATGTATAATTCCTGCGTCTCAGAGATTTGGGCCCTGGGCAGCACCCTGGCCCTGCTGTCCAGCCAGCCCTGGCCCGTGCCCAGCTTCCGCTGTGGCCCCCAGCAACTGTCCCTGGGGGTGATTGAAGGGATGACCTCCCCAGGGTCCAAGCCCATGGCTGAGCTGCTCTCAGTACACAGAGTCCCTCAGGTGAGAGGGGCACCTGGAGAGAGGAAGCCGCTGCCTGAATACTCTGACTAGGGCGCATGACACGGTGCTAAAGGACAGATCTGCCACCAGGCAGAACAATCACAAGCTATGACCTTGAAAGGTCATTTCCCTTTCCTGAGCGTGGAATTCCCTTCTCACAAAATGGGGTATTGAGCTAGATTGGTGGTTCCCCAATGTCGGCCCATGAACTGGTGCTGATCTATGATGATGCTTTCTCCAGATTGCGACAAAATGACAAAGAAATGACATAGTGCACACAGTATCTATGTGAGGTCACCAGCCCTCCTTAAACCATGGTTTTATTTTTTTATTTTTTCCAGTTTTATTATAGATTACTGTCTAAATTTAAGGTGTATAGCATAGTGGTTTGACCTACATATACTGTGAAATGATTACTACAATAAGTTTAGTTACCATCAATCATCTCATATAAACATAGTAAAAAGAAAAAGGAAAAAATGTTTTCTTGTGTTGATAAGTTAGGATCTACTTACTCTCTTAAAAGCTTTCCTATAGATCTATAGCAGTGTCAACTATAGACATCATGCCCTACATCACATCCCTAATACTTATTTATCTTGTAACTCCAAGTTTGTACATTGTGACCACTTTTCTCCAATTCCCCTTCTGCTACCCACAACCAACTCTGGTAACCATCTCTGGGGTTTTTTTCCTTTTGGGTGGTTTTTTTTTTTTTTAGATTCAACATATAAGTTGAGATCGTAGAATATTTGTCATTCTCTGTTGATTTACTTTACTTAGCATAATGTCCTGAAGGTCCATCCATGTTATCAGGATTTCCTCGTTTTATTTAGCAGAAAGATATTCCAGTGTGTGTGTGTGTGAGAGAGAGAGACATCTTTATCCATTCGTCTATTGAATGACACTGAGGTCATTTCCATGTCTTGGCTATTATAGCTTTTATTTTTCCAACAAACTTTTGTAGCAAAATAAGAACTTGGCAACTGTAGGCCAAACTCCCATAATTGTGTTGTTGTTGATGATTGGTTAAACAGATTGGAACGTGTGTTATCTAATGGCCCACGATCTGAAGACCCAAGATTTTTAGCTCCACCCAGGATGATTTTATTTCTCCTTTCCACCCTTCTTAGAAAGGTGGAAAGTTGAACAAGCAACTGACCATTCTGATGGATCTCTTGACGTTTCTGTGAAACATTTTCCTAGACTTAAGTTCTGTTTGATTTTCACTGTACATCAAATCTATTAGGTTAGGCAAAGAAGCAATTTTTATCAAATCATTATCCAGGTGGAGAATCATTATTTTCCCAGCATGCCTGGACATAACGTACATGACTGCTTACTTGTGAGTTTTAAAAGACATCAAAAAAAAAAAAACTAAATATCTTTTCTTCCAGATTTCAGTGAGGTCTCAACTGCCACAATTGAAAAATCATCCAATTAGATACCAACATTTAATTCTCAATAGCTATACTTGAGAGATGAACATCTATTGTCAGTTATTCACACCCTAGTATAAAGGAGCTTAACTTATTTTAAGTGCTATATCAGTACTTTCTATTATTATATCTTCATTTGTATTGTCATTTAATCTTACCAACAACTCTATGAGATAGATATTATTATTATGCCCATTTTACAGATAATGAAATTGAGGCTCAAACAGGAAATGTTGCCTGCCCAAATCACACAGCTAATAAATAGTAGTTTGGGACTCAAAGCCAGGCAGCTGGACCCTAGAGGTAGAAGTAGATACAGAAATAAGAAGGAGGGAACCTCACCTAAATAAAAATCCTTTCCATTTGGGGGCTGGTAATCATTTCTAAATAATTTTTACTGAGCAACTACTCATGATGAAGAGCATTGTGCTACAGCCACATGTACCTTGAGGCACCTATGAGGCCTCCCCAGCATCACAGCCCATGGGTCACCTGTGAAGGGTTAACCTCTGTCAGTTTAAGTTACTTTCCTCAAGGTCAGCTTTGGAGGCAACACTCTTTTAGGTCTAGAACCCGACACACTGAACTCAGAGCATGCGAATCTTCTCTCCAGCATACCCCCGTTGCTAAAATTTTATTTTGCTAAAATTCAAGGGAACTCCAAATGCATTATGTTCACTGAGAAATAGAAATCCTTGAGCATGTAGCAATAGTTCTCTCTTTTCCCACTGAATTCATAAAACCAAAGGATCTGTTAGAGACCCTCTTTATTACACACAAGTCCAAGAATGTGTGCAAGCACAGGGGGCTGGACCGAGACGGCAGGGGAGCAAGGGAGCAAGAAATTATGAAGGGCGCTGACCTGGAAGTCAGTAAACCTGGATTTGAATCTTAACAACACTATTTATTAATTGTGCGATCTTGGCAAATTAAGTAGTTCTTTTTGGGCTTCACATTCCTTATCTATAAAATGAAGATAACAAAAGTTAATGACTCTAATTCTTAGAGTCATTGCAGATGTTAACAATGGAGTAACTTGTGTCTGGTATGGAAAAAATGCTCATTACTGTTGGTTGTTTTTGCTATGAACAAAAATGACGATAATAATGCAAACATGGAAGGAGTAGTAACTTTAAAAGCCAGTTCCCAAGTCCTCTGTATAATTTTGCTCAGTCTAGAACCAAAGCCACCAAAGACTGAAGTGAAAGAATGTGTCTCCTCATACCTGCTGGGACACTTTCGTACAGCAGGCTGGAGAAATTCTGTGACAGCAGACCCCTGCCCTGAGTCACCTGGGGAACCTGTAGGAGGAAGGGAGAGGCAAGAAGAAGAGAGGGAGAAAGAGAGCATGCATCATTCATGCACTTAACAGCTAAGCTAAGTTAAATAGATCCTGCTTAAAATCTAACTGGAGGGAAAAGACATGAGCTCAAATAATCTGAGGGAGCTCAGTGATGATGTGATGATGGGGAGGATCCTCAGGCTGACATGGACAAGCAAGCAAGAAGTCAATCCTAGCTGGAGAAGCAGAAATCAAAGAAGGCGTTAAGGGGTGGGATTCAGTAGACAAGCTATATTTTGTTTCATCTTTATGCTCCTCTATAAAAAATACTCTCTTCATTCCATGACTGTTTCTTACTTCAGTATTCCCCTGACCTCAGCATTGCCCTGTCATTACCCCAAGATGTCTTTTGCTACTATTTGGGTTAAAAAAACTTGACACATATTACAGACACTCACTTGGTTTGCCCACCAGCAGTCACACTCCGCACTGATTTAACCACCGACTTCTCTGCCCAAAAGCCTCTTATTCTTTCTTAGGTCAGGAGGGCTAGAGAGTCTCCAAGACCAGTGAACTCACCTCAGCCTTTGTGTTACCCCTGATACTGAATTATCTTTTATTTTGTTTTAGGTGCATGTCTTCTAAATAACAAATAAACAACTTTTGCTTCATATCCAATTTGAACGTGTCTAAAATAGTTGAATTTTTACTCCACTTAAAAGTATGATAGTTGAACTCTTGACTCCGACAACCATGCATCAGGACATCTCAGTCCTCCCTTATTTGCCCTTGAAAGGGCAGAGCAGACCGCACACTCCAACAAGAGTGTGATAAAGGGGCTCTTTTCAAAGCCGTAGGCAGCAGGAAGGGGGAAACACCCAGAGGACAGCCACAGGAGGAAGCTGTGTCCACCCACAGGGGAGGAAGCAGCAAGAGGACCTTCCAACCAGAGCTGTGGCCTTTGGGTGAAGACAGCCACCGCCAACCATGGCTGAGGGAGAGGAATCTGTGGGCGTGAGTACCCCAACATCACAGTCCTCCCACTCCAGCCTCCTGCCAGAAAACAGAGGGCAGGGCAGTCCTTTGCTGCAGTCCCTCAAGGTCAGCTCACAGGGGCCTGGAGGACACAGATGGCTGGGGAGTTTATAGATCGCAAATAGTCTTTTAAACGTTCCCATTTACTCTGCTTGCTGGTGTGTCTGGCATCTCCTGCTTTCTTATATGTTTCTATTTATTATGCACTGTCATACTCTGAATAACTTCTTAAGAAAATGAACTGGCTTCTCGGGTCTGAGCCCACAGGCTTTGGAAGGACCTGGACATCACATCTATCAAAAGCCTGTGAAATAATAATTTAAAATAAAAGACAGACAGACACAGAAGGACAAACACTCCGTGATAGTACTTACGTGATGAATCTAAAATAGACTCATGAAAGCAGGATGGATGGTGGTGGCCAGGGGTTGGGGGGAGGGAAAACAGGGAGAGAGAGTCAAGGGCAGAAAGCTTCAGTTATACCAGATGAGAAAGTCTCGTGGCAGCCCTGTGCTATAGTTAACAATAGTGGATTACATACTTAAAAATTAGCCAAGAGAGTAGATTTTTATGTTCTGCTCTTATCACGCAAAAACATAGCAATGAAATAAACAAGAGGGCAGGAGGAAACCTTAGGTTTATGGCATAGATCGTGGTGACGATTTCACGGGTGTGTGTTTGCCTGCAAACTCATCGACTTATGTATATTACTTATATACAGTATGTTAAAAATATTATTGATAATAAAGGCAGAGAGGGAATAAATGAGGCCAAGTCCAAGGGCAGTTGGAGAAAGCACTTGGGGATGGCGAGCAGGGTTGGGGTTGGAGAGATGTTCTGGCAGGAATTTGAAGCCCCATTTCTTCCTTCAGATTAGCCATGGATCAGCACCCCCACTTCTCCAACGATTTCCAGTTCCCGTCCTTCCTCTGAACAGTGCCCAGCAGCACGCACCAGCCCTGGGTCCTGGCAAGGCTCCTGAGCCGCTTTAACTGGACCTGGGTGGGCCTGGTGGGTTCTGACAATGGCAACTTTGAGTGTCTGGATGAGCAACTGCAGATGGAGCTCAGGCACACGGGTAGCTGGGTGGCCTTCTCAAGGAAGATCAGCAGCCAGGACCACAGCATCAACATCTTGGCCAGCATCCTCGCCTCCAGCCCTGCCGCTACAGTCATCATTTGTGACTGTTACCACTATCACGTCCGGCTCCTGGTTGGGGTCCTATGGAAGAACAACGTGACCAGAAGGACGTGGATCCTCTTCACCTTCTTCTCCTATGACCCCTCAGTGCTGGGGCCCAAGGCCCTGGACCTGCTGCATGGAAGCTTGAGCCTGGCCATACACACAGGAACAATGCCTGGTTTCAAGGACTTTGTGTGGGTTCTGTGCCCTGCCCGTACCCAGGCAACAGTCTGATGAGGAAGCTGGGGGAGGAGCTGCATGGATGCAGGTGGTCTAGATTAGGGGCCTCCACCCAGAGTTCCAGAGAAGGGGCTCAAAAGTGCACAGGGCTTAAGAACATGACGGCTATATACCTGTCTGCCTTCAAATTCCTGACATCCATTTACAGAGCCTACCTGGCAGCCAGAGCCCTGCTGACCACCTATCAGAATCTGATGTCCTACTCTCCAAGAGAAGGCCCATTCCTGGGAGGCACCTGTGCCAATGCATGGAATGCCAGGCCTTGGCTGGTGAGCAGCCAAAACCCCCTGCCCCGCCCCTGTTCACCCAGCTTGCTGTGAGCCACAGACTAGCAGTAAGGCTGTGTGGTCTAAGAAACATTGTACTTGAATTTAGAGCTAAAGGGACTTGGCCTCAAATCCCTGATTAGTAACAATATCAGGGTCTAGATCTAGAAGATGGAACTGGCTCCTGCTGCCAATGAGAGTCCATTGTAAAATTTTCAGAAATTATGCAAATTTCTTATTAAACCACGGAAATGAGCAAACACTACAAATCCTGGCTTTTCTCCCCAGAGAGCCAGCTGTTAAACATTTAGCAGCACGCCACCACAAACATCCAAGCAAAGTTAGAGAAACAAAGTCAAAGTATAAGAAAAATCTTCTAAATATTAAAAGAATGACTTCAGACTTCTGGTCAAGATGGTGGCATAAGTAAACGCGGTATCACATCCTCCCACAACCACATCAAAGTTACAACTAAACTGCAGAACAACCATCATTCAAAACCGCCTGAAATCAAGCTGAATGGAAGTCCTACAACTACGGAATTAAAGCAGCAGCCACATCCAGACTGCTAGGAGGGGCAGAGGGGCGGAGGCTCTAGGGCCGGTGGTGCGATGGACTGGTCCCACACCCACATGTGGCGGATAAAAATCAGGAGGACACCTCGGCTGGGAAGGTCCTCCCTGAGGACTGAGGGATCTCTGTCCCACACCAGGTGCCCCGCTCAGGGTTCCGGTGCCAGGAAGAGAAGTCCCCATAACTTCTGGCTGGAAAAACCAGCGGGAACTGAGGCTCAGGGAGGCTGACGCAGCTGGAGCCCCAGGCAGCTCCTTAAAGGGCCCGCGCACGGACTTATCGGACTCTCTTCCTCTAAGCTTGGAGGGGAGGCAGCTCGAGGGGCACCAGAGACATACAGGGAAGAACTGAGCTGTTTGGCACTGGAGCGAGGACTGGAGAGGGGGCTTTCTCCGGGACAAACGTGCTGTAAGAGGCCTTTGTTCCTTTGGTGAGCCCTTCCCTGGGGCGGCAGACAGCCGCCATATCTGAGACTCCAGCAACCTGGCTCACACTGGTAGCCCCGCCCTGGTGACTCCCTGAGCCCCTGCCCCGCCCCACCCAACTATCAGGTCCACCCAAGCTGTTGCCACTTGCTTAACCATAGGATTGGCCTGTCTTGGATCCTGCTTCAGGTTTTTTCTAAATTCTTTCAAACGAGCAGCATCGGGTCTCAGCTAGCCCCATACCTCTCCTTAAGTAATACACAGAAACAAACACAGGGAGGCAGCCAAAATGAGGAGACAAAGAAATAGGTCCCAAATGAAAGAACAAAACAAAACCGCATGGAAAGAACTAAGCGAAATGGAGATAAGCAACGTAACAGATGCTGAGTTCAAAATACTGTTTATAAGGATACTCAATGAACTTAGTGAGGGCCTCAAGAGCATAAAAAAGAACCCGTCAGAAATTATGGATGCACAGTCAGAATTGAAGGAGGCATTAACTGAAATAAATAATAATTTACACAGATTCAATAGTAGAGTACATAAATCCAAGAAGCAAACCATCGATTTGGAATATAAGGAAGCAAAAAATGCCCAATCAGAACAGCAAAAAGAAAAAAGAATCCAAAAAAATGAGGATAGTGTAAGGAGCCTCTGGGACAACTTCAAGCGTGCCAACATTCGCATCTTGGGGGTGCCAGAAGGAGAAGAGCGAGAACAAGAAATCAAAAACTTGTTTGAAACAATAATGGCAGAAAACTTTCCTAACTTGGTGAAGGAAACAGACATACAAGTCCAAGAAGCACAGAGAGTCCCAAACAAGATGAACCCTAAGAGGCCCACACCAAGACACATCATCATCAAAATGCAAAAGGTTCATGACAAAGAGAGAATCTTAAAAGCAGCAAGAGAAAGGCAGCTAGTTACCTACAAGGGAGTTCCCATAAGGCTGCCAGCTGATTTCTCAAAAGAAACTTTGCAGGCCAGAAGAGAGTGGCAAGAAATATTCAGAGTGATGAAAACCAAGAACCTACAACCAAGATTACTTTATCCTGCAAAGCTGTCATTTAGAATCGATGGACATATAAAGACTTTTCCAGACAAGTAAAAGTTAAAGGAGTTCATAACCACCAAACCATTATTATATGAAATGATGAAGGGTCTTTTTGAAGAAAAAGATAAAATATATGAACAAACAAAATGGCAATGAATACATATCTATCAACAATGGAATCTACAAACAAAATGAACAGGTAGAACAGAAACATTCTCATAGATACAGAGAACATTTTGTTGGTTGCCAGATGGGAGGGGGTTTGGGGGAATGGGTGAAAAAGGTGAAGGGATTAAGAAGTACAAATTCATTGCTAGACTTACAAACCTCAAAGGGAAAGGGGTTGGGGAGTGGGAATAAATAAACCAAAGAACTTATATGCATAACCAATGGACACGGACAATAGTGTGGGAAAAGGCGGAAGGGGGGCGGGAGTGGGGAGGAGGGGGTCAATGGGGGGAAAATGTGGAACATCTGTAATACATTTTACATTCAACAATAAAGATTTAAAAAAATAAATAAATGAAAGAATGACTTCAAACTAGGCACAGCTTCTTTAAGGTGGGTTTTAGGTAATTTTATCAGTATTTATGTAATGAGACTTCTTAAAGGCTGTAAGAGTAATAGACCTCTTAAGTGTTACTTTATGCCAAGTAATGTTCCAAGCACTTTATATGCATTAATACATTTCATCATTATGTATGAAGATACATATATAAAGAAGATACATGAGCACTGCTGGTGTGGCTCAGTGGTTGAGTGTCATCCCATGCACGGAGAGGTCACTGGTTCAGTTCCCGGTCAGAGCCACATGCCTTGGTTAAGGGCTCAATCCCCAGTAGGGGGCGTGCAGGAGGCAGCAGATCAATGATTCTCTCTCATTGACATTTCTATTTATCTCTCCCACTCCCTTCCTCTCTCTCTAAACATCAATAAAAACATAAAAATAAAATAAAAAGATGATCCATGGAAGGCAAGTCCCGTTTTTACAGATGAGAAAATTGAGAGGTAGAAGAACATATCCAGGGTCACATAGCTGATTCAAGGTAGAGTCAGAAATCACACCAGGCAACCTGACTTCAGTGTCTGGGCACTGGGCCACTTTTTCTAGTGCCTCTCAATGCTGACAGGTTCTAGAAATCTTTCAGGATTCTAGACCTAGCTCTGCCCCAGCCAGTGATTTTCTCAAACTACCCCCTCTAGTCTCACTGAGCTTTCAGGGCCTAATTCAACAAAAATGTGTATATACCACAAATATTTAATAAGCAATTTTCATGCACCTGAGAGCCATGGGGGATACAGAAATGTGTAAAATGTGTGCTTGTCCTTAAGGTGTTTATGTTGATGAGTGATAAATAATCATACAGCCCTGGCCAGTTTGGTTCAGCGGTTAGAGCATCGGTCTGCGGTCCCGAGAGACCCGGGTTCGGTTCCCGCTAAGGGCACGTACCTCAGTTGCAGTTTGTCCCCAGCCCCAGTTGGTCATATGGGTAGCAGCCACTCGATGTGTCCCTTTCACGTCGATGTTTCTCTCTCTCTCTCTGTTCCTCTCTCTCTCTCCCACTCTACCTGAACAAAAAATGGAAAAATGTCCTCAGGTGAGGATAAAAAAATAATAGTAATAATAATCATACATACCAGGGACCGGAGGCTATGGGAGGAACAGGCGGGAAGACGTGATGTAGTTGGTTCAAAGAGTAGGACAGACTCAGAAAAAAAGAAGAAGAAACAAACCACTAGCAAGAAATGGTTGGAAAGGCAAGTGGAAGCTCTATTAGAAACAATCTCAAAGGTCTTCTTAGAGCAGCCGTTCTCAACCTGTGGGTAGTGACCCCTTTGGGGGGTCAAACAATCCTTTCACAGGGGTCGCCTAAGACCATCGGAAAACATATATTTCCAATGGTCTTAGGAACCAAGACATTGCTCGTCTGTCTCCAGGCGGGTCCGCCCACATGCAGATACACCCACATACAGATATGCTCACATACGAGTACCCGGCATGATGACATCATCGTGCCAACCCCATCACATACACCCCATACAAATACAGGTGTATGTGACAGGGTTGGTGCCATAATATACTTATGCGGACCAGTCACACGTGTGTAGAGAGAAGCTACTGTGTAGAAAGCAGCTACTCTGTTAAAAGCAACTACTGTGTTGAAAGCAGCAGTATTGGAGGTAAAACGACATTTTATGAATTATAATTACTGGGTAACTGTAAAATCATGTACTGTAAAATCAACAAAAATATATATATATCTGTACCATGGGAACTTAATCTGGGTGCTGATCAATCTTTTTATGTTCAACTGTGGTTTTATGTTCAACTGCCCCCTTGTGATAGTAACAGGTATGTAAAAAAAAAAACCCAGAATGGTAAAACATAGGAAATTTTAATGAACCGTATTGACTAAACTATGCCATGTATCATCTTTTGTATTATTAAAGCTATTGTTATATATTATTTTCATTAGCAAACCATCCCATGGCAATGGATCATGTAGAGAAGAACGTTAAGAAAAGAAAATATAGTGAGGATTTCTTACAGTATGGTTTTACCTCAATAATTACAGCAGGAATTGAAAAACCACAACGTGTTATTTGTTGTGAAGCTCTATCATCCGAATCTATGAAGCCAAACAAACAAATGCCATTTTGATAGCAAGCATCCAAGCTTTGGCAGCAAGGATACCAACTATTTTAGAAGCAAAGCTGATGATGGACTCAAGAAAGCCAGACTTGACCCTGGTGGCAAGTACCACAAACAAAACGTAGCAGCCGTTGAAGCTTCATATTCAGTGGTACTCAAAATCACCAGAGCTATGAAACCTCACACCATTGTGAGAATTACTATTACCAGCAGCCAAAGACATTGTTCAGAGACTAATATGTTACAAAATTGAGTGCAATTTTCTTATCTAACAACACTGTTTGCAAAAGAATAGATGACATGTCTGCTGATATTCTTGATCAGGTAATCCAGGAAATTAAATCTGCTCCACTTCTAATATTTAGCATCCAGCTTGATGAATCTACAGATGTTGCAAACTGTTCACAGTTACTGGTTTACGTGAGGTATATTAATGATGGCGACTTTTTTTAAATTAATTTATTTATTTTTGTTACAGATGTTTCTCCTTTTCCCCCCACTGATTCCCCTTCACCTCCCTCCCCTCCCTGTTCCCAGCATTGTTGTCCATGTCCGTTGTTCATGCACACATGCATATAAGTTCTGTGGTTTATCTCTCCCTCACCAACCCCTCTTCTGGGGATTGTCAGTCTGTACCCCACTTCCACGTCTCTGGGACTGCCCCATTCTTCAGACTGTTATGTTCATTATATTCCACAAATAAGTGAGATCATATGATACTTGTCTTTCTCTGTTTGGCTTGTTTCACTTAGGATAATACTTTCCAGGTCCCTCCATGTCATCTCAAAGGATAAAAGATCTTTCTTTCTTACAGCTGCATAGTACTCCATTGTGTATATGTACCACAGCTTTGTTATCCATTCGTCTACTGATGGACATTTGGGCTGTTTCCAGATCTTAGCTATTGTAAATAGTGCTGCTATGAACATGGGGGTACATATATTCTTTCTGATTGGTGTTTCAGGCTTCTTAGGGTATATTCCTAGAAGTGGAATCACTGGGTCAAATGGCAGTTCAATTTTTAATTTTTTGAGGTAATACCATAGTGTTTTTCATAGTGGCTGCACCAGTCTGCATTCCTACCAGCAGTGTACCAGAGTTCCCTTTTCTCCACACCCTCACCAATACTTGTTGTTTGATGATTTGTTGATGGCGGCCATTCTGACAGGTGTGAGGTGATACCTCATTGTTGTTTTAATTTGCATCTCTCTGATGATTAGTGACGTGGAGCATTTCTTCATATGTCTCTTAGCCATTTGTATGTCCCATTTGGAGAGGTGTCTATTTAGTTCCTCTGCCCATATTTTAATTGGGTTCTTTGTCTTCCTTTTGTTGAGTCGTATGAGCACTCTATATATATTGGAAATTAACTCCTTATTTGATATATCATTGGCAATTATGCTCTCCCATACAGTGGGTTGCCTTTCCATTTTGATGATTGTATAATTTGCTGTGCAGAAGCTTTTGAGTTTGATGTAGTCCCATGTGTTCATTTTCTTCTTTGTTTCTGTTGCCTTAGGTGATGTATCAGTAAATATTCTGCTGTGTATGATGTTTGAAATTTTGTTGCCTACAGTTTCTTCTAGGAATTTTATGGATTCATGAGTCACATTTAAGTCTTTTATCCATTTTGAGTTTATTCTTATTCTTTAGGGTGTAAATTGATGGTCTAGTTTCATTTTTTGCATGTAGCTGTCCAATTTTCCCAACACAATTTATTAAAGAGGCTGTCTTTACTCCACTGTATGCTCTTGCCACCTTTGTCAAATATTAATTGAGCATATTGCCTTGGGTCCATTTCTGGGTTCTTGGTTCTGTTCCACTGGTCTAAATGCCTGTTCTTGTGCCAGTATCAGGCTGTTTTGATTACAGTCGCTTTGTAGTATAACCTGAAATATGGTAATGTGATTCCTTCTACTTTGTTCTTCTTTTTCAAGATTGCTGTGGCTATTCGAGGTCTTTTTTGATTCCATATGAACTTTTGAAGCATTTGTTCTAGTTCTGTGAAATATATCGTTGGTATTTGTATTTTGATGGGGATTGCATTTAATCTATAGATTGCTCTGGGTGATATGGACATTTTAATGATGTTAATTCTTACAATCCATGAACAGGGTATGTGCTTCCACTTTTTTATATCTTCCTCTATTTCTTTTTTTCAATGACCTGTAGTTTTCTGCAAATAGGTCTTTTATTTTTTTGGTTAAGTTTATTCCTAGGTGTCTTAATTTTTTGCCTCAATGGTAAATGGGATTGTTTTCTTAGTTTCTCTGTGAGTTCATCATTGGTGTATAAGAATGCCAATGATGGCGACTTTAAAGATGAGTTTCTTTTTTGCAAACCTCTTAAAACGACTACTGTACGTGATGTATTTGACACCGTTGGTTTATTTCTGAAAGAGCATAAGATCTCTTGGGAAAAGGTTTCTGGTGTTTTCACAGATGGTGCTCCAGCTATGCTAGGATGTCGATCTGGATTTCAACGTTTGGTACTGAATGAGTCACCAAAAGTCGTCGGAACTCACTGTATGATTCATTGGCAAATATTAGCAACGAAGACGCTGCCACAAGAGTTACAAGAAGTAATGAAAAGCATCATAAGTTCTATCAATTTTGTAAAGGTGAGCACTTTAAACAGTCGATTGTTTTCACAACTGTACAACGAGTTGGATGTGCCGAACAATGCTCTGCTATTTCACACTGAAGTAAGATGGTTGTCAACAGGAAGTTTTAAAATGTGTTTTTGAGCTTCATAATGAACTCAAAATGTTTTTTAATCAGAAAGCAAGACCGCAGTTCAAAGCACTTTTCAGCAATAAAAGTGAACTGCAGAAAATAGCTTACTTGGTTGACATCTTTGCCACCTTGAATGAGTTAAATTTATCACTGCAAAGACCAAATGCAACATGCCGCAATTTTTCTGAAAAGATCCGATCATTCCAAATGAAACTTCGCCTTTGGCAAAAAAAAAAATGGATGAAAATAAAATTTACATGTTGCCTACCATATCTGCTTTCTTTGAGGAACATGACATTGAACCAGACAAAAGGATTACGATGATAATATCTGTGAAAGAACACTTGCACATGCTTGCAGACAAAATTTCATCATACTTTCTAAATCTACCTGACACCCCTTTTGCACTTGCCAGAAGCCCATTCACAGACAAAGTTGAGGATGTTCCTGAGACAGCACAAGAGGAATTCTTTGAACTTTTTAACAGCGATGCAGCGAGAACTGATGTCTCTATAATGCCAGTTACAAAATTCTGGATCAAGTGTTTGCAGTCATATCCTGTTCTGTCTGAGACTGTTGTGCCTTCTTCTTCCATTTCTAACAACATATCTTTGTGAAACAGTGTATTCCAACTTGTTGGTTATCAAGTCTAAATACAGAAGTAGACTTGTTGTAGTAGATGATCTTTGTTGTGCTCTTGCAAAGACTTCCCCGAGAATTTCTGATCTGGTGAGAAAGAAGCAATCTCAACCTTCGCACTGAAGTTGGCTTTTTACGCATACTGTCACAAAATGTAGCAACATAGTTTACTGTTGTTACATTAAGACTGTTACCCATGCTACACCATGCTTCAAGACAAAATTCCATTTATTTGTAATTAGAAATAAATATTTCACAATATACAATTACATTTAGTTTTTGTGATTAATCCCTATGCTTTAATTCTGTTCAACTTGTAACAATGAAAATATATCCTGCATATCAGATATTTACATTACAATTGATAACAGTAGCAAAATTGCAGTTATGAAGAAGCAATGAAAATAATTTTAAGGTTGGGGGTCACCACAACATGAGATACTGTATTAAAGGGTTGTGGCATGAGGAAGGTTGAAAACCACTGTCTTAGAGAGTTCTAGGTTCCCCGAACCCCTTTTCTTAATCATAGGATCAAAAACAACTCCATCTTACTCCAAAGATGTTCCAAGATCCAGAAGCACCCACCCTATGTCTCTGCTGGGCTCCAAAGGCACTCTCTCTGTCCTCCTTTTCCTGCTACTTAAACTCTCCCCAGAAGGGAGTGATAATGGAGCTCTGATAGTCATGGAATCTGAGATTCTCCCAGCAATGAAAAGTTAAGGATACATTGAAACATCCATACTCCTCAGTCCATAACTTCTTTTAATCAAAAACATTATCAGTTACACTGCTAACTTGAATTAAGTGGTACTTTGAAGGTAGGACTGCACTTTTGTATTTGAGCTAGCAATCATGTCTGGCTCAGAGGATGCTCAGTGATTCATATGGATGGACAGTGGAAAATTGGAAAGATGAGGACGCCCACTTCCCGACCCAGACAGATTAACACAATCTCGGAAGCTATTCTGCTCCTGACCAGTTTCTCTCCTTTACTCTCTGTTCCTGTCTCAGGTGCTCCATTACACCCAGAAGGGTCATTTCACCTCTGGAGCCCAAGAAGATGGGGAGATGCCAGCAATGTTTGACATTAAAAACATCTATATCCTCCCAGAATGGAGAGAAGAGACAGCGATTGTTGAACATACTGACTTCAGAGCACCTCCTGGAGAAGAGATGTTGATAAATGAGGACCCGTAAAGGTGAGAGCCCCTCCCACCCCCAAGCACCCAGCAGTATTTGTTATGTTGAACTGACTTAGGGTACTTGGTCAAAGGGAGGGCAGGGTGGACTATTGACTTACACAACTCTATGCCTGTTCAGCAAATAAAAACCTTCCAAAACCAGTCCTTGGCTCCCCAAATAAAGGAGCTTGAAAAGGCAAAGGTGATTAGTGAGTAAATGAAAAGTAAATTATAAATAATTGCTTATTTTAGTTTGTCCTGAGATAGCTAGTATGTCCACCTGGAGTTTCTACGGTCTTTGCCTTGCAGCCTTAGGCCAAAGATAGACCACTGATGCCAAGCTTTTTATACAAAAGAAAATAAGCCATGGAACCCCATTCTTTCTTTCCCAGGCCCCTAGGTATCTGAAGTCACCAGCTGGGGAGCTTCTAATTTAAGTTGAGTGCACCTCAGCTATCACACCATGCCTGTCTCCTGCAGGCTCCTCCAGTTTATCTAGGTGGGCTTAGCACTCCCTTCTCCGAGCACAGAGAGCATTTTCCACCTGCCTCTATAGTAAGGGTAGGAAAAGTACTACAACAGGTATAGTATGTTTTTTCTCCATCTTCAGGGATGTCAAACTGGTCTGGACCCCTCCTAATCACTTAGATGCTTCTATTTTGTATTTCATTCTTTCAGAGGAAGATAAGACATGTTTGCAAATAATATTGTCCTTGATAGAAGCATCTGGTCTAATTCATCCTGTGGTACCTCGGCAGCCAGCCAGTGCCTAGTGCAAAGACTCTAAGACAAATAGTTGTTTGATGATTGAATAAAGTCACATAGACAAAGTTAGCATTGGGAGAGACCTCCAGGAGAAGGCAGCGAGGCAGAGTGACTGAAGGGAGGCCAGCAGACCCAGTGCACATCCTCCAGGCTCCTCCACTTTGTGGTATGAACTCGGGCATGTTGCTTAACCTCTCTGATCATCGGTTTTCTCCAGTGTAAAATGAGACAAAGTCCTTTTTCTGCAGATTGTTGTGATGATGAAATGAGAAAATGTGAATGCGCTCCGCATATATGAAACACTTAGAAGGTAGGTATTTACAACCATGCTTTGACAGATAAAGAAACCGATGCCAAGAATGGGGACACTTTGCCCAGGGCATCACAGGGCAGATGTTAAGAGTCAAATAAGTACATTTCAAGCCCTAATTCTGCCATTTACTTAGTTATGTGACTTTGGGAAGGCTACTTAACTTCTCTGTGCCTTAGTGTTCTCACATGTAAGGGAATAAAACACCCACTTTGTGGGGTTATCATTGAGGAATAAATGAATGAATATACTGAAAGCTAAACAAGTACTTTTAAATAATTCAGTAAAATGTTACATAGTGGCAACCCTGCATCTCTGGATTCATTTCTAAATAACTAAAACTTTTGTGAGACTCTTGCTCCAAGCTAGGTCCTGGGGAGGGAACTTCGGACAGGCAAACATGTCATCTTTACAAGCGAAGAGCTTATGATCTAACACTCCCAAACTAACCTGGTTGGAATGAACTAAATATATTTATTGTGAAACTCTATTTTTGTTATTAATTCTCACCTGAGGATATTGTCTTCATTGATTTTTTTTAGAGAATGTGGAAGGGAGGGGGATAGGGGAGAGAGAGAGAGAAACATCCATATGAGAGAAAGACATGGATTGGTTGCCTCCCACACACACCCTGACCAGGGCCAGGGATTGAACCTGCAACCCAGGCATGTGCCCTTGACTGGGAAACAAACCCAAGACCCTTTGGTCCATGGGTCGATGCTCTAACAAATGGTCCACTCTGGCCAGGGCTCTCTTGTGAAACTCTTTTATAAGAAGTAAATGACCTAAACCTGCTCTAGTGAGCTATTCGGCTTTGGTGAGATAAAGACAGGTGATGGTCACAGACCCGGTTGAGCGAACACTGAAACAAAGTCTACTCTAAATGAAGCCCCTCCACTCCCAAGAGAGTGTGAGGATGTTATTGAAGCCCACAGGTACTGGGCATTAATTAGCTCAGTGATAGCTCTTGGACTGCTCTGCCTGTGGGAAGGGACAGACCTGAATGGTGATGCACAAACTGTGTCAAGGTGTCAAGGCATCCACGTTTCTGAGAGTTGAGATCCATCCTAAGTTCCTGCCAAAGAGGCTTTAAAATGCTCCTACCTTGCCATGGCTGGCTGACAATGTCATTTAGAGCAATGACAACAAAGTCAGCAAAGGAAACAAGGATATAGATTAAGAAGACTCACTTTAGAGAAACAGAGAACTATAATATCCCATAATCAAAGCCAGCATTTCCACAACTGTGCCTTGGAAATCAACTGCTAAGTGGTTGGCATGTTAAAATTGAAAGGCAAGTGACTAACTAAAAAGTACAAACCCTGAAAAAAAAAAAAAAAAAGGAAAGCCAAGCACAGGTGCACGGTATAAAAATATTTATATATGGCACCATAGAAAGAGGTCCATCCAGATGGGCCCCAGTGAAGTAGACCCTCATTAAAGTCTTGGATGATGTTACATAATGGTACATAGCAAACTGTAGAGTTCTGATTTCAGAGTGTACCTCCAAGTCCCAAGCCCCAAGTCAAAGGACTTTCTCCAAGATAGTAACCAGGTAGTTCCTTACTAACAATTAAGTCAATATCCTGATACCCAGAATGGGTAAAGCAAGTTAAATAGCACTCCTTACAAAATTATATCTTAATAAGTCTTTTTCTCTCTGAATTACTCCCTGTGACATTCTCTGGATACCAGTGAAGTCCTGTCTATGTTAAGCTAGCATTTCCCATGATTATGTTTTCCTCTATGAATAAATATACTTCTGAAGAAGGAATTATATTCTCGGAAATTTCCTATTCACAAAAATATGTGTTTTGCTGACATGATTTCATAATTTAGCTTCATTAGCAGTGGCTTTTAAAACGTTAGCTGTCCATAGAAAATATAGTCAATAATATTGCAGTGACTGTGAATGGTGCCAGGTAAGTGATGGGAATATCAGGGGGAACAAATTCTGAAGTGTATGATTGTATGGCCACTGTGCTGTACACCTGAGACCAATGCAAAGTGATGTTGAAAGTGAACTGTAATTGAAGAAAAAATTTTAGCTGTCGCCCTGATCGGTTTGGCTCAGCGGTTGGAGTGTTGGCCTATAGACCAGAGAGTCCCGGGTTCGGTTTCCGCTAGGGGCACGTACCAAACAAACAAACAAACAAAAACTTTAGCTGTCAATACCTACACATATCATGCAACTCAGATTCTGGTAGGTAGGTCTGGTTTTTAAGGGAGTGGTTATTCTATAATCTAAATAATCACACAAAAGCCTTCTTTTCAGTTTAGTCACTGATATCAGATTTTATTAAAGCAACATTCACTTTTACATGTATAGAAGCTTTTCTAAGAGTATACCTCAGAGTGTTTACCATTTTATGTAATTGATCTCAAAATATAGGTTTCTTCTTCAAGAAGCTTAAAATTGTAAGCTTTACTGATACTTCCACAGAACAGTTCTTAGAGTAGTTCTCAAAATCCAGAAAAATCTGACCTGCTTTTGAATTCGAATTCTTTCCTCTATCATAGATGAGAATGATGTAACCCAGTGTGAGGGTTAAATTTGTGTGTCGACTTGACTGGGCTCATAGGTGCCCCAACAACTGGTAAAACATTATTTCTGGGTATTTCTGTGAGGGGGGTTTCTGAAGAGATTAACATTTGAGTAAGTAGACTGAGTAAAGAACATGGCATTCACTAACACAACTGGGCATCATCTGATCCATTGAGAGCCTGAATTGAACCAAAAGACTGAAAAGGAATGAATTTGCTCTTTACTTGAGCTGGGACATCTCTTCCCTGAGATATAAGTGCTCCTTGTTCTGGGAATTTCAGTTTCAGAACTAATTATACCTCTGATTTTCTAGGTTCTCCAGGTTGCAGATGGGACTTCTTGGTCTTCATAATTGTGTGAGCCAATTCTATAAATAATCTAGTGTGTGTGTGTGTGTGTGTGTGTTCACATGATGGACGGAGCTTGGATCCATACATGCTGTTGAGCAGAGCCACCCACCAACCAAAGGCACTCATCTTTGACTCCTACAGGAAAGATAAAATTTTCTTCATTCTTTACGCTACATTATAGTTAGGTCTCTCTTGTTGTAGCAGATTAGCATTTTATTTTAATACATAATCCTTAACCCCTGACTACCAAGCCACTGCTCTATTCCATAGTCCTCACCACCCTCTTTCTAAAGAGAAAGAAAATTGGATCCCACCAGCCCCCTCACTGGCCTTTCCAAGACTTGAGGGAAATGGCTCTGCTCAGAGCCCCCTTTACCTCCTTGTTTCGAAGACTGTAGATGAGGGGGTTGAGCATTGGCGTGACAATGGAGTAGAAGACAGACACCACCTTGTTGAAGTTGATGGAGGAGGCCACTTTGGTCCGGACATACATAAAGAAAAGAGTGCCATAGAAGAGGCTCACCACTATCAGGTGAGCTGCACAAGTGGAGAAGGCCTTCCGGCGCTCAGCCACTGAGCGAATACGCAGCAGCGTCCAGACAATGTTGCCATAGGACACAGCAATGACCACAGAGGAGACCAGGAGCACCACCAGAGAGACCAGGAAGTCTGCGGTCTCCTTCAGGGTGACATCCGAGCAGGACAAGGCTAGCAGAGGTGAGGCATCACAGAAGAAGTGGTCAACGACATTGGAGCCACAAAATGTCAGCTGGGACATGAGGTAGATGGGCAACATGGGTGTAAGGAAGCCCACCAGCCAACAAGCACCAGCCAGACGAGTGCAGGTGCCCCAGGACACCAAGGCCCCATATCGGAGAGGCATACAAATGGCCACATAGCGGTCATAGGCCATGGCAGCCAGTAGGAAACATTCAGTTGCCCCAAGGAAGGTGAAGATGAAGAGCTGGGAAAGGCAGCCAGCATAGGAGATATTCTTGTCCCCATCTCTCCCAATAAAACCAGCCAGCATCTTGGGCACCGTGACTGAAGTATACCCAATTTCAAGGAAGGACAAGTGCGTCAAGAAGAAGTACATGGGTCTCCGTAGCCGATGGTCCAAACTCACTACCAGGATGATGGCCAAGTTCTCCACCAAGGTAAATAGGTACATGGTGAGGAAGAGTGTAAAGAAGAGGAGGCGTGCTTCATGAACCCCGGCAAAGCCCACCATGACAAACTCTGTTACATGGGTCCAGTTTGCGGTATATGGCTGCATATTGGGAGTGAGGGCTCAATAGACTCATAGTCTTGCAAACAAAGACAACTGAAATAGAACCTGTGAGGATGTTGGACTGAAATATCTTCCACTTCAGAAGAGGAAAGTGAAGTTAAGACACTATCCCTCCCTTCAAAGAATTTATAGTCATTTAGGGCCACAAGAAAATAGACAATATCAGTACAAAATAAAAAGTTCTGGATAACAATAAGACAGGATATTACAGGAGGGAACAGAGGGAAGCTCAACCAGTCTTGTGGAGCCAGAGAAATCTTCCTGGAGAAAGAGCTGTCTAAACTGGAACCTGAAAATAAGTGTAAATTACTGAGATAAAGTTAGTGATGTAGAGATGTCATAAGAATAAAATTTTATGGATAAAAAAGCTGTGGTACATATACACAATGGAGTACTATGCAGCGGTAAGAAAGAAAGATCTCTTATCCTTTGAGATGACATGGAGGGACCTGGAAAGTATTATCCTAAGTGAAAGAAGCCAAGCAGAAAAAGACAAATACCACATGATCTCACTTATATATGGAATATAATGAACATAACAGTCTGAGGAATACAGTAGACCCAGAAACATGGAAGTAGGGCACAGACTGACATCCCTCAGAAGAGGGGGTGGGGGGGTGGGGGGTGGGAAGAGATAAACCACAGAACTTATATGCATGTATGTATGACCAATGGACATGGACAACTAAGCCGGGGACGGGGCGGAGCTGGGGTGGGGTGGGGGGTACCAATGGGGTAAAAAGGTAAAATATCTGTAACAAAAACATAAATAAATAATTCATAAAAAAAAAAAAAAAGAATAAAATTTTAGACACCAGAGAGAACACTGCATTTGAGAAACTTCAAGCTGTTTTGGTTTACCAGCTTTGGCTTCTTGATCAAGCCTACCTGGCTTCAAATACAAAAACAAAAAAACCTAACTAAAGAGTTGTGAACATTTAAATTGGGTGATTCCTCTAGAGCATTTAGCATCCAATGTGGGTCAGTAAATATTGGGGGAAATTTACACGCTGGTTCTCCTGGAATAGCGTGTGAAGGGAAAATTACTACTGTTGAGTTTGAGGAGTAGCCTAGGACAATATCGTGAAGAATAGTAACCACGTTAAGAGAAAGAACAAAGCTTCCGTCTGAGGGCAATAGAGGGCTTGAAGAGTTCTCAGCAAGGGAACAGAAGTATGCTTTCTGCCCTTCAGATGGGGCAAGTGTGCTGTGCTGAGGCAAGTTCAGACAGCATGGAACGATGGTGGTCATGATCACTAGGCATGGAGCATGAGCAAAGCTATTAAAGAGATAGCATCTACAGCTTGGAGTCTGAATGCAAGCTCCAACCTCAACTTAAAATATGTGGCCATGGGTGAATCACTAAATAATTTCATTTTTTAAAAATAGATCATACAAAAAGAGACCCAGAAAAATTATTAAATTTCACGATTAAATGAGAGAATACCATGTCTCCATTACTGCGGCAATTTTAAAATAAAGCCTAAAATTTTTTGACACTTTTCCCATCAGAAAGTGAGACCTGTGGCACTTGGATCTGGGCTTTGTGACCGCCTGACAACAGGGTTAGATGAAAATAGGTGCTGTCGGTGGCCAGGCCCAGGCCCTAAGAAACTGTTCCCTCTTCCTGCTTCTTGGAACCCAGCCACCATGATGTGAGGAAGCCAAGCAGAAAAGCCCTGGTGGAGTGGCTAAGGGTCCCCAGCCGTAACATGCCAGCCAGGTGAATGAACCATCTGAAAAATAGGTCCTCCAGCCCCCTGTCAAGCTGAGCCTTCCCCAAATTACATTTTTGTGAGCTAAATAAACGATTGTTGTTACTGCAAGCCACGAAGTTTTGGAGTGGTTTGTTAAGCAGTAATAAATAACTGAAACAATTATATGTACTTACTCTGTACCTGGGGCAAATTATTCACTATCCCTGACCCTTTGGAGGAAAAGAAGTAGTGTTTTGCCTAGGATCCAAAATGCCTAAACTGAAATTTGAATCCAGGTGTGTCAGACTCAAAAACCCTTGCTCTTTCCAAAAAAAGTATTAAGCAGTTTCCCTCTGGTTTCGACATTCCATGATTTCAAGGCAGTGAAAGCATGTGGAGATACAAAGTCGGCAACGAACAAGGTCAAAGACTTCAGATTCCTGTATGTGTCTCCACCAGGCCTGAGTCCAAGCCCCGACATCCCTACCGTGGGTGGTCTATAAACACTGGCTTCCTGGCCAAATAATTGCATTGCAGCCCCAGATGCTTCATGGTTCCATTGGCTCCAGGAAATTTCAGGGCACAATTCCTACACATTTCTCCCCTTAGCAATTTGGCTTACAATGTAGCAGCCCAGGAGGAATGCTTACTCTTCTGAGATGCCCTTCCTCACAGAGATACTCCTATTACAAGAAGCCTGACTTGACTCTGTGTTATGGACACAGTGAAGTTTTCATAGTAAAGTTTTCTGAAATGTTCGTTCTTCTTCATAGTCATTAAGAGCATGAGATTCACAGTCAAACAGCTCTGGGATCAAACCCTAGCTCTGCAATTTATTAGTTGGGCCACCTCATCCATGCATTGTTACTATTATTCTTAAATCTTACCTGTCCTTTCAGCTGTGACTCAAGTTTGATA
The DNA here is from genome assembly GCF_014108415.1 of Molossus molossus. Taxonomy (NCBI): domain Eukaryota; kingdom Metazoa; phylum Chordata; class Mammalia; order Chiroptera; family Molossidae; genus Molossus; species Molossus molossus. The sequence continues at coordinate 85,716,841 of NW_023425348.1, read as the reverse complement.
GTCCTGTGTTCACTAGGAAGACTTATCTCCCCTCATTCCTCCAAACGTATGTGTGCAGTTTAAGCCAACACATAACAGGGCACCTGCTCTGTACCCAGCAGGACACATGGTGATGCTGAGAGGCATCCTGTTATAGGGCATCTGTCCCCCAGCAGCCAGGACAGGGCCTGGTACAGAGCTGGTGCCCCCAGCCCCCAAAATTATACCCAGTACAAAGCAGGTATTGCCTTATAATACTTTCAGTTCTCTGGTCCGTGACTTAGAGAGAGGATGCCAGAACCTGAGGCTGTTTGTTTCCCGTCCAAGTAAGTTACATTGAAAACAAACTGCTTTTATTTCTCAACAGAGGGAGGGGGGAGCAACGACTCACACTTCCCATTCTTCAATGTGGAGTCCCGGGGAGAAAGCTGCCTGGCCAGGGGCTACATCCCTACCCCCTTGCACCCAGGCAGGGGTATGTTTCGCTTGTGGGCTGAGACTTTTAGGACAGAGGTGTGCCTTCCCACTTTCTCTGTCCCCATTCACAGGCTTGGGGGAACCAGAAGACAGGCAGAGCCCGGAGCCCTGGGGAAACACTGCTGCCTCTAGATTGGGGTTATCAACGTGTTCTGCCAGACAGTAAACATTTTAGGCTTTGCAGGCCACAGACGATGTCTGCCACGTATTCTTCTTTGGGTCTTTGTGGGGTTTGTGACCCTTTAAAAATGTACAAGTCCTTCTTAGCTTTACAGGCCATATGAAAACAGGCTGAAGCTGGATTGTGCCCACAGCCTGTAATTTCCCAGTCCCCGTCCTAGGCCCACCTTGGACTATGACATGAGTGAAAAAGAACAGTGTTTCACTGGGTCAAGCTATAGTTACCCTACCGATGGACACACATACCACCCTGCCACCACGCAGCCAAACCGTCCCCAAACTTCCTGTTGTCTCTTGTTCCGCAGGGAGACGAAAGGGATAACTAATCCCCAGGAAGGTACAAGTCGGGCCCATGAGGAATGCACCTTGTCCAGAAGCCAAGTGTCATCATTGCATCCCCACCCCAATCTCTAATTAACAAAGCACAGGGGGCCTTTCTTTGAATTTCAGATCAAGAGCCCGATGGCTACACTAAATGATCCTAGAGGCGATTGATTCTGTTCTTCTACTGCTATACGGCCAATCCAATTCTTTGAGAGATTCTGGAGATTAAGTCAAACTGTTGAATGGATTAAATTATTAGATTGAGAAAACCACTCAACATGTTTAAGTAAACAAAACAATTAAATGGATGTCCTGTTACTGCATTTACTAATGTATATTAATTGACTCCCATTCATTAAAAGAAAAAAAGAAAAAAAAAGGAATCCCACAATTATCTAATCCTTAGCAAATTCTAAAGCCAACAGCATTGTGAACCGGTTAATTTGTAATTACTGATGTGGCTTACCCTGACCTCTATGCCTGTCACTTGCTCATTCAAGCACTCACGAAGGAGTCTCTCAGAGCCAGGCATTGTGCTAGGCACCAGGCCTATAACCAAATGAGTTGTGAGCCCTGTCCTTGAAGAGCCCACAGTCTTTCAAGGGAGAGAGACAACTACTCAGTGCCCAAAATAGATGTGATGAGTTAGTTACTGTGTATCTTGGACAACAGAGCAAGGGAACAGTTCATTCTGCCCAGTAGGAAAACAGGACAGGTGAGATCGAGAAAAACCAAACGGACCAGCCGGTGTGGCTCAGTGGTTGAGCGTCAACCCATGCACCAAGAGGTTGACGGTTCAATTCCGGTCAGGGCATATGCCCCAGTGGTGGGTCCAATTCCCAGTAGGGGGCATGCAGGAGGTGGCCAGTCGATGTTCCCTCTCATCGATGTTTCTATCTTTCTCTCTCTCTCCCTTCCTCTCTCTAAAAATCAATAAAGAAAAAATATTTTAAAAAGAAAAACCAAACCGCAACAAACAAACAAATGCATAAATTGGTACAACAGAATGGTGATTACCAGAGGGGGGAGGGAGTGGGGGAAGACATAAAAAGGTAAGGGGGTCAATTAAAGTAGACTAGACTTCAGTGGTGAGCATACAATAGATTATATGAAAGTCATAAAGTTGACATTTATATAATATAATTAAACAATGTTACTCTAATAAACTTCATGGAAAAAAAATCCCAATCAGATCACAGTGTGTGGGGTAGGGGAGAAGGAAATCTTTTTTTTCTTTTTTTTAATCCTCACCTGAGGACATTTTTTCCATATTTTGTTCAGATAGAGTGGGAGGGAGAGGGAGAGAGAAACATCAAAGTGACAGGGACACATCGAGTGGTTGCCACGCGCACAACCCAACCGGGGCCGGGGACAAACTGCAACCAAGGTACATGCCCTTAGCGGGAACCGAACCCGGGTCTCTCTGGACCGCAGGCTGACGCTCTAACCGCTGAGCCAAACCGGCCAGGGCGAGAAGGAAATCTTTGACTGACAAAACCAAGTGCAGCTGGAGGAGAAGGAGGTGTTCCCAGAAAGCCAGGGAAGAGAGGTGCGGAAGATAAATCTGTGAGAAAATACTGTGAGGCAGGAGGGCAGAGTGGTTCCAACCACATTCAGGCATTAGATTACCTGGTGCCTTCAAATCCGAGTTCCACCACCTCCCAAGAGAAGTGCAAAGAAAAACACTTGGACGGAAGGCAATGCCTAACCCAGGGGAATGACTTTCTGATGGAATCCTCTAAGTCAGCAGCGGTGAGTTAAATGAGGAAAACTTTCTGGGCAAAAGTTTCAGGATGAACTCAGCCTCACCTCCGAGCGCTCAGGTCACGTGTGGTAGGCAGATAAGTTTCCCTCCAAAAAGAGAGAGAGAGAGAGAGAGAGAGAGACGGGGGTTTTTATTGAGCCCCTCCCATGGACCAGATTCTGCTGGGCTTACATTATCTCATTCAACCCTCACAACAATACTGTGATCCTATGACCTGTCCTTCATCCCTGGTTTCATGCAATTGAAAAAACTAAGGCTCAGGGAAAAAGAAACTTGCATCCAATCGAAGAACTAGTATGTGGCCGAGATGGGATTCAAACACTGCGGTATCTGACACAGAACCCTGCGCTTCCTCCACGTGGTGCCATCTCCGTCATTTTATCTCACCGAATAACACACCTGCGGCCCTGGCTGCCTGTGAGGTTAATTTGTCTGTGCCTTGGAGCCCCATTGGCAGAATACACCACAGATTCCTTTGAACTGCAGGGGCACCGTGAAGCTCCCAGACCTTGTAACCACATGAGCTTCCTCCCCAGGCTCAGAGAGCTCATCAACCAAGTGACAGGTGGGAAACAGGCGGCCAGCGAGAGCAGGTCATAGGGGACACCCACTGAAGGAGGACAGAGGCCACACAGAAACTTGGCCTAATTTGGTGTCCTCAGAATGGTGCTCTCTGGGCTAAGGTTTCCCCTAACAAATATGGGGGAAAAAAAACTTGGGGCCTGTGCAGGGAAATGAACACTTGGCTCCTGCAGCGACAAACGTGTGCAGGCACCTGAGGAGCCTGGTGAGAGACTGGATTCCTCCTCCTTTCAGCTCTCGCCACCTGGTCTCTGGGGAACTTGTCCCCAAATGTGAAAGAAACTGGAAAATGAACTTACCAAGACCCAGACAATGAATTCAGAGAACAAACACCAAATCAAGGTGAGCAGGTGATGGAGGATGGTGCCATGAGGCAGCCGGAAGGGGCCACAGGATGTCCCGGTCCTGCTCTCAGCTTCCTCTTTGCTCTCACCCCTGCACACCACGTCCCTGTTCCCTGCACCGTGACAGCAATCACAGAGCTCACTGTCAGGAGCACAGACAGCCCCCTGAGGTCACGGCACCGTCTCTAGAATTAGAGGAGCGAAGTTTGACCCGGACTCCATCGGGTACTGGCTGTATTGGGGGAAAGTCACTCAGTCGCACGGAGCTTCCGTGTTGTCATCATCTAATGGACGGCATAATCCATACATTTGCAGGGTTGGTCTAAAGATCAAAGGAAACATAAGCCAAACAAGCCAAGCAGAGAAAGACAAATATCACATGATCTCACTTATTTGTGGAATATAATGAACATAACAGTCTAAGGAACAGGGTAGTCCCAGAGACGTGGAAGTGGGGTACAGACTGACAATCGCCAGAAGAGAGGGTGGGGGAGAGATAAACCCCAGAACTTACATGCCTGTGTGCATGAACAATGGACATGGACAACAAAGCTGGGGACAGGGTGGGGAGGGGAGGAGAAGGGCATATCAGTGGGGGGGAAAGCAGAAATATCTGTAACAAAAAGTAAATAATTAATTAATTAAAGAAAAAAATAAAGATCGACGGAAAGAGAATTAAGTGAGAATTCAGGGCCTTTGCTCTTATTGTTCCCCCCCCCCCTTTCTGTGTGGCTTCCTCCGGCACTTCCTCCCATTCTCCGCACGAGGCCATCTCAACAGAGAGGCCCTCTCTGACCACCCATCTGAAAATGCAACTCCCCCTCACTCTCTGACCCCCTTCTTTGGCATGATGTTTTTGTCCCAGCCTCATGTCATCAGTCAGATATTCATTTGTCTACAATATTACACACACACACACACACACACACACCTGCACGCACACACACACCAACCTAAGGTCCTTGAAGGCAATGCCTCTATCTGTTTACTCATCACTGTGTTGTCAGTGGCAGAAAGAGTCACTGGGATGTAGTTTGTGCGCAACAAATAGGTTTATGTCGTCATAAAAGAATGAACACTTGCTCTAAGCATCATGCTGGCCCAGAGGGTTGTTTCCTTTCCACTTCTCGCCACCTGTTTCAAGGAAATGGGAAGGGGAGGAAACCCACCTATACCTATGGAAGAGCCATCCAGTTTGGGTGTTGAAGTCCATGCAACCATCCTGCCAATCAGTTCCAAGACTATAGGTTCCTGAAAGAATGGTGCTTGAGCAATGCACAGCCCACTCTCACTGGCCTTGGGTGGGAAACAAGTTGAATTGGTTTTTACAGATAATTTCTTTTTCTCAGCTACTGAATTTCATTTTGAATTTCCTGAAATACTGTACTATAGGGGCTGTTTTCAAACTCTGCTCCACCAAGCCCTACGTTTCTCCAGTTCCCAAGAGTCATAAAGGGGGAGAAAGGGACCTAGCTTATGGGGCTCGCACACGCCTTGCTTCAACCAGCTGGTAAGTGGCAGAGTCCAGACAAGAATACAGCGCAGTCTGACCCCAGCACCCACCATCTTTCCACCACACCACCTCCCTGGGGTGCTGGCATTGCTCAAATCAAGTTAACTGAGTGTTTCTCTCATTATTCCAGCAGCTTCCATACTGAGCAGGTATGACCTGCTCCTCAAAGCTACTCACAGATGGTCTTCTCATGAAGGGAACAAATGGGAAATGGAAACATGGGAAAATAAGTGGAGCCCAGCCAGTGTGGCTCAGTGGTTGAGCTTTGACCCATGCACCACGAGGTCGTTGGTTCAATTCCCAGTCAGGGCACATGCCCAGATTGTGGGCTCGATCCCCAGTGGGGGGCATGCAGGAGGTGGCCAATCAATGTTTCTCTCTCTCTCTTCCTCTCACTCTAAAAAGTCAATAAAAACATATATTTTAAGCAATATATTTTTTCAAATATATGTTTTTATTGATTTCAGAGAGGAAAAGAGAGAGGTGGAAACATCAATGAGAGAGAAACATTGATCAGCTGCCTCCTGCATGCCCCCCACTGGGGATCAAGCCCACAACCCGGGCATGTGCCCTGACCAGGAATCAAACCGGGACCTCTCAGTCCATGGGACAATGCTCAATCCACTGAGCCATACCTGCCGGGCAACAAGAACATTTTTTTTTAAAAGAAAAGAAAAGAAATGGAGGTGTCTCCAGTTACAGGTGCACCGAGGCCCCAGTTCCCAGGCACGCTAAAGAGGTCACCGCAGCAGAAAAGAACCAAGGTGGGGATCAGACTTTCTGAGCTCCTGGCTCCTCATCTCCAAACAGGAATAATACCTGCTCAACAATGTCTCCAGGACACTACGGGAATTGATGAGCTAGTGGATAGGCAGGCTTTTTGAAACACTAAAGGGACACCCTGGGAAGACCTTATCATCTTGCCTCCATTGCTATGGTCTATGCGATTCCTGCAGAATTTCAGTAATGGGTGAACCTAGGGGACTGCAGTATCAGTGGGGCCCTGGGGACAGCCTTGACACTGCACTTGAACAACAAGTAAATTAATTTTGTTTAGCTTGTAGGTTTATTTGAGGGGCAGACAGAGATAATGAGGAACTAAAACTCCCAAACACCCCTTGGCACCCCTACTCTATGCCAGTTTAGGCAAATCAGTTGGATTCTGTGCCTCGGTTTTCTCACTTGAAAATGGGTTGATATTTAAATCCATAGTGACTCTGTAAAAGAGATTTTGAAAGAAAAAAATGAAATACATTGGGAAAACTGTGAAGAAAGGATTGGGTGAATCTCAAGTCAGGAATCCTTACTCTAGGTTTGGTATATCTTTGGTTGATGACATTCTTTCCACTCACCACCTTCTGCATGCTCCTTGGATGTATGCCTGTTAGTTCCCAGCACTGATGTAAACCAAAGCTAAATAGCCCATATCCAGGTGCTCAGGGATCTCTCAAAGAGCCACTCACCTGCCTGCTACTTCTTTGTCTCTTCTCTGGTTGGATCACAAAAACCAACATTCTCAGAACCTGAATATCATTGTGGAACAGGGACCCCAAATTCAAGGATCACCGCTTCTCTGAACCAAAGGGACAGGGCAGAGATCCACCATCAGCTGAACTGGAGAGGGAGGAAATGGGAGTTATCACTAACTATAAAATGACTCGTACGCATGTAGATGCCTCTAACACTTGCTTGGTGGCCCATGGGATCAGATCTCAACGGAGGTTTGAAGCACAGACAAAAAAGGAAAGGAGATGATAAACCATGGGAAATTCTTCCCCAGAGGATGTGCAGAAGCTTCATGGGAGTCGCAAGTTTGTAGATTAGCTGGACAAGTGCCAATGGAGGATGAGGGGCCAACCAAAGAAGGTCCCATGCCAGCTAGACCCTTTGCCAAGGTCTCTGGCTCTAGCCTACTGTAGAATAGAGTGAAATTAAATGTCCAGAGTTCCAGGTTTATTAAGAATGAAATGAGGCCTTCTTTCAGGTGGCTCAGATATCCCCACCCACCTGTCTGCCCTTTATCCCCAAGTGGGGAAAGTCTACAATGATAACAACAGATATTACCGAGGAGTGACTCTGAGCCAGGCTATGTGCTGTACAGGTATGAAATGCCCAGCCTCCATCCTGAAGTAGCTCACAGAGGCTGTGACTAAGGATCACTTTCATCCAGGATGTAACTACAACTGTTTGCTTCATTCCAAAAAGCTTCCCTTGAGTATTTGAGGATTATCTACAGGTTTAGCAATCTTTTTCCCTGAAAGGAAATGTGACATCATTTCACATCAAGGTTGTGGGTATCTACTCTATTTGATTGTGGGACGCAGCTGTGCAAAAGCTAACAGGCCCCGAGGGCCCTGTAGGTGGCTGGTCCTTTAACATATCCTAAACACAGAGGATACTTCCCTTGATTTCCAATGACTTGGGTCCAGCCTTCACATTTCAGATGCAGCTGTCTTGTCCCCAATTAAACAAGTACAACAAAATATACACAGAAATGAAAAGGAATGAGCTAAAGATGCAAGGGTAACACAAAAATATATTAAAAACAATGTTCTATGAAGAAAGCAAACTACAAAGTGATAGATGGAATTTGATACCATCGATACACATTTTCAAGACATGCACAACAAAATAATGTCTATGGATGACAAATGGTATAAATCACAAATGATCAGGATAATACAGAATTTAATTCTGAGGAGGGAGAGAGTGTGATGGGATTAAAAGCAGAGGGCCTTGACGGTGTCTGCATTGTTTTTATCTCTCTATTGATTCATTGATTTATCTATTGATCTGGCTTACCTTTATGAAAAAGAATCTTAAGTAAATTTTGCTCTCTTGGTCCATCCAGGTTGCTCTAACTGGGTGGCTTATAAACAACAAACATTTATTTCTCACAGTATGGAGGCTGGAAGTGTGAGATCAGGGAGCCAGCGTGGTCAGGTTCCAATGAACACCCTCTTCTGGGTTGTAGGCTGCTGAATTCTTGCTGTCTCTTCACATGGTGGAGAAAGGGGCAAGAGAGGTCTCTGGAGTTCCTTTCATAGGGGCATTAATCCCATTCATAAGGGCTCCATCCTCCTGATACCACCACATTGAGCATTGGGACTTAACTTACGAATTTGGGGGAGACACAAACATTCAGTCCATAACAATTGCCAAAGGTTAATATTGGGTCAAGCTGGGAAGTGGGTATAAAGTTATCATTGCCTTATGTTCCTTCGTGGGTATCAATTTGAATTATTTTGTGATAAAAATGCATTCAAAAGAATACCTGCAAAAATACCAGATTAGACTTTGCTTCTGTTTCAAGGCTGAAAAACATCATTTGGAGGAGACTGAGCCTCTACTGTGGAGTGAGAACTCTCTACCATTAATGCCCACCAGCAAAAGAACAAATAACTACCATTCCGGAATGAGGGACAAAAGTTCTAAGTACAAGACGTGATTTCAAATCCCTTTCGGAGAGTGGTGAACGCCCTCAGCATTTCAATCTAGTCTGTGCCTCCCTCGTTTGTCACAGTGTTGGTTCTGTGACCCTCCTGTGTGTGTCCCGGTTTCGGGCTTGGGATATTCGATTCCTCGGGCAAGAGGACAATAAAAGGAATATGATCATTCAAAGCCTCTTTCATGACGGTCACTCACAGAGGAGAATTCCGCCTTCAGATTGCTCAGTTCTGGACGTCTGTGGTGTAAAACTGGGACAACAGATAGGGTGACAACACTTAAGACACTTGTAAGGCTGGATGGGTTTACAGGACAAAGGCAGAGTCTTCCAGGCCCAAGAGAAAGACAATGTTCTGGAAGGTGAGAGGAGAGGACCGGGTTTGAGAGCGGAGGTTTCGGGGAGGCTTGTGTTTCCCTGGCTCTCCAGGTTCTTGTTTCTTCCTGAGTGCTCTTGGTTCACTGGCGTGGTGGTCTTCCTGATCACTTTTCACTGGTGCCGAAGAGGGTTTTTTGCTTTGTACTACTGGGAGTCAGAATCTGTCAGATTGGGTCAAATTAGTCTAGAGCTGAAATAGGGTTTTCCACTAATACAGAGCATCCCAAAGTTTGTTTGTTTTATAATCTTTCAAGTGTTTCTTTATTATATTCTATTTTAAATTAATTTTTCAATCAGATCATACTTGCTAATTTTACTATTCAAAGATGCTATATCCTTCCTATTTTTCTGCTTGATTTATGAGTTGTGTCAATCCTCTACTGTGTATTTTCTGACTTTCTTCTTATATTTATCAGTGTTTATTTGTTATGTTATAATATATGAAATTGTATTAGGAGCATGTTATTTTATAATTGTTATATCTTCTTGGCATGTAGTTTATGTTTTATTTTGTTTTTTCTCTCTTAATCCTTATTAAGGTTTCTTGTCTTAAGATCTATTTTGTCTTATGTTGATTTTGCTGCACTAACCTTTTTGATAGTAATTATGTTCCACATCTTTTTTCATTCTTTTATTTTCAGCCTGTGTGCCTGTGTTTGTGTCTCTGTGTATATGTATATGTATGTGTGTGTGTGTGTGTGTGTGTGTGTGTGTGTTCATTGTGTTGTCTTGTAGGAAGCATAAAGGTGCTTTTATTTTTTATCTATATGATTTCCTTTACCTTTTAACAGATTAGTCTAATCCACTTATACATTTTGTAATTTAATAGTTTGGACTTAATTATATTAATTTGTTCTGTATTTTCTGTTTACCATTCTTTGCTTATTTTTTTCTTTTCCATCTTTCTTTTTTGTTTGAGAACGTTTATTTCTTATTTGAAAACCATAAGTCTAATTCTGATGGGTACTCTAAATTTTTTAACATACATACTTAACTACAAATTTTCTGACAGGTCTACAGTTATTTAATTTCTCTCAACTTCAATAAATCCTTAATGAGCTGTCCTACCTTGTTATTATTTTATTTTAAAAAATATGATTTTTAAACTCTAACCATAATTTAAAATTTCAACATATTTTAACAGTCTCTGTGCTCACTACACCAACTCATTTGGTTTATAAGTAGATGAGAAGAAGAGCTGTTTAGAGGAAGCCTGCTTCTTGTATTCCACATCTTCCTTCTGTTTTTTTATTATTATTGTTATTTCAGAAACACATTTTAATAGTCTTTAGTAAGGATCTGTGTGTAGTAATGTATTTAGTATTTGTGTATCTAAAAATGTTTTTGTACAACCTTCCCTCTTAAACACATTTTAGCTGGTTGTAAAATTCTAGGTTGATAATTTTTTCCTTTAGCACTTGAAAGTTATTATTCTATTATCTTCCCATGTCTATTGTTATTAATGAAGTTTGCTGTCAGTCTGTCATTCCTCAGTACATAACTCCTTTTGCACCTTTTATCTCTCTGCTTTCTGTACTGAATTCTGAGTAAGTTCCTATATTCTATTTTCCATTTCTCTAATTCTTTCTTTTTCTCTATCTGGTCCAGAGTTCATTCTATTCATTACATTTTTTAATGTTTTTTTTTTTTAATAAGTAGTACAATTATATGATTCAAATCCAAAGATTGCACAAAGGTAAACAATGAGAAGTTACGTTTTTATTTCTGCCTTCCACTCAGTCTACTGGACATTTGGTGAATCCTCTTACTGTCCAAATACATGTCCTTTAATCTGGGAAATTTTGCTGAACTATTTTTTTTTCCATCTATTTTTTTCTGCTCTCTACCTCTAAAATCTATGTGATTTATATGCTAAATTTTCTAACCTGGTCCTCCAAATTTTACTATTTTTTTTCTCCATATATTTGTATTCTAATTTCTAGGCAAATTTCTTATCTTCATCTTCCAGCACTTTTGCTGAGTTTTTTTCATTTCTGCCATCATGTTTTTAATTTCCAAATGTTGTTTTAAAAATATTTCTGTGCCCTGGCCCGTTTGGCTCAGCGGTTAGAGCGTCGGCCTGCGGTCCGGAGAGACCCGGGTTCGGTTCCCGCTAAGGGCATGTGCTTCGGTTGCAGTTTGTCCCCGGCCCTGGTTGGTCGTGCGGGTGGCAGCCACTCGATGTGTCCCTTCACGTCGATGTTTCTCTCTCTCTCTCCCTTCCTCTCTCTCCCTCCCACTCTATCTGTACAAAAAAATGGAAAAATATCCTCGGGTGAGGATAAAAAAAATATATATTTCTGTGAATTTTTTAAAAATTGTTTCATAGGAACTCTCATCCTTTGAGACTACATGGAGGGACCTGGAAAGTATCATCCTAAGTGAAACAAGCCAGACAGAAAAAGACAAGTTTCATATGATCTCACTTATTTGTGGAATATAATGAACATAACAGTCTGAGGAATGGGGTAGTCCCAGAGACGTGGAAGTGGGGTACAGACTGTAAATCCCCAGAAGAGGGGGTGGTGGGGGAGAGATAAACCACAGAATTTATATGCATGTATGCATGAACAGTGGACATGGACAACAAACTGGGGAAAGGGCAGGGAGGGGGGGAATCAGTGGGGGGGAAAAGGAGAAACATCTGTAACAAAAATTAATTAATAAAAAAAAAGAATAGCAAAAAATAAAAAATAAATAAATAAAATAAAAATTGTTTCATAGATACAATATTTTTTATATTGCTAATGATAATAATGTTTTGTTTTGTTTTGGGGTTTTTTTGCTTGTTTTCTTTTTTATCCCCCCATATAGTCTCTGCTTCCTTCAAGTTGCTTTTTTGTCTGTTTATTGTGTTTCCTGTGTTTCACATTGGAGGCTTTCCTCACATTTTTGGTAATTTCTCTTCAGGATTAAGAGTAAAAGGGATTTAAAAGCAGTTTGGACGTTCTGAGGAGAGGGGTGTGACTTGTCAGTTAGGAGTCTCATCCATGGTGATCTAAGTAAGCCATTTCTTGGGGAAGCCCAATGTCTATATCTTCAGGACTTCCCTCTTCGACTAATCCTATTCTGCATGGAAGAATCTTCCAAACTCTTTCTTGAGGGTAGAGTTTTGGGCCACCAGCGTTAGCATTCTGAGAGCCAAGAGGAAAGAGCCTGGGTGTCTCATCATTTAGTATTCTTCATGCATATGGTCGCTTAATACTCTTACTTTTAATGTGGTAGCCCCACCCTTCACTGTGCTTGAGGTACTCCTGTCCATATGCACTCTGTTTTACCATTTTCAGGGATAAACCTTTACATTATTCCTGGGAAGTGGGAGAGACAGTTGTCTAGCACTGTGAGTGGGAAAGAAGACCCGGAGGTGTGTAACTGCTTCTCAAGCAGCCTTCGCCCAGTCCTTTTGGTTTAGCCTCTACTTTTGCTCCAGGTCCATAGGTTTTGGAATTGCTCGTTCCTGAGACTTAGAGGCTTTTCAGCATAAACTGGGTTTATTTTTTCTTCAGCTTTCTCAGACCATGATGACATAAAGGTCTAGCTGTCTCAGGTTTGCTAATCACTTATTACTTATTCATCTCCTTTCCAAATTCCAAATACTGTTGCCATTGTCTCTTCACCTATACTCCTCATTCTTGTTGGTTTGGGGTTTTTTCTTTCTTTCATGTCTTTACTGTGCTTTTATTTACTTTTTTTCTTTATTGATTTTAGAGAGAGAAAGCTAGAAATATCATTGAGAGAGAACATCGATTGGCTGCCTCCTGCATGCCCCCCACTAGGGAATGGGCCCACAACCTGGGCATGTGCCTTGACCGAGAATCAAACCGGTGACCTCTTGGTGCATGGGTCGATGCTTAACCAATGAGCCACACCAGCCAGGCTCTTTACTGTGCTTTTAAAAGGCAGTGAAATTAGGTAAACATAACCAAACAGCCATTGTAACTCCAAGCCCCACATTTTTTTTTTTATTTCAATTACTATATTTGTTTATGTTCAAATATTCCAGTTGGTCTTTTCTCTTATTTCTTCACACCTGTTTTCAGGCAGGTTTTTTCCATAATTTTTATTATTTTATTGTAAATGTTTATTTCATTTACTTCTATGAAATAACCAATATGTTTACTCTAAAGCCGGTCTGATCATTCTGTAAAGTCAGTTTCATCTGAGGTGAATTCATGTTCTGATTGTTGGTTTGTGAACTGTCTTTCTTAGTATTTGCTTTTATTCATCAGTTTTCATTTGGTTTACAGTCTCATTTGGAACATGAGGTGCTTTGCTTTTTTCCATTTTCTCTTCTCCCCTTGTTTGGCCCCTGTATTCAACATTCCTTTTTACTTTTTTGTAATTTATTTATTTGTTTATTTTGTTACAGATGTCCATCCTTTTTCCCCCATTGATACCCTCCTCCCGCTCCTCCCCCCGCCCCGCCCCTTCACCATACTCTTGTCTGTATCTATTGGTTATGCATATATGCATACAAGTTATTTGGTTTATCTCTTCCCACCCTTCCACCCCCCTTCCCTCTGAGGTTTGTCAGTCTGATCCCTACTTCCATGTCTCTGGGTCTATTTTGTTCATCAGCTTATTTTATTCATTATCTTCTACAAATAACTGAGATCATGTGGTATTTGTCTTTCTCTGACTGGCTTACTTCACTTAGCATAATACTTTCCAAGTCCCTCCATTTCGTCTCAAAGGAAAACTTTCTTGTTGAGCAGCTTTGGGGGTACCCAATTCAGATCCAGGTCCAGTAAGGGCACTTAGAATGGCCGTCCTGCAGAACCACTGGGCTGTGGCAGATCCAGGCTGGATCAAGGGGAAGGTTGACTCAGCTCTTGGTCACAAGGTGGTGTCTCATCCTTGTCTCCCATCTGGAGCTGGATAGGAGCCACTCCTCTTTCAACCTTTATTTCTTGTCTCCTCTCATGAGGGTGGGGTATGAGAAACAACTACCACCCTCGCCCTGGACTTCAGTCAATGACCTGCCTCTGCTTCCCCACCTCACAGGGAACACTTGTGATTCATTTGTCACCACTGACTACCTCTGCCTCCAAACCCAGTAAGTCTACCCACCCTTCAGCCCGGATCACTGTTTGTGTTTCTGTGCCAGCTTAGATCTTCAAAGATGCTTGTCTTGCATGTGAGCCTGACTATGCCTTCTTCTGTTTCCCCTTTTTGTTTCCCCTGCTATGTTTGTGAAGCAGAGAGTATTCTCCAAGCATGAGCTCCACTTCGATCTGGCTGTCAAGAAGTGATCTTTAAAACTAGATAGTTAGACTGTATAAATCTCAATTGTGGTCAAAATTCTGATGCCCAAAGTGGCCGGACCAGGTCAGCAGTGGTACTGAATGCCACCTCAGCCAGGCTGAATTTTGTCTCCATTTGTTGCTTACTGAAGCATCAAACATACAAGAGGCAATCAAGCTAAATATTAACTGAACATATTCTGAATATTTAGAATTCAAACAATAATAGAGTAGAATTGAGTGGAATAGAAATAAAGAATTGAAGTTAATTCATTTTAGAAAAATCTTTCCCTGTGACACACAAGTGTAGAATCCACAGGGTTGTGGGGAGGATTAAATGAGTGGTTTGTGTAGGACACTGAGTACACGGTCGAGCATGTCTTAAGTTGATTAGGATGCACCTGGTATTAGAATACATTCCACAGGGGCCAGAGGATCCAGTGGGTATAGAGGTTCTTTTGAGAATCAACAGGAAGAGAGAAACAAAAGAGAACAGGAAATGACTCTCCAGCCAACGGGGGAAAGGATTAAAAACAGAAAAAGATGACTATCACCAATAAAATGAAGTTTTTCTCTTCCATTAACCTTTGCCCTGGACACAATAAACAAGGAATTGTTAGCATAAAAGCACAGGCTTTGTAAATCCAGAAAAGCTACCAGGAAGACAACCTATTTCTACACCCTCTGGAATATATTTGTATATTTCATGAGGGTTGGGATTTATCTGTGTTGTCCATTGCTTTCTGCCTAGGTCGGAGTGAGTATTTCATAACCGTGGGATAGACTAAAGGTACTCAGATAGGGGCTGCGGTAGTGGATCCCAGTACTTGCACTTGTGAGAATGAATTTATGTTGTGGATACAGAGAAGTAGCAAGTCAGCAGAAGACATATTCTCTCAGCCCTCAAGATTCAGTGAAACTTGAATGCACAAAGGAGACAATCAGACCAAATAAATGTGTGTCCAACATTGGCCATGCAGAGGATTCGAGTAGGAGCATTCAAGGACATCCCTTTAAGCAGGAGAATATTGAAGTCTGCATCATCAGGAAGGCCACCCCATAGGAGTTCACACATGAGTAAAGCATCACCGATGAAATGGGGTGTGTGTGTGTGTGTGTGTGTGTGTGTGTGTGTATTATAATACTCTGTCAAATAAACATAATAATTCACTTCTATGGTAAGAATGCTTGACCTGCATTTCAGATATTCTTAGAAGTACTAGGAAAGGAAAATGTGACAACAGGCTTAAAACTAGTTATGAAGGGATTCAAAACCAAACTACGTAGCCCTGTCTGGTTTGGCTCAGCGGTTAGAGCATAGGCCTGCGGTCTGCAGAGACCTGGGTTCGGTTCCCGCTAAGGGTATGTACCTCGGTTGCAGTTTGTCCCCGGCCCTGGTTGGTTGTGCGGGTGGCGGCCACTCGATGTGTCTCTTTCACATCGATGTTTCTCTCTCTCTCTCTCTCCCTTCCACTCTATCTGTACAAAAAAATGGAAAAATGTCCTCGGGTGAGGATAAAAAAAAAAAACTACGTAGATTACAGGGCTGTGTAACCCCCATGTACTCAGAATGCAGTTGGTTCCCAACTCTGAGGTTCAGTGCAGATGAGAGGCTGAGTGGATGAATGCCACTCGCTATACCTGTGCCACCAGGACATCACTTCCCGTTCTCTGGTCCTCATATTCTGTATTAATAAAATAAAATCCTGTCTATCAGAATTATGTCAGTTGCAAATAACAGAAAAACCAATTCAAGCTCACTTAATCAAGAATTCCACTTTAGCCCTGGCCGGTTTGGTTCAAGGGTCACAGGTTCGATTCCTAGTCAGGGGCACTCACCTGGTTGCAGGTTCAATCCCTGGCCCCAGTCGGGTTTGTGTAGGAGGCAACCAATCAGTGTATCTCTCTTACATCAATGTTTCTCTCTCTCTCCCCCTCCCCCTCCTTTTCTCCCTCCCTCCCTCCCTTCCTCTCTATCTAAAACATCAATGGAAAAATATCCTCTGGTGAGGATTAACAACAACAACAACAACAACAACAAAAGAAACTCCAGCTGAAGGGCTTCTATATGAAGAGTCCCAGGGATGTAAACAAGGCTCTCAAGGTCAACTTTCTCCACCCTTCTGTTCTGTCTTCCGTTTTGGCTTCACTCTCAAGGAGCCTTCTCCACTTGGTGGCAGGTGACTGGCGTGTGAGGCCAGTGGGAAAGAGAGCACATCTCTCCCACAGTCTAAGTCACAAGACAGAAGAACCTCACCGACTCCAAAGGAGGCAGGTCAGCTACTGTGGCCAGAGGGATGTGATGTCCTTCTTCCCCTCCTCTGACATTCATGCTCACCCAGGCTTTCCCCACCGAGATGCAACCAGACTGTCCCACCCATAACCCCACATTGCACTAGAGCAGAGCCTGGTGTTCAACATGGTCTTACAGAAACTCCAGACTGACGAGCAGGAAAGCAGAGAGAAGGATTCCCAGGCTGAGCCTTGGAAAGGATGTTACAACTGATCGGAGCTCAAGCCGAGGCAGTGACTCACAAGTTTCATACGTTTGCCATCCCTAGAAGAGGCCATCCAGGCCTTCGCTGCCAGGACCACCAGGCAGAGAGAGCACCATCTGTGCTCTTGTAACCCTAGAGGCTCCCCGGAACCAAGACTGTAACTGTGCTCTACGTCTGATAGGAGAGGGAGAAAGGAAGACTCGGAGAAAACATCATGAAGAAAGCAATTGGAAAAATTCTTGAAAGAATATAGGCATCATGGTTTTGTTTCATTAAAAAGAAAAAAATAATTAAAATCAGAATAATCTGGGTTCCAACCCCAGATACACTTTTTAGTCAGTTTAATACATTTCTGATTAATTGATTAAATCAGAGACCTTGATTAATGTTATCCCAACACCTAGCACAGGATTTGGCAGATAATAAATGGTCTTCAACAGTATGTAGAATAAATGCTAACAAGTAGATAACCCTGCGCAGATTCATACGTCCTCTCTGTACCTCAGTTTTCTTTTTGTAATAGAGACTTAATAGCTCTCCCTATGAAGTTGCTATGAGGAGTCCGTGGGATTACGTATGTACAGTGATCAGCATACAGCAGAAATTTATTAAGGTACTCTAACACCTCCACCAGAGTCGCTGCTCTTAGATAGTAATCAGTAAGAATATTTATTAGTCCCTACTATATATTCAGCACCTGGAGAGCAGAGGGCATAGAGGTATAAAATATCAAGCAGAGAAGACACGGATTGTAACCTCAGAGACTGCCGGAAACTGAGTGTTCATTGCAGCAGGAACTTCTCACAGTACCGTAAGTAGGAAGTCAGGAGAGGGCAGCAAAGAGCTATGGGGCTAGATGGGAAGGTGAGCCTTCGTTGCTGATAGCCGGTCCCCTAATTTAGTTATAAAACCAAGCCAGGAATCAGGACCTTCACACTGGTATCCTGGCTAAGCCACTTACTTGCTGTGTGACCTCAGATAAGGCACATAACCTCTCTGGTCTACATTTCCCATTCTCTAAGATGAAGATAATTAGGTCTCAAGGATATCAAAGGTTGAAAGACTTGGAAGAGTTGCTGAGCTCTCCAGTTGAGTAGCCTCAGGGCCCCACACACCCTAACTCAGAAGCAAGAGGCAAGAAAAGAGCTGATTTAGAGAATTACGTGAGATGTTTTCATAATAAAGCGTATGTCATAACCAAAATATAGGTGCAATTTCATGGTGGTACATATAGTCCCTTTGACATTCAGACACATGCATCCTAAAAAGTGATTGTTTTTTGTTCACCAAATCCCATTTATTTTCCTCCTTTCAGGGGACATGTAAGACTGGTTCTGGCCAATAAAACGTGAGGGAAAGAGATGTCTGTCACATCTAGGCCGAAGCAGTAGAAGCCCCTACATGACCTGTCAGCTTCTCTCCTCTTCTGACACGGAACCAGAAGCATCACTTAGCCTGAGTCCCTCTCACCAACTGGCTCTGGATACCTAACATGAGCAAGAAACAAAACTGTGCTGTGTGAAAACAGGTCCTGGGGATCTATTTGTTACTGCAGCATAGCTGAAGCTGCCCTGACAATAACAGAAGAAAAACATATTGAAAGAGAAGCATTATGGCAATATTCATTTAATAAGGCAGAACTGAAGCCCCCCAAACAGCATCCAATATCATTTATGTTAAGTAACAGTACACCCCACCAGGAAGATATGTCATGGTACCGTATGAGTTTAAGCACAATAATTCAAAACTTTATAAAGAAAGTTGTTTTAAAATGTAAAGAAAAATGGCACTCCTGAAGGGAGAGTCAGATGGGAAGCCAGTGAAGAGGTCGAGTAGGGAGGCATGGACTGGAGTTTTTAAATGATTGTTCTAGTTGATGAATTTCTTAAAAATAGACTGAAAAAGGCAAAGACAGAAACAAGACGAGTTAGGATACCGTTGCAGTAACCCAGATGGACAATCACAGTGGCTTGGACCAGAGAAGGAGCAGTAGAGGGGATGGCAAGTGGTTGAGTGCTAGATACATTTGAAAATACAGACAACAGGAAGTTTTGCTTGATGGGATGTGAGGTTCAAGGGAAAGAGAAGGGAGAAAGACAACACCAAGGTTTGACCTGACCCACTAGAAGGACGGGTTAGCCGCTAACAGGTGATCAAAGGTGTGGGAAGAGCATGCTTGCTGGGGAGAAGACCAGAGTTCAGTTTGGGACCTAAAAACAATGTCCTTGTAGACATATCTAAGTAGAGAGATGAAAAAGGAAACTGGATGACTAAGCCTGAAGTTCAGAGGCGCGCTCTGAGCTGGAGATAGAACATCTGCAAGTCTTCCGTTTATAGAGCATAGTTAAAGCAATGAGCATGCCGAGGGAGGCGTGGATTAGGAGAAAGCATCCAAGAACTGTACCCTGGGCACTTCTGCATCACGAGGCTGGGAGATGAGGAGGAACCCACAACAGAGGAGAAACAAGCCACAGTAAAAAGAAACCAGGAGAGCCTGCTATGTGGGTGCCAAGGGGAGAGAGTGACCCAATATTTCAACTGTGTCAAACGCTGCCAGTATGTTAAGATCTAAATTGAATTCCTCATTGGGTTTAGTGATACAGAGGCCATTAAAGATCTTGGGGTGCCGGGGGCTGTTTTCAGTAGAGTAGTGGGAGTCAATGCTTATTAGAATAGGGTCAAGGGAGAATGGAAGAAGAATTAAAGGCAATGAGTATGGACAACTATTTAGAGAAATGTGTCTGTAAACTGATGCAGAGAAAAATGAGGCAGTAGCTGGAAGGGAACTGGGGTCAAAAGAAGGTTTGGGTTTTCTTCAGCTAACCAAATGCTTATGTGCTGTGTGCATGTTCGTTTGTCCTTAAATGAGCGTGACTCCATGCCTGCTACCATCCCTTGGTTCCCAGACCTTCCATTCCCACGGAGAGTAAAAGACCATGATAAACTCGTGATGACTTCAAAGAAGATACCACATTCGCATGACTAACCCCCAGTGATGAGCTGTCTCCAAGCCCTCGCTGTTCACACCACACCATGAGTCCAATCGGTTACAGATGAGGTGGTACCGAGGACCATCATTTCAATAGCAGGCTGCTTTTTATTTGATGATTCTTTTTGTTATCAAAGGATGTCATTATGCAGTTTAAAGAGTCCAGCAGTACCACGAGGCTCCGCACAAGGAAACGATTCCCTGTTCCACCCCTGCCTGCACCCAGGCTCCACGCCCAAAGCCGTCGTTTGTTTCTTATGGTGTCTCCTGTCATATCTCCAGGTCACATGCTTACAGTCTTGTGTTTCAAGATCTTCATTTTTGACTTCAAGAGATGGGAAACAAAAATTTAGTTCTTTTAACCCACACACCACACCCGTAGCCCTTTATCACTTCTATATCATTCTCTCAGTAAAGTTATATCAAGATTTTTTTGTTAAACTGATATTTAGCGCTTACATTATTTTTTTATTATTATTATTATTTTTTATCCTCACCCGAGGACATTTTTTCTATTTTTTGTTCAGATAGAGTGGGAGGGAGAGAGAGGAACAGAGAGAGAGAGAGAAACATCGATATGAAAGGAACACATCGAGTGGCTGCCACCCGCACAACCGCACAACCGACCAGGGCCGGGGACAAACTGCAACCGAGGTACGCGCCCTTAGCGGGAACCGAACCCGGGTCTCTCAGGACCGCAGGCCGACGCTCTAACCGCTGAGCCAAACCGGCCAGGGCAGCGCTTACATTATTGACTATAAAAATAGAATTCAGCGTTGGCCAGCATGGCTCCGTGGTTAGACAGTCGGCCTGCACCCGAAAGGGTAATGAGTTCTATTCCGGCTCTACTGGGTTGCAGGTTTGATCCCTGGCCTGGGTCAGGGTGTGTGTAGGAGGCAACCAATCAGTGTGCCTCCTTCACATTAGTGTTTCTCTCTCTCTCTCTCCTCCTCCTCTCTCCTACTCACCTCCTCCCTTCTGCTCTCTCTAAAACTCAATGGAAAAAATACCCTTGGGTGAGGATTAACAACAAAGAAAAAAATAGAATTCACAGCTGAGCCATTTAATATGTTCTATCACATACCCTTTATTGTATAACTTTTTGTTTTTCATGAATTAATAATTGCCTTCGTTTTTCACTTGCTCAGTTTTTTATGTACCTATGATTGATCCATACTCAAACTGTGCTCATACTATTTCCAAACAGAACTAAAACCCCTTCTCCACACAAATACCCGGGGAAGTTATTCATTTGGTGAATTTACCAGAGACACCTCTCCTAGGACCCTGCCCACCCCTGCTCCTCTCTGGACTGGTGGCCTTTCTGACCGGATGCACGACTGTTATCCCAGGACCACCGTCAGGATGGGAATTCCTTTCTCCACTCTCCTCTCTGGATTCTGTTTGCTGGATCCTACATCTTTCTCTTTCTTGGTTAATTTCCTAACTTTGCCACTTTCTCTGTAGCTTCCTGAGACAGGATGCATGAGAGGTATTTTTATGACTTAGCATATCTGAGCAATTTTTTATTTTATCATCACATTTGTTTAAGTATAGAGTTCAAGGTTAGAGATCGCTTAGTCTATTTTTTTTTTTTTTAAGTGTTACTTGTGTCTTCAATGTTGCTATTGAAAAAGCCAGTGCCCTTCTGGTGCTCATCTTCGTTTGGGGTCTCTTCTTGTCTCTCCAGAAGACTTATCGAATTTTCTCATTATCTCTGCGATCTAAAATTTCATGATTATGTGCCTTAAGACAATTCTGCTGTCGTTTATTTTCCTAGACACCCTGTGCACTTCTGAATTCTGGAAACTCATATCTTTTAGTTCTGGAAATTGTTCTTTATTTTTTCTTTAATAATCTTTGCCCCTCCAACTTTTCTGTTCTTTCTTTCTGGAATTTCTACTAACTAGATGTTAAAACTCTTTGTCTGATATTCTGCTTTTCTTCGTTTTTCTTTAACGTTTTCTGTCTTAAGCATTTCTAGCAATAAAGTGTTTTGACTAAGGAAGGAATGTACATTGTTTTTTAGATATAATGTTATTGCACGCTTTATTATTTTCCATTGTTTTATTTTATATTCTGAGGATATTTTCTCAATTTTATTTTTCAAATTTCTTACTGAATTTTTAAATTTTATTATCACACTATTAATATTACAATGTCTTTTCTGATCTTTACAGTGTCTTTCCTCTTTTATAGTACACTGTTCTTGTTTAAGAATATAGTTTTTATCCATTTTTTTATTAATAATATTTGTTGAGCATCTACCTTGTGCTAGTCGTGATAAGTAAAGAAGACAGTCGCTGCTCTCATACAGCTTACATTCAACTGGAAATAACAGAGAGTAAACAGCTAAGAGATATATTATATAATATCAAATGTGATGATGCTACAAAAAAATATATTTAAACAAGGGTTGGAAAT
The DNA here is from genome assembly GCF_014108415.1 of Molossus molossus. Classification (NCBI taxonomy): domain Eukaryota; kingdom Metazoa; phylum Chordata; class Mammalia; order Chiroptera; family Molossidae; genus Molossus; species Molossus molossus. The sequence continues at coordinate 85,694,700 of NW_023425348.1, read as the reverse complement.
CGAAAATGATGGGGAGTAGCTCTTTCACACCCCCTCTCTCACTGCTCAAATGATATTAATTATAGTGTTTTGAAGTTGACATCTAATCTCTGTTCTGTATCCTTCAAGTTCCTTTTCTATTTGTTGACTTCAATCTTGTCTTTCATTCTAATGTCTTTCCCCAAAAAGCTTGGCTGTCCACTCATGTTTAAGAGTGAGGCCAAGCCCTGGCTGGTTTGGCTCAGCAGTTAGAGCATCGGCCCAAGGACCAGAGAGGCCCGGGTTTGGTTCCCGCTAAGGGCACGTACTTCGGTTGTGGTTCTTCCCCTGCCCCAGTGGGGTTGTAAGGGTGGCAACCAGTCAATGCGTCTCTCTCACATTGATGCTTCTCTCTCTCTCTTCCTTACTCTCTCCCTCCTGCTCCATCTGAAGATAAATGCAAAAAGATATCCTTGGGTTAGGATTAAAAAAAAAAAGAGTGAGGCCTCACTTGGCATGTCTGGGCAGGGCTTCTTGGCTCCTAGGCATCAGCAAAGAGAAGTTGAGGGGCGCTGGCCTTTGGGGTGGGGGATAAGGGTAGCACTCTTCTCCTAGTTGGTGGTCTCCCCAGACAGGACTTCTCTGCATCACTGCTGGTAGCTATGAATCTAGTAGCCATCAGCATTCTGGGAGACAAATGGGGGTAAGCAGGCTAAGGAACCTTTTGTAGATTTTCATTAATTATCATTTTCAACCTGGCACCTGACTACTGCCCTCAACTGTACCTGGTATGCCCAAATCCAAAAGTTGCCCTCAACCTTTTACTGGAGCAAGGAAAGGAATCTGGGGTACAGCCCTTCTTCATTTGAACTTTCCTTTGCCTTCCTATTTTTAGCCCCATCCTATCCCTGCCCTTAGAGATACCTTGTGTTCCCAGCTTCTGAGTCTTTAGGGACTTCAACAGTGAGACTCAATTTATGTCTTGTTAGCTTCTCCCTGTCCCTTTGAAGGGGCTTAAAATTAACTTTCTTAACCACTCAACTTCTCTGCTCTCGTTTCATGTTCTCTCTGTCCTTATGCATTCATGCTTTTCTTTTCTTTTCTTCTCTTTCTTTTCTTTCCTTTTGCTGACATTTTAATGATGTCAGGAAAGAAAACACATATAAAAGCATATTTCAATGCCCCAGGTTTAACCAGAATAATTCCTTTGTGGCAGCCACTTCTAATTGCTTCTGACAAAATAAAAATAACGATTTCTGATTCTGAGATCACTGCCAGGGAAAGTGGGAAAATCGGATTCAACAGAGAAAGATTCGGCCCTGAGTGATGGGGTCTTCAGATTAACTCTCAAAAAAACACTTCAGAGACAATTAGTCCAAACCTTGAGACTTGCATCACACAAAGGTACACAGCAAGCCAGCTGCATGGGCACGTGAACTGTGCAACCACACAGGGACTTCATGCTCAGAGGTACAGGGACCCTGCTCCTATGCACAAGGTACAGGGACCCCGGGAAGACAGTCTCTCCAACCCACAACAAGAGCAAGGTGTATAAGGGCAAAAGTCACAAACGTCATAAGGAAAGAAGAATGATGTAAACAGCTCACTATCTTCTCAGTCTAGTATTGACCAGTAGTGAAGCTCAGGAACTGCGTGACCCATCAGTTTCGTTCGTCTGGGTTCCAATGAGACATCTGAGTCACACACAGAAAAGCAGTCACAAGTTCACTATCAGGCTGTTTCTCTGCTGATTCTGATCAGTTTTCTGAGAAGCAGGTGCTCCGGTTTCCTTCCCTGGGGCCTGACCACTTGCTCTCTCTCTGCCTAGCAAATCTCACACCTTCCAGTCAGGGTCTTGCATGGACACGCATGTGCTAAGGTCCAGCGAAAACGTTCTTATTATTGCTCAATATCTATTTTCTCTTCTTTCTGACTTACAAAAAGAAAAAAGAAACGAATATTTTTGTGTGGGTGGCAGTAATGTGCCAAACTGAAAACTTTACATCTCTGTGGGTAGCCCTGGGCTCTAGCCAATGCAGCTCAAATGGATTGAGCTATGGGTTTTAATTCATTGGCTATGGATTTCCCAGGAATGTTTATTTTCTTGACAGAGAGGTTCTCCTTTTGCATCTTGTCCACTTTTCTGCTGCCTGTAGCTCTTCAGTCATAGCTGGAGCCACAACAAGCTACTCAGCAAACATTCAGTTCATGTGCATTTGCTCTGTGCCCAGCACTCTTCCAAGCCACCAAGAAGCGGCAATAACAAAACAGAGACCCTTGCTTGCCCTTGTGGTGCAAACCTCTCGCAATGTGCAGAGAAGCAGGAAGAATTCCGTGGGCCTCAAGTTTGACATTTCTGAGCAGCTGAAGACAGAAACTTACTTGAGAAAAGTTTATTTTATTCAGCCCCTTAGGGCTAACTAATTGGCATAAGGGAGATTAGAAATAGCTTAACTGGAGAAATTAGAGCTGTGATTTGGGATACGTGACAGGTGATTTATTTTGGAACCACAATTAAAAATAAAAATTTTTGGATATATTTGTATGTGTTTATACTTTTTATATGTATGTGTGAGTGTGTGTATATGTTTTAGAGGGAAAAAATAGAAAAGGCAAATGTGGGAAAACGTTATTGTGACTCTGAGTTAAGGATATATGATTTCTTACATTATTCTTTCATTTGTGTACATGAGAAGTAGGGGAATCTGATTCGCTTGAAATCATATAGCAGGACTCATGATCTTTCTATGAATAAAGTAATAAAAAAAATAAGGCAATTCCATCCGTCCACATGCGGGGAGGGGTGCTTGAACTCCAAGTCCCCTTGGACCCATTTCTCTGCACTGTGTGGAGAAAGTAGTCTGGCAACCCTGTTGTAAAAAGTACCTGCTTTGGAGCAAGCCAGTCTAGCCAGTGCTGGCCAGTGTGCCTGATGACCAAGACAGAGTCCTGTCCACAGTCCAGACCGGCTGTTCGTGCCTGCTCGCCAAGACAGGGCTGTCGGCTGCTGGCATTTGGCCTGAGACTGGCTCTCACACCAACACTCCAGCAGCAGCGAGGCTGTGTGGGAGGGGACGTCGAATGCCCCCACCACCACCTGCTCCCAGCACCATTCACCAAAAATAATTCGACACTCACGTCATGTCGGTTGGCAATAACAGGACGCCAACTGTGGAATGCGTGCCTCTCCGATCCAGAGAGGGTACCGTGATGCAATGGAGGCTGAAAGAAGCAAAATGTGGATCCGTGTTTCAGAATGATCCCACCTGTGTTAGAAAGAAAGGAGGGATGGAGAGGAACGGGGGAGCAGGGGAGGAGAACAAACTAATGAGCAAACAAACTGCAATCCAGTGGCAAAATTATCGTATCAGGGTAAAGGGGAGGAAAAGAGAGGGAAAGAAAGGTAGGTAGAAAAGGAAAGGAAATGAAAGACAAAAATGAAAAAAAAAACCTTTATTTATATGTCTATATGTATCCACTGATTATGTGTGTACACACTTATAGAAGAGCTGAACAATGGTTCTTCTTAGGTGTACGAAGGTAAAGTGAAGGCTCTCACTTTTTTCTACTTTTTCTTGTGTATTGTATCAAATTTCTGAGTTAATCTATCTTGATTTGTTGTTGTTTTTCTAGTGAAGAAAATTAAAGCAAAGGACTGTTTAATGGAGGTCTGCTGGCCCCACTTTGAAGTAAATAGAGGCAAGTGTCGTGGAGGTCAGAGGTCAGAGAACTACAGAGGGTGGGCCAAATGGGGCCTCCCCCGACCTGTCTTTGTAAATAGGCTGTATCAGAACACAGCCCCGTTTATTTCCGTATTGCCTGTGGCTGCTCTTGTGCCACAAACCGCACCGAGTTGCTAGTTGCGACCAAGATCCTGTGGCCAATAAAGCAAAAAGTATTCACGATCTGGCCCTTTACAGAAGAAACTTTGCTGATGCCTGGCCTCCACTGATATTCACCTGGGAAGTGGGAGTTGTCCAGTCTACACCAGAACACTGACCCGGCGATTCAGACTCTGAGAGGAAGGGGTAAGAGGGAAGTTGCAAATTTATCTCATGAATTTAAAGAGTTACATCAGCAAACGTCACCTCATCATAAAGAGGTGTTCACTCAGTGCCAGGAGCCCCTAACACAGCCCTGTCTGTCATTTTTTGTCAGTTTTGTTCAAAGACTATATCACCATCTGATACGTTCTTGTTTGTTTGTTTATGTTTGCCTCCCCCATCATAATGTAGGAGCCATGAGAACAGGAATCCTCTCATTCTTGTCTGTCCCTCTATCCCCAGAGCCCAGAACACTGCCTGGCCCATAATAAATGCTCCAGCAATGAATGAATGAATGAATGAATGAACGAACGAACAAATGACAATTCAGTGGCAAAATTTTGTATCACTGAAGAGAGATAAAGACAGTTAATGGCAACAACAACAAAAAAAAGCAGTCACTCTATAAACAGTCCATGAAGATATATTAAAGATACAAACTACAATACTTGGTAATTGTGTCTGTGTGACTATTTTTCAGTTGAATTCAAAACTAGTGTGGAGAAGAGTCAGCTAGGGGGGAGGGGAGAAACTCCAATGAAATGTAACAGTGCCAGGGGTGTGGCGGGGGTGCTTTGTTATGGTTTGTGTGTCTAAGGCAAGGCCCACGGGTCTTCACCTGAAAAAAAAGGTGAGAAGAATTGGAGAATTCACCCAAAGGTGCCCCTCTGGGGAGTTTGGAAGACAAACCCAGAGGGGGAAGGAATCAGCAGAGGGTCCAAACTGGAAATTTCAGCCTTTCTTTTATTCCTTTTAAACCATAAAGCTATCAGGTAAGACCCAACGAATCTCCAAGTACAGGTCCTTTCTTGCAACACACACAGTACATAGAAGGGGTGAGCTAGAACACAGTGACCAAAAGGGGCCTGAGCCCCTGGGACCCCCTTCTGGGAAGGTAGAGGGTGCCACAAAGAGTCCCTTTTTCTTCACTCTGTGGTCCTGCTGGGAGTGGGTTGGACAATCAGACGCCTGGGGTGGATTACCAGTTACAGTCCCCACACCCCATCTCTTTTCTAAGGCGAGTGGACCCTACAGAGGGTTCTTTCTTTTCCAGACAGAGGGGTAGATGGGAGGATGAGAGACTGGAGACTTTGAAAGGGATTCTGTTGTTTCGCTTAAAAACACAGAGGAAAGAAATGAAGGGAATGTGGAACCTTCTCCTTTGGAAGGAAAACATATGTGACTAATGGAAATTTTTATTAAGTTTTGTCATAGATCAAAACTATCTCCCCAGGACTCACGGAGCTTTTCAGTCTCCCCAAGACATTTTCAGTAAAATTGTCCTTATTCATTAATCCTTTGTTGTGTTGGATTTGCTGTCTGGGAAACCATAACAAAGTTCCCACTTCAAGGTGGGTGTAGGGTCAAGAACAGAGGCTACTCCTCGAGCCCAGTCACATCTGAGGTACAAGAATAGCCTATTGTATTCTGCAGTCCTGGAGGTCTTATCTCTGCCCAGACCGAAATGCAGAAAAATGTGCAACCTTGAAAGACAGAGACCCATTCACTCTCCTAGGTGAAACCCAAAAACCTTGTACTGTTTTAGAAACAAATTAACTCCCAGTTGGCTAGCAGACACCACAGGAAGACAACAACACATTCAAAGGTAAATTAATCCTTTGTACAAATAACCAAACTTGAATACCAGGACTAGTGTGGACCCACATACCCATTTAAAATTTCTCCAAACTGTGTACAATACGTCCCATTCTCCCAGCTGAACAATTTAGTTGTTTGTTTAAAACAAGTTGTGTCTGTAATCCCTGGATCTTGTATTTTTCATTAACCCTTTCACTACAGCATCTTCCCCAGACAGATACACTTGACCCGATTAATTTCACTTTCAGTCAGAGAATGGGAACCTTGCTCACCCAAATTCACAATTTATGATCTTAAAGGCATTCAATTCAGAAATCCCTATTTATAGTACCTCTATGTCTTTGCTTTTTCTTGCAGAATTGACATCGCTTTTTCCCATGGATAATGTGATATTTTATACCATCTCAACTACTGATTTGACCCTTCAGGAAATAAATAAACTACATGCACAGATTTACCTTGGTCCTCGGAACCGGCAGCCCCGAATATTTTTTCTATTCATATTTGGTAGCCTCCAGTTCAGAAATGCACCTGGATTCAAACCAGACATTGCCAATATTTTCTCCAAGTTTTCAACAATCACCTCCTTCTCCTCTACTGAAATCAGATGGTCTTTATGCTTTTTGTTCTATTTATTGTTGGGGTTGAGGGGAGCAGAGTAAAAGGGTGACACACATGATAGCTGAAAAAATTCAGACATACAAAAATGTATAAAGAGAAAGTCCCACCCCTAGTTCCCTGCACTGAGATAACCATCTTTAACATTTTGGCATGTATCCTTACGAACCTTTAGGTATATATCATTCATGCCCACACATATACACAGGATTGTATTGGACATCTGGTTATAACTTGTGTTTTTATATTTTCATATATTCATTCATTCCTCACATTTATTGAGCATCTATTCTGTTTCAGTGTCCTCTAGGCCCTGGGAACACATCAGTGAACAAAGCAGACAATTTCTGCCCTCATGGAGCTTACATCCTGTGGAGAAGACAGTAAGCATATGCTATTGCAGATTGTATATGTACATACATATTTTTATGCCTTTATTGATTTTTTAGAGAGGAAGGGAGAGAGATAGAAACATCGATATGAGAGAGATACATCGATTGGCTGCCTCCTGCACAATTCCTAATGAGGATGGAGCCCACAATTGGGCATGTGCCCTGACCAGGAATTGAACTGGGACTTCTCAGTCCAGGGCACAATGCTCAGTCCACTGAACCACACCAGCTGGGCTATGATATTACAGATTATAATGAGTGCTAACAAAAAGGAGAGAGAGCCCTGGCCGGTTTGGCTCAGCAGTTAGAACATCAGCCCACAGACCAAAGAGTCCCGGGTTCGATTCCAGCTAAGGGCACAAATCTCGGTTGCAGTTCATCCCCAGCCCTGGTTGGGGTCGTGCGGGTGACAACCAATTGATGTGTCTCTCTCACATCAGTGTTTTTCTCATTCTCACTCTCTGTCTTCTCTCCTCTCTCCCTCCTGCTCTATCTGAAGATAAATGGAAAAATATCCTCAGGTGAGGATTTTTAAAAATTAAAATTAAAAGAGAGAGAGAAGGAGAATAGGGAGTTGGATATTGCTATTTAAATAAGATCGAAAAACGTCTTTCTAATAAGATGACATTTGAGCAGACACCTGGGATTTAGTCAGACCAGGAAAAGGGTAGCTGGAGAGGAATGGGCAAGAGGGAGGCACAAGAAACCACGTGGGATGAGTGACACAAGTGATCAAGTGCTACCTCGTAGACCATGGTAAAAGCCTTGCCTTTCATTCGAGTGAGATGGGGGCCCACTGGTAGATTTCAGGCAAAGAAATACGTCCAACACATTTTCCCTCCCACAACTCCCACAGACGTTAAAAAAACGTCTTAAGTACTCATGTTATCACCCTACCATCCACCCGTCATCCTGTAACTGTCTTCTGCAGCCCCCAGTCTCTCCCCTCATTTTGGAAAGATTGTAGCTCCTGGCTTAAGATCACATCTCTGGTGATTCTGATATCACTGAAACTCAGAGATACTTAATCCTCACTACATATTAGAATCACCTAGGAAGGTTTAAAACAAAAATGCATGTATTAGAATCTAATCCATAGAGATTCTGTTTAATTTGGTCCAAGAAGAACTACGCCATTAATATTTCCTTTTAAACTCCCTCGGTGATTATAAACAGGCAGCCAAGATTGAGAACAGTGTTACACTGATCCTTCTAATACCCTGAATTCTCAGCTCCTGACATCCTTCTCAGCCACTCATTGCTATGATTATACAGTAAACTTCCCTGAATTATCAGCGTCTTATGAGTATGCCATAAACTTTGACACTATCAGTAACAATCCCTCTGCAATTTCAATCTTAAGCCTTCAACATTCTAGCCAAAACTTTTCATCTTTCCAGCCTATACTTTCTACTATCCCAACTCTAGGAACTCCTTGGGACCTACAGCTCATTGATACTACCACATTGAAGGTCTCTCAACCTTCTCATGGTCTCGCATCCTCCTTACTCAGCTCAGATTCTATGTTCAATCATTACCATCACTTTTTTCCATATACCCTCAACTCCTTGTCCCATGATCACTTCTTCTGTTTCTCCCTAGAAATTACAAAAACTGGCTAGTGAACCAGTCCCCTCTGAATATCCACCAACCCCCAAAAGGTTAAATTCTTTACCTTTACCTCTACAGCTCTTTCAATCAGTTGTAGTAACTCAAAGAATTCTAAAATGATTTCCTTTGCCCTATATTGAAAATATTTGGACTCAGACCTTGGGTCACAAATTTCCTCTATCCAATGCCATGTAGCCTTTCACCTAAATCTCCAATAGGGTTTTACTTGCTGACTCAAGAAGTTATCTTCATAGAGATGTAAACCTAAAAACATTCCAAAGAATATCTTATTTCTGTATGGCCAAACTGATACGAGCTTATGCCACCACTGAAAAGCAGAAATTTTTAAAATATTGTTAAAACACCAGGTTGTCCCATTGTGGCTCCAAAAATATAAAATAAGCTGAATGATTAGTATTATTGTTTGCTAATCTTAGAGACACAGAGCTACTGGAACAATTTTGATGCATGTAGAGGTAAAACTTAGTTTCATCGCAAATACACAGTTATATATCCTTGCCCCCTTTCCCACTCATTATAACTTTCTGCCATTCACCATCAAAACACTGACCTGGTCTGTTAGTCACATCCGGGATTTCTCACCTGCTTCTAGGGCACCTTCCACCCAAAGATGTAGAAATGAAGGCCATGTGGACTTTACTTCAGCAACTCTGCCATCTACCAAACTTCCAAAGCTGATATAAGAAGGGTAAGTACATATATAGTCCTATAACTCATGAAGAAATTGAATTCATATGAAACACCTTCCCACAAAGCAAACTCCGGGCTCAGAAGGTTTTCACAAGTGAAATTTCCAAACATTAAAGAAGCAATAAAAAGGATCATTTTCCAACTCTTTTGTAACACCAGCATAACCCAAATTTATAATATCCCAAGAACATATAAGAAAAGTAAATTATAGGTCAATCTCCCTCATAATAATAGATGCAAATATCCTTGAGAAAAATGTTACCAAATTAAGCCCAGTCATATCTAAGAAGGGTTATGCATCTCAATGTTGTATTTCTTTTTTTTATTTTTCTTTTCTTTTTTTTTTTGTGGTACATGCCCCTAGCGGGAACCGAACCCAGGACTCTCTGGTCCGCAGGCTGATGCTCAACCGCTGAGCCAAACTGGCCAGGGTTCAATGTTGTATTTCTGAATTAATTTCTGTATATGTTCTGGGAATACAAACAAGATTTATTTAACATGTGAAAGTCAATCAAAGTAATTTACCACATTTTCAGAATATAACTTGAAAACTATATGATCACCTGGGTGAGAGAGAGATACGTGGTAGCAGTGTCTGTTTACGTGAGGCTGCCGTACCTGACAGTCTTAGAGTGAGGGCTGGCCCCACCAGAAAGACCAACCGTGTGTCTTCAGGTAGGGATTTTGGACCATGAGATATGAGTCAATCTGGAGATTGAGTTCAGCCATCTGGGCAAACAATCAATTATTCCTACCTGCATTTAAAGCTCCAATTATGCCCTGGCCAGTTTGGCTCAGCGGTTAGAGCGTCGGCCTGCGGTCCGGAGAGACCCGGGTTCGGTTCCCGCTAAGGGCACGTACTTCGGTTGCAGTTTGTCCCCGGCCCTGGTTGGTCGTGCGGGTGGCAGCCACTCGATGTGTCCCTTCACGTCGATGTTTCTCTCTCCTTCCTCTCTCTCCCTCCCACTCTATCTGTACAAAAAATGGAAAAATATCCTCGGGTGAGGATAAAAAAAAATAAAATAAAGCTCCAATTATAACTCTGAACAACGAAGCCCAGGTGAGCTCCCTTGGTTGGCAATACTCTCGTCACACATCAGTGCCGACAGTAACGCGTCCTCAGGATCCCAGAAGCTTTGCATTTGGAACCCTCCAAGCCCTGGTCTATTCATCTCTTCTTTTGGCCAATCTTAATTTGTATCCTTTTTTATGTAATATACCATAACCTTGAGTATAAGTATTCAGTGAGCTCTGAGTCCGTCTAGAGAATTGTGTAGTCTGAGGGTGGTTTGGAAAGCCTCCTTAAATTTGGAGTTGGTGTCAGAAGTGAGAGTGGTCTTGTATGGACTCCTCCCTCTAACTCTGTAATTGGACCCTAACGCCTTGTAGTTGGTGTCAGAAGTCTTGGGCAGTTTTGTGTGGAGACTGTACCCTCTAACTACATAGTTGGCTAATCTCACAGTTGGCTTAAATGCCTCCTAGAAAAGGAAATGGATTCCGAGGTGAGGAATTGAAGCCAATAATTAGTCTACTTTGAGTCCTTGCTTTTATACCTGAAAGTGGTGATACATAACCAAGATAGCATCAAGGAGTGGGAAGAAAATTCCGTCAGAGTAGGTTGAAGGTCATGACTGGAAGAAAAATAAATCTGTTTCATGTTTCTTAGCCTGTTCAGGTTATTTGGTAAAATTTCAGGGAGCCGTTGTATGTGGATGTGCAGTAGAATGTGACAACAAATGGGATCTGAGGGAGATGAGTGTGAAATCTGATGGTAGGTAGGAGAGTCAAGATCCACAGGACACACCAGACTCCAGCCTGTGGCTCTCTCCAGAGCCCATCCACTACCTTCTCCAGGCCCTCTCCACATCTCTCTACCCCAGGGCTCCAGCCCAGCTTCAGGCGACTAGAGATTGGGTTTCCTTCACACAAGCATGCTATCTGCCTAACAAAACTCTGTTCTGCAAAATAATATCCCAGTGGAACAGGAGACTAAGGGTCTCCTACTGCTTAGGTGAGGAGCCCACCCTTTATGCCTTCAACTTGGAGCAGCATCTCACTTACTGTCCATTCTTGTTTGTTCTTCCAGTCCTCAGATTCTGCCTCAGAGAACCCAATACAGAGAAAGAAACAGGTTTCTCAGATTCAGAGCAGAGATTTCAGTAGAAGGAGAAGATGCTGAGATTCTGAGCACTGGGCTAAAGGTAGACGGAGAAACTGAAGAATCCAGGCAGAGAGCCCACAGAGAGACACTCAGCAGCCAGGACAACACTGCCCCACAGACAAACGTGGTGCAGAGAGCCCAGGATTCATTTCTGACCTGGATCTCACCTCCCTGCAATTTCCTCCGTGTGCCTCCTTTGCCAAGCGCCTCACCTCCGTGCCATCGCACAAAACCACTAGTGAGACAGAACCAGCTATGGCTCATAAAATGGAATTAAAGTGGACTTGCCATGTGGGAAATTACCTTGGTGCCCTGGCAGCCTCCCGGGGTGGTTTGAGAAAGGCTCGTGGACCAAAATAAGATGCTCAAATCAAATGGTTTATTAAATCAGTAACAAAAATACAGGGGGAAGCCAAGAGGGAAAAAGACACATTTAGGAAACAATTCAAACAGGGTGGAAGAACCACACTACCTGGAGTGCCCTGTGTTGCACAGCATGTGTGCGTGTGCGTGCGCACGCAATCCCATCCCTCACTCTGTTGCTTTCTCTCTGTCTTTCGTTCCCATATCAGCTTCCCTACTGACATATGGTCATGAGAACATTGAGTTGGAATCAATATCAGTGTCAGAGAAAAGAAGGTGCCTGGAGCCAACAGGTATTCCACCAGAACGGTACAGGAGGAGGTATGTCTCGCCAAGAGCTATAGCTCTTCAGTAACTTGCTAAGTAACCATGCCTTTTATCCACATGTCTTGGGCATAGATCAAGTAGGGCCAAAAATGGGCATCTCCCAAGGGTGCCAGTTTAAGACCCCATGAACTGAGTGCTTCATGAGTATGTGCTACTTCTTGGTACTTTCATGTTTTTCTATAAATATTCATCACACATATTCTCTACATCCTTTCTCACAAGCTCCCTCCCTCTACATTTAGTTTCTCTTATTCTCTATGTTAGAATCAATCTTTTAAAATACAAACACAAGAGGACCTAAAGAAACACCTCTCCAAATAGGACATACAAATGGCCAAGAGACATATGAAAAAATGCTCATCACTGATCATCAGAGAGATGCAAATTAAAACAACAATGAGGTATCACCTCACACCCGTCAGAATGACCGCCATCAACGAATAACCAAACAACAAGTGCTGGCGAGGGTGTGGAGAAAAGGGGACCGTAGTACACTGCTGATGGGAATGCAGACTGGTGCAGCCACTATGGAAAACAATATAATTCTACCTCGAAAAATTAAAAATTGAACTGCCATTTGACCCAGTGATTCCACTTCTAGGAATATACCCTAAGAAGCCTGAAACACCAATCAGAAAGAATATATGTACCCCCATGTTCATAGAAGCACTATTTACAATAGCTAAGATCTGGAAACAGCCCAAGTGCCCATCAGTAGACAAGTGAATAAAAAAATCTGTGGTACATATACACAATGGAGTACTATGCAGCGGTAAGAAAGAAAGATCTCTTATCCTCTGAGACGACATGGAGGGACCTGGAAAGTATTATCCTAAGCGAAACAAGCCAGGCAGAGAAAGATAAATATCACATGATCTCACTTATTTCCGGAATATAATGAACTAAACACACATTACTGGTTCCTCTTTCAGACGGATGTTCAACTTGATCCTTAAGATAAAGTAAAGAACTGTCACATTTCAGAGCCACTCGGGTATGACCCAGATACCTGCAGCCAAACAGAAAGAAACAGGAATTGAAGTAACAGAAATTCACAGGGAGGAAAAGGTGAGATATCTCGGGGGGGGGGGGGGGCAGATTCAGTAGCAGCTGCTGCAAGAATGAAAGGCTACCACACAGGAGAGCATCCAAAGCCTGCGATAATGACAGGTCTAAGTTGAGACAAGCTGTCAGTATCACTGAAGTGCTCCAAGAGGTGACATTCACAAAGAATGCAGTGTGAATGAGGTCCCCCACAGTTGTGAAAGATAATACTGGGCCAGAGTGGATAGGAAAATGAAGAGAAATGCAGGCAGAGAAGACCCAGAGAGGAAAATGATGTTTGGAAGCCAGGCTGCAGCCACCCCTTTGGGACTCAGCAACAGGCTCCCGTCTTGCAGGGGACACAGCCTGGAGGGAAAATAATAGAAATTCTGTTATCAAAATCTACTCTTCAAGGACATGGTACTGTGGCACAGATTATGATGTTGAATACGCTTATGCCTCTCCTGCAAAACATTTTGGATTATTTCTCTAGACTAGAGCAGTAGTCAGTCTAGATGTAACCCCAAGATGACTGAATGCCTAAAGGCTAGGAGCTGTGGGAGGAAGCAAAGATCAAAGGCCAGAAGATCCTGGCTTTGGTCCTGATTCTGTCACTTACCTTGGACTGGTCATGTCACTTCCCTAATGGATCATTCTTGAATTACTTTGAAATTAGTCCCCAGAGCCCAGCCGGTGTGGCTCACTGGTTGAGCATCAACCCATGCACCAAGAGGTTGCTGGTTCAATTCCTGGTCAGGACACATGCCCAGGTTGTGGGCCAAATCCCCAGTGGGGGGTGTGCAGGAGGCAGCCAACCGATGTTCTCTTTCATAGATGTTTCTATCTCTCTCTCCCTCTCCCTTCTTCTCTCTCTCAAATCAATAAAAATATATATATTTTTTTTTAAAAAAGAATAAGTTAGTCCCCAGAACCTTGTGGGGTCTGTTGTGATGTCTCCATCAAGCTTGGAGTCCATTCCTGGGCAGTCTTGTGCAGGTTCACTCCTCCTCCTCCTTAGGTGCATACTTGAGGTTCAGAGCATGGGATTTGGAGACAGCCGGACCTGGGACTGGATTCCAGCTCTGTCACACAAAGCTGCATGACCAAGGCCTCTTTATCTGAAAACTGAGTATGTCAGTATTAATAACCTCATAAGATGGTTTGTGAAGATTAGATTTAATGTCTATAAAGCGCTTAGAATAGTGCTAGATCCTTAATTGATGTTCAGCACCTATTAGCTGTTATTAGTCATCCTTACACTGAATAATTTCTCTAGCCTATGTTATTCTATTATTTTATCTCCTTTATTATTTCTATCAAATGGAGAACGTCTAATAAAGCCACAAATCTCATGACAGTAAGAATGGCAGGGCCCACCCCCAATGAACCATAGTTCTTTAGGAAGAAAGACTCCTGGGCCTGAGAAATACAGGGAGGTAGCTGGCTGGCCTTTCTAAGTCCCTCACTGAGCCATGCCAGGCCCTCATCTCCTTTTTCCCAGGTCCAGGAGTCACTGAGACATCACATGCCCCTAAATATGTCTGTGCTAAAGAAGGCTAGCATAGAGCACGGGTTATAGTAGATGCTTATTTGATACCAGTTTCTCCACTTTCCCCAGCATTGTCCATTCTGGGCATTAAAGGGGAACAGGCTACTGGTCATGCAGAATGACAACATTTTGCCTTTCTGTGGCCCAAGCATCATTAATCACCACTTCTATGACATGTGACCCTCTGCCCAACTACCAACTTGCTTGTGCTGACATTGCCAAGGCTGAGGTCATTGCCTCCTTTTGTTCTGCTTCCCCTCTTCACCATCACTGTCATCCTGGTCACCTTCCGAATGAGGCATTCCCTGAAAGCCCTAAGCAAAGCTCTCTCCATCCATGTCTTTCTTCTAACCATCATCTCCCTCTTCCATGGCATCATCGTGTTAATAGACACTCAGCCAAGCTCTCACATTCTCAAGGTGATGAGCTACACCCTGCAGTCCTGTAGCAGGGCGGAGCCAAGACAAGCTGTGTGATCCTGGAGAGGAGTGTTGACTCTAAACCAAGGGCCACATACCAGGAAAAGAAGGATAAGAGTTCAAGATAAGAAAAGCAGCATCATGAATTAAATCAGGGTCAGACATGAAGTTAAACTAATAGATGATGCCCTTGAGAGGCAAGAAAAATATTGATTTCTTGTCCTTGAGGCCACTGGAAGTCAAGACTGACTCATGACAAGCCAGACTCAGAGTAAAGGGGTGTTTCAAGATCCCTCCATACTGCTGCTGATGCACAAAATTTATTTGAAGTTACGCTTTTTTTTAAGACCTCTCTTCTCCTGGCCTGACATTGACCTCTCTTCACATCTCTGTTGCATCAGATGAGAGACAGTGGCCAAAGACAGCACCCTCCGAGGCTGCAGTGAAGTAGGTATACTCTTTTCCAGTACCTGTTTCCTCGCCAGTCTCTGTTTTTCCTTGAGATCTCCACTCCCAGAAACAGCATGTAGACACAGGCACATTTGTCACTGGGACAGTGCTGAATTATTTCTAGAGTTTAATTCTTACAGACTCTGCTCACCATTGTTATCTGGCTACGTGTCAACTCCCCAGCTAAACTGAGGGTTTCCCAGTTCAGTTGAGAGTGCAGTTCCTTTACTCCCTGAGAGAGGAACCTAATCTCACACTTCATTTCATCCCTTGCTGAGCTTACCACAGTCCTGGTTACTTAACCATGGCTGAAGGCATATTTATTTATATATATTTCACCTCTTCTTTGGATTTTAGGCTTTTTAACACCAAGTTATAAAAAGAATATCAGTTGTTGTTACTCTATAAGGCTCAGAATGTTAATTGAACACCACTGATCCCTGAGGAAGGCATTTCCCAATAATGATAATTTACAACCAATATTTATTGAATGTGTATTACGTGCTAGGCATTCTAGGAGGTGCGTGGTCTACACTATCTCATTTAACCCTCATAACAACTCTATGAGTAGATTGTACATATTTCACATATGGGGGAAATAAAAATCCAAAAATTAACTTGTCTGAGACCATATACAGCTTATAATTGGCAGTATGGAGGGTCCAGCTGATTCCAAAGCCTATGCTCTACTCTAGTGCCTAAAATCTCTTTCAGAAGAGTATGCAACAAGTGTACATTTGTAATGTTTCCAAAGCATCTGAAGAGCTACTCCCATATGTCCCACCATGGTCCAGCTTTCTACTAACCCCATCGGGTCTTTACTCAAGAGTTTCCCGTTTCTACAGAGCAAAGAAAGAGCAACTTGGAATAGGAAAAAGAAAATAGAATAGAAGGGGCAGAAAAAAATTAGGAAATGAAAGCGTTCCTGGTGTCACTGCATTGGCCCCACACCTCTTGCCACCAAAGAAAGCCCCAATTTCCTAAGCCAATGACCTCTCCTTTGACTCCTTCCTGGGTCCCATCTTGTGACCAGCATGGAGTTCGCTTTGTGAGCCACAACAAATAAAAAATCCACTTCTTACTCCAAGGCACCAGGCTGGTTTCAAGAGACCACCTTCTTTCGCCATACACAAGTATATACTCAAAATTGATTAAAGACTTAAATGTAAGACTCAAAACCATAAAACTAGAAGGAAACACAGTCAGTAAAATTTCTGACCACCTCTCTTAGCAGTATTTTTTCTGCTATATGTCCTCAGGCAAGGAAAACAAAAATAAATAAATAAACAAATGGAACTACATGAAGCTAAAAAGGTTTTGCACAGCAAAGGAAACCATCAACAAAACAAAAAGACAACCTACTGAATGGAAGAAGATGTTCACCAATGATACATCTGATAAGGGGTTAATATCCAAAATAAAGAACTCACACAGTTCAACACCCAAAAAATAATAATGATAAAATAAATAAATAAAAATAAAAATGGGCAGAGGACCTGAATAGACATTCCTCCAAAGAGGACATTCAGATGGCCCAGAGACATATGAAAAGATGCTCAGTGCCACTAATTATCATAGAAATGCAAATTAAAACCATAATGAGATATCACCTCATACCTGTCAGAATGGCTCTCACCAGTAAAATAAGTGCTGGTGAGGATGTGGAGAAAAAGGAACCTTCATGCACTGTTGGTGGGAATGCAGATTGGTGCAGCCACTATGGAAAACAATATGGAGAGTCCTCAAAAAAATTAAAAATGGAACTGCTTCATGACCCAGTGATTCCACTTCTAGATATGTATTTGAAGAAATCCAAAACACTATTTTGAAAGAATGTATGCACCCCTATGTTCATTGCATGGTTATTTCTAATAACCAAGATATGGAAGCAACCCATGTACCCATCAATAGTGGATAAAAAGTTGTGGTGCTTATATACAATGGAATATTACTTGGCCATAAAAAAGAATAAAATCTTACTATCTGCAACAGCATAGATGGATCTAGACAGTATTATGCTAAGTCAATCAAAGAAGGAGAAATACCATATGATTTTACTTATGTGGAATCTAAAACAAGATAAATGAACAAACAGACTCACAGATACAAAAAACAGACTGATGGTTGCCAGAAAGGAGGGGGTCGGGTGACTGGGTGAAAAAGTGAAGGATTTAAAAAATACAAATTGGGCCCTGGCCAGTTTTTTTCAGGGGTTAGAGCATCAGCCCACCCACCAAAGGGTCACAGGTTCAATTCCCAGTCAAGGACACATACCTGTTAGAGGCTTGGTCCCCAGCCCCAGTCAGGGTCATGTGGAAGAAAGCCAATAGATGTCTCTCTCACATCAATGTTTCTGTCTCTCTCTCTTTCTCCCCCTCCTTTCCTTCCTTCCACTCTATCTAAGAATTAGTTGAAAAGTATCCTCAGGTGAGGATTGACCACAAAAAAAAAAAAAATACAAATTGGTGGTTACAACATAGCTATGGGGATGTAAAATACAGCATAGGGAATATAGTCAATGTTGTAATAACTATGTGTGGTGCCAGGTGGGGACTGGAAATATCAGGGAGAACACTTTGTAAAGTATATAATTCTCTAACCACCATGCTGTGCACCTGAAACTAATACAGAATAATTCAGCAGGTCTCTCCCAGGTGACCAAACCCTCTTTCACCTACAGAAACCATGAGCAATTTCTCTCATCTGCTGAGACTCTCTCCCAGATCAGTTGTCTACGGACTGAATTAAATTTTTTTTTTTAATTTAAAAAAAAAATAGTGGACAAGTAATGATTCACTGATCAAATTTTAAAAATTGGAGCTTGGAAAAGAAGTGATACTGCTTCAAGTAGCCAAAAAAGATGATCTTCGTAAGATGCATGTTATACTGACATTCAGTTGAAATATGAGTAAACCTATATACTAATAAAAGATACGCTGATGAGGTAACAAAAGGTAGCCAATACAGGAAGCAAAATGCCCTCGGTAATCCTGGGGAAAGAATATAAAACTGAAACTCAAAGACACAGACAACAGTAAGCTCGTTAGCCGAGGGAAGGGAGCTGGGGGCGGGGTAGTAAAGGATGAAAGGGGCCAAATATATGATGACAGAAGCTGATTTGACTTTGGGTGGTGGGCACACAAGGCAATATACAGATCATGTATCATAGAAATGTGTACTCGAAACCTATATGATCTTATTAAACAATGTTATTTACCCCACTAAATTTAATAAAATCGTATTACCCCAATAAATTTAATTTTGAAAATTTACAAATTTTTAAAAAAGGAATAGATTGTCAACTGATAACTCTTTTACAGACCACCAGAAAACCTTTCTCAATCAAAGCTCACTTGATTAGATCTACTGTAGCAAAGAAGAATGCAGATCTCAGTAACATCTCAGAAGGAGGAAATCAATGGAAGGGAGTTATAGGGTTTGGGGGTTTCGACGTAAGTGGTTTAAGGTGGGTCTTTCAAATCAGGGAGCAGACCAGGATTGGACAAAGTCTGTGATGTTACGGTTTAGGTTTGGCAGATACAGAGAGGAAAGAGCCTGAAAGTAAATCTTGATAAGTAAACTATTGTTTGTTGAGAAAATTGTTTGTCCAGGTGAGTAATCTGTTGTCCTGATAGGAGAGCTGTTTGTGCAGAGGAGCAACTGTTTAATCAGATAGATTGCCTTGCAGGAATTTCATGAGGCAAACAGTGAAGTTATTTATTGGTTTACAGTCATATCTTCCTAGGCCTGAACTTCCTGGAACAATCTGTTAAGTCACGTTGCCGTAGGAAGTCTCTGTTCTCAGTCCCAGTAACTAAGGTATGTGCGTGTAGAAGATTGGGCTTCCGTTCTCAAAAGAGAGTAGGCCATTGCATGTTCATAAGCAGAGGACTGACACAAGGGGGTGTTTGCATCAACCTGTGCAGGTTGGAATGCAATGGGGAACGTCACGGGACTCGGCACTGTTTCACTGCTCCAGGCAAGATTCAGCAGGTCTCTCCCAGGTGACTAAACCCTCTTTCACCTGCAGGAACCATGAGCGATTTCTCTC
Source organism: Molossus molossus (assembly GCF_014108415.1). Lineage (NCBI taxonomy): Eukaryota > Metazoa > Chordata > Mammalia > Chiroptera > Molossidae > Molossus > Molossus molossus. Next base: position 85,675,404 of record NW_023425348.1, on the reverse strand, counting down.
ACCTGCTGAGACTCTCTCCCAGATCAGTTGTCTAGGGACTGAATTTCTTTTACCCAAACAAGCCATTTCCCTGACAAAGCCCACTGCTTTGCTTTGCATGGTGATTTCTCCTGGGATTGTGGAACCCAAGGTGCCAGGCTGCCCAAGAAGAGAGCCAATTTCTTCTTTCCTGGCCTAGAAAAGCAGTCTCTCTACACCCCATTCTCACTGGCATTGGTCCTCCGGGCCCCACACGTGGGGCTGTCCATCAGACTTGTTTATAACAGTGAAAAGCCGAAAATACTCTCTTGTCAACCAAGGGGGACTGATTAAGTAAATGATGGCACACATACACAACAAAACAGTACGCAGCCAGGAAATACAATGACGTAGGCTATTTATTACTTATTAAATGATATGTCAAAATGTCCATGGCATCTCACAAGTGAGAAAGCAAATGACAGGATAGCTTGTATAGTATGATTCTGTTTATGAGGGCATTGAGAGATTTCTAACAAGAATGCTCCCCAATTTCCATTTTTGTGGGGAAGTATTTCAGGTGACATTTCACTTTCTTCTTGGCCCTTTTCTGTGTTGCTTAAATCTTTAACAACCAGTATCATTTTTACAAAAACAATAAAGCTATTTTTTAGTGGAGAGGAATTATGTTGTTTTTGAGGTGGAAAGATGTATTTCCAATATTGTTAAGTGAATAAAGCAATTATGGTAGAATTCTATTATTGTCTATATATAGCAAATAATAATAATAATACCATCGAGCATGTTTCCCAAGGATATTTTGAAGATCAAAGGAAATAATAATTCAGGAAGCCACATTAGACCTTCAGTGTTGATATCATCAGCACTTTCAGTCACTTCCTGTGAGACCTGGAGATTATGTTGGCAGGTGTCCCTGGGTACATCTTGGCCTTGAGAGCCTTTGAGTCTCAATAATATGGAGAAAAAAAGAGAGGCCCACAAGGGATAGCCACTGTAAATGAAGAGGGTCTGTCCAGGTAGTTGGTGGAGACTCCCTGCTCCCCAGAGGCTCCCAAGCAACCGTCAGCAAGAACTCTCCAGCATCCCTTAGACACAATCAGCAGGTCCAGGTCTGCTCTTGGGAGAACCAGTCACGAATTCCCACTGGCTCATTTCTGAACTCTAGGGGAAAGGATGGAAAAAGCCAGATGAATCTTAAGACAGGAGACTTTCCAGCAATCAAGACTCTCTAAGCTTGGTTCACAACTGTCTGAGAAGTTCTCTTGAGAAAGTTGTTGGAGGCAGTCAATGAAAAGGGAAAAGAAACACCTCTAAGAGATCTCCAAAAACAAGGCTCATGGATGGCAGGACTCTGCTCAACCACAGGTAAGTGGGCTGCGGGGTGAAATCCTATTACCAATAAGGTTTAGACTCCTTTATTCCCCCTTTCCTCATAAATCATGCTCAAACCCTTAAGATCTGGTCATCAGCCCCAGCACCAAGGTGAAGGGAGGTAAGGGGGGTGGGGTCAGAGCATTGAAACAGTGTGCAATAAGTTTGAAATTGATTTCCTTAGGGTTCTACCTGGGGCCTAATGTCTTTTAGAGTTCACACTCTCCCCAGTACATCCTACCCTCTCTTAGCATCAACAATCAGCTTTGTTTTGTGCACCAGAAACCTTGGAGTTCACCCTGCCTGCTTGCTCTCCTCCTTAAACTGGCATTGTCGATCCATCACCAAATCCTGCCTTGATTTCCTCATATGAAAACTGAAGATTTCAGTTGGCATTTTATAAGATTGTTGAGAGGATTACATGACATTTAAGGTATTTGGAACAGTGCCCAACAGAGCAAGCACTCAGTAAATGTATAGCACTGCCTGCCTCTGGCCTCGGCTCACACACTCTCCCTTTGCCCTCTGCCCACTCTGGCCTTCATTCAGCTCCTCCCCTTCACTAGGCTCCCCTTCTCAGACCCCAGGACCCTCACATAGACTGCCTCCTTCTTCTCTCTGCTGGAAAACTCTTCCCAGAGAAAATCCTCCTTGACCTCCCTGAGTCAACGTTTTTAGCTTACAGCATTCAGAACCTCTATGTGGAGCTGTTATTCCAGTTGAAATTTTTCAGTAACTTGCGTAATGACCTTATCAAAACTTGTCTCCCCCTCTAAACTCTAAACTCCACATCAGCGCCTACATCATAACGATGTCTGACCAATCTGAGCGGACGCTGGCTGGGATCCCATCCAAGAGTGTTTCATCTGAATAGCCAACTTGGTTATTTGAAAACCTAGAGGGTGAGCATCCCCAGAGGCAAACTCACTTGAGCATGACAACAGCTGAGCGAGCTTCCATAAGCATGAGAACCCTGCTGGGGAGCTTAAGGAGGTAGACGTGTGGATCTCTGACCTGTGCTGTCTGGTTAGAGAGAGACCTCACCTCCAGTTCTGACTGCAAATGGGATCCTGCCTGGGACCCCAGAGCCACAAATCTGGAGTGTTCTACTGCCTCCGGTTGTTGGCAGCTAAAACATAAGACCCTGGTTCTTCAGTTATAGATTTGCTGAGCTGGAGTTTTCATGTTTACTAGCTTCCTGTTCCCAAGACAAATTATTTCCTTAGTTGGTAGTAAATAATAACACAGGCTTTATTTTAGTTTGTTTTATTTCATTTTCTCTCCCTGGATTATCAGCTCTGTCAATTGAGAGAGATCAGGAAAGCCCGGTCTCCTGACAACTGCTTAGGAGGCCCCCCTCAAAGCATCTGAGCCTCTATGTCAGAAGCACCTCCAACTGGGTATATTAGTGCCACAGGGCTGCTGTACAAAGCACCACAAACTGACTTAAAACAAGAGAAATGTACTCCCTCAAAGTCCAAAATCAAGCTGTTGGCAGGGCCATGCTCGCTCCGAAACCTCTCCAGCTCTGGAAGCCCCCCGCATTCCTTGGCTTGTGTCCTCATAACTTCAGTCTCTGCCTCCGATCCTCACATGACCACCTTCGCCCCAGGTCTGTATCTTCACATGGCATTCTCCTTCCTGTATCTCCACTTTCTCTTCTTACAAGGACAGCAATCATGTTGGATTAAGAGCCCAACCTGCCCTGGCTGGTTTGGCTCAGAGGTTAGAGTGTCGGCTTGCAGACCAAAGAGTCCTGGGTTCGGTTCCAGCCAAGGGCACATTACCTTGGTTGCAGTTGGTCCCTGGCCCCGGTTGGGGTCATGTGAGTGGCAACCAGTCGATGTGTCTCTCTCACATCTCTCTCTCTCTCTCTCTCTCTCTCTCTCTCTCTCTCTCTCTCTCTCTCTCTCTCTCCCCCTCCCTCCCACTCTGTCTGAAGATAAATGTAAAAATATCCCCAGGTAAGGATTAAAAAAAAAAAAAAGAGCCCAACCTAATTGAGTATGACGTCATTTTAACTTGATTACTTCCGTAAAGAGCATATTTCCAAATAAGGTCTCATTCTCAGGTACCGGGGTTACGACTTCAGCATATCTTTTTGGGAGAAACAATTCAACCCACAACACTGGGAGAGATGACTGCTCTACTGAGTCACATTCCACTGTGATGATGTTAGTCCTGTGTCCCTGCCTCAGGGACTGACACGGTTGGAGCCTTTGTTCCCAAATATAGTCAAAATTGATATTTTCATTTATTCCCTGTCTGGGCAGACATGCCAGACCACCACACCCACTAACAATGCCAGTTCCCCATGGAACAGGAAATTTGTGGACAGAAATTATAACTATAAAAAGCATATGATTATTAGAATGGACTGGGGTCTAATCCCACTTTCTTAATGTACTAGCTCTCTTACCTTGGGCAGGTTGATAATCTCACCAAATCTAAGTGGGCACAATACGTAAATGAGAAGATACGTATGAAGTTTCAATAGCTGGCTAGGAAATGAATTAACACATGACTCATCACAGTGTTCCCTCCCTGGCTCCCCCACACTGCCTAATCTGGGGGTATTGGAAAGGTTCGGGAGCTGACCCCAGTTCTGCCTCTGAAGTACAAGCATGTCTTATTTGCTCTCTCTGCAGTGACATGTGCTCCTCAGTTGAGAACTGTACCCAGGTCACCTGGTTCCTCCTGCTGGGGCTCACAGAGCAGGAAGAGCTCAAGGGCACCCTCTTTGTATTCTTCTTGTTCATCTACTTAGTCACTCTCATGGGCAACTTGGGCATGATTATACTGATCCACACAGAGCCACAGCTCCACACGCCCATGTACTTCTTCCTGAGTGTTCTCGCCTTCATGGATGCCTCCTTCTCCACAGTGGACACCCCCAGGCTGCTGGAGAACTTCCTCACCTCAGGCCAGTCCATCTCTTTTGCAGGCTGTGTGGTCCAGATGGCCCTCATGACTCTCCATGGAATTGCTGAATGTCTGCTCCTGGCCATCATGGCCTATGATCGATTTGTCGCCATCTGCCACCCTCTCCTCTACCACGCCATCATTTCCCAACGTCTGTGTGTCCAGCTGGTGGCAGCCATCTATACAGCTTCTGTTGCCAACTCAGCTTTGCTAACTGGGTACATCTTCAAGCTGCCCTACTGTGGCCCCAATGTCATTAACCACTATTTCTGTGACATCCCCCCAGTGCTTCAACTTGCCTGTGCAGACACCGCTGAGGTTGAAGCCATCATCTCTTCATCTTCTGCCTTGATTTTCTTCTTTACCATTACCATCAACCTGGTCTCCTATGCCTACGTCCTGGTGACCATCTGCAGAATGCATTCCCCGGAGGCTCAGAAAAAAGCACTCTCTACCTGTACCTCCCACCTCACCATCATCTGCCTTTGGTATGGCACCATCATCTTCATGTATGCTCAGCCGAGCTCTCTCAGTTTCATGGAACAGAACAAGTTTGTGTCTGTCTTCTACACTGTGGTCATCCCCCTGCTGAACCCTCTGATCTACAGCCTGAGGAATAAAGATGTGAAATCTGCTTTAAAGAGAAGATACCTTGGTAAGCTGCCTTCTTAACCAAGTGTGGAACATTCTATCCCAAGCCATTGCATGATAGCCACAACATAAAGTATGGACAACATTAGCACATAGATAGAGTGAGCTATGTGCCAGCACTGTTTCAAATGCTTTACACATGTCAACACATTTAATCTTCACAACAGCCATACAAAATGAGTGTTATTATTATCCCTCAGGAATCTGAGGCACAGAGAGGCTGAATAACTGGCCCAAGATCACACAGCTAATAAGAGGCAGAGCCAGAATTTGAATTCAGGCAGTCTTGCTCCAGAGACCGTGTTCTCAAACAATACACTATATTGCCTCTTTCTGATGACTGTGTCTCACAAACAGACCCTGGGCGCTGTGTTTCTTAAATCCCATATATCAGAAGAAGGAATCGGGTCACGGAATTATAAAGTGGTATGGGAGGGACCGTGGGCTTTGGAGCCAGTGTACCTGAGTTCATGCAGCCTCTGAGTAACTCTCTTTCTCGGCATCTGTGTGATGTCAAGTCCAGGTATACCACCCCCGATCCTTGATTTACCAAATGAAAACAGGCCTTAACACTCATCTCAACTGGTTATTATAAGGTTCCCTTGACAGTAAAGGGGGCACACATAGGGTCTGGCACAAACAGTTATTCACAAACCATTGGTTTCCATCCCTCCCTGGGGAAACCTCTCCATAGAACCAAATACTCTTATATGTCAATGTTTTGTAAGAGTGAGACCATATCATGTAACAGATAATAAATAGCATTTACCTGAATTTCCAATTCTCTATTTTTAACTCTTCTCGTTATGTCAAAATTGAAATCTCTACTTGGTACTGGTTTGTCTTTAAACCTTCCTTAATCCAGTTTATCTTTTTTAATGGGGAGAGCAAGTCTTAGCACTTAACAGTAATTAGCTAACATTTAATAATGTTTATGTTGCTTTTGTTTTATTGATTATTATGTCACTTTTTATTGTGATTCTGATAAAAAGTGTTTTTTAAGTAAGCAATTCAGAATAGTCCAATTTTTAGAAAAATTACAATACAGGTGATACACAAGGCAAATATCACAAAGCAGGTCAACGAATGACTTTAGAAACACTGATATAGATTCATTTTTTTTTTTTAAATGTCCACATGCATTCTTTTATTTGATCTTCACTGCACACTGGCTAGAGCAATTTTACCTCCTTGGCTTCCCCATTTTCTTTCTTCCGAGAGGTTCTTCCTTGCCTTCCAATGCCCCCTGCCTGCCCCAAACCTCTTGAAAACACACAGTGGGCTAGATCCCACCTCTTCCTGGGAGCCCTGTGAATTTGCTAGGAATTGCTTTTCACTGCTAGCAACTGAGATCTGACAATAGTAGTTTAAACTCCTAAGGTTTATTCTGGCGGATTCTGCCTGGAGGAGTCGCCAAAGTTTCCCAGAAGAGATTACATTTAAGCTAAGGAATGATAAAGATTGTTCACGCTGACAAAGGGGTCAGGAAGAAGTCCTCCTTGTGTGTCCTGAACCGTGATGGAATTATATCTAGATGTCTACACATTTTTAAGGCTAGGAATTGTTCAGACTGGTATGGAGCCTCCACAAAGGCAATGGAGACTTGGTTTCCTTCTTATCTTTCTGCCCCAGCATCTGTAGTGCCTCACTTCTGTTATGGGCTGAATTGTATCCCCCAAAATTCATATATGAAGGCTAACTCCCCATGCTCCCTCCTCCATACTTCAGAATTAAACTGTATTTAGAGACAGGGCCTTTAAAGCAGTGATTAAATAAAGTCCAGCCATTACAGTGGGCCCAAATACATCTGACAGATGTCTTTGGAAGAGAAAGTTTGGACACACAGAGACACCAGGGATGCTCACAGGAAGAGGAATGACCATATGAGGACACAGTAAGGAGGCAGTCATCCTCAAAGGAGAGAGTCCACAGAGGAAACCTAACCTGCCGACACATTGATCTTTGCCTTCCAGTCTCCACAACTGGGAGAGAATCAGTGTTTGTTGTCTGGTCCCTCTGCGGTATTTTATCATGGCAGCCTGAGCAGACTGATTCGGCTCCTACCCTCAAGGCTACTCTCGGCCCAATATGCCTGCTGACATGCTAGCCATCAGTTCAACGTCTGAAGGTGAAAGCTGCAGAAATGGGGGGAGTTGCCCCGGCCAGCGTGGCTCAGCTGGTTGGGCGGCGTCAAGTGCACTGAAAGGTTGCGGATTCCATTCCCAGTCAGGGCTCAAGCCCAGGTTGTGGGCTGGATCTGTGTTTCACATAGAGGTTTTTCTTTTCTCCTTTCCTTTCTCTGTAAAAATCAATAAACTATTTTTTAAAAGAAAAGCAATGGAGGAGATTGCCCGCTGTCTATCTCTTTCGGTAGCCTTTCCAGCAACAGCCAATCACAGCCATTTGCCTTTCATTGGCCAGAACTTAGTCAGCTGGGACTCACATGTCTGTAATAAAGGCTGGGAAACATGGTTATTGGCTGGGCACTCTGCCACCTTGACTATCTTGGGAATCTGCTTTTACGAAAGCAGGGGGCAATGAATAGCAGACAGGAATCCAGCGGTCCTGGCCACACCTTCCTGCCTAGAGCAGAGAATGGCAGAGAAACGGTGGTTTATCCACACCCCTGTCACACCCTGCCAACAGGCTGCATGTGGACAGCAGACCAGATTTATATTTTTTAGCCAACATAAAAATTTGATGAGATTACATTTTTAAACTCCATATTCCCAGTTTCCCTGGGAAGAGAAATTGAAATGATTACTCCACCAGTTTTATTCTCAGCATAGTCATCTGGTGTGGCGTCGAAGGTGTCCTTTCAGACCAGACGCAGGCTTTCCAGCTCTCCTCCCCACCCGTTTTCCCCACCACTCTTTTTAAAGAGTCTGTTGTCTTGTAACCATGCCCTCAGCTTTTCCTAATAGTAGAGACATTTTATCCTATTCACATCTCTAGCAAAAGTTGTGGGGGAGGAGAGAACATGGCCCTAGAGGTCTACATTTCAAGACAAATAACCAGTGCCTAGAACAATGCCTAGCGCCCAGAAGATTCTCAGACAATGCTCTTGGGATGAGTGAATATAATATTTATTCTTTGGATGTGCAGAATATCCTTATCGGTGTGAAAAAAAAGTGTGCCTATTTAGAAAAAAAAAATTACCTTTTCCATTCCTTTAAGGTATCTGAGGGGCCATTGTAGGCATTCGAATTTGCAACCCTTGGCCCAGGGAGAAAATTCTCAACTCCTCTGTCATATCTCAACCTCACTCTCCAGGGATCATCCCACAGTTCCCACCAAATACCTACTCTGCAGCCACGGCCAGTGACCTGGCCGCCTGAACAGGTCGTGTGTTTATAGGTAGCTCTTCCTCGGGCCACATCGTCCCCAGAGCCCGGAGCATCTTTCCACCATCCCTTCGTCAGCCTGAAAAATCTCTTCATTATGTTCCAGTCCCAGCCTAAATATAATCTCTTCTAGGAAACTTTTCTGACTCTCACAGATAGAATTCATCATTCCTTCCTCTGTGCTCTGTTTTGCCTTTGTTAAAGAAAAAATTTTTAACTCTCACAAATCAAAGATTGGGTGCTGAGTGGGGGGCGGGGAGAGTTATTTTCAAGCAGGAAGCCCAATCCAGCACAATCTGGAAAAGCTTCGGATTTGAAGATGGGGAAGGAGAAATGGGGTCATTTTCTAAAGCCACACAACCAGGAACTATCCCTTCCTGGAGTCAGGAAAGCAAAGCCCCGGGTGTTAGTGCCTGGCTGCTGGCATCGGCTTTGTCTTTGGTTTTGGTTTTGTTCTGACGATGCTTTTTTTTTTTTTAAGAAGGTAAATGCAGCCCGGCCCGTGTGGCTCAAGAGGTCGCCGGTTTGATTCCCAGTCAGGGCACATGCCCAGGTTGTGGGCTCGATCCCCAGAGGGGGGCATGCAGGAGGCTGCCAATTAATGTTCTCTCTCATTGATGTTTCTCTCTCTCCCTCTCCCTTCCTCTCTCTCCAAAATCAATAAGGAAAAAAAGATTTTAAAAAAAAAGTTAAGTGCATTTAGATGAAATTAAGTATGCAATGCAACTCCACTTTGAATTCTTTGCATCAGTCTTTTGAAGTATAGCAGGGTTCGTGTCTCTCTAAAGTTTTTACCAAATGCAAATTTTTTACCCAGGCACTGTTCACAGTATTTAATTACTATGGTTCCCAACTAGGGGTGATTTTGCACCCCAGAGAGCATTTGGCATTGTTGGAGACAATTTTGGTGGTCACAGGTACATGTGTATACATATGCAGGGCTAGCACTTAGAGGCCAGGGCTGTTTCTAACCTTTTACAATGCAGGCGACAGCCCCCGCCCCCACCACCACCACAGCAAAGGATGATCTGGCCCAAAGTGTTACCAGTGCTAAGGTTGGGAAACTGCTGGTTTTAGGGCATAATCTAAAGAGCCTCTCACAATCCCAACATTTCTGAAAAGTTCCTGCAAATTTTGTATTGTGCTCTTAATATTAAAAAATGTCACAAACTGCTTACCGTCAGCCTAGGTAAAGTTCCAGCTAGAGATAGGTGCTGTGGCTCTGTGTGTCCCTAGCACAGCATCTGTGTCCCAGGAGGTGAAAATCCCACTTTGAAAAGCTTGGGGCTAAGGTGGTCAGTCCCTGTGCCCTAACAAATGCGTAGTGACCTGGGCTAATAAACCAGACCAGGACCTGGCCCAGCGGACTCCTGGGTTTTTTAATTAGAGACTACCCGGCTTGCTTGGAAGTGGTCTTCTGCATGCACACGTGATACCTGGCTCAGGCCTGGGTTGTGGCATCCAGCTGCCTTGGCAGGTACATGAGGTGCCCGAATCAGGAGGAAGTCACCAAGTGCAGTGTACCTCGTCAGCAGGTCAGGAGACAAAGTCAGGGCTGATTACTTACTTCCACATCAGCACTCACACCACAGATGCCAAGTTCTGTTTTTCTCCCCCATTAGACACGAGTGCCTCAAGTGTTCTATCTTTCTTTTTACTCTTGTGTCCCAGTCACTCAGTGCCTGGCTCAGTGTTGGATACAGGGAGAATGTTCAACCATTGCTTGTTACTTGATTGAAATAAGATAATGCAGCAAAGTGCTTAACACAGTGTCTGGTACATAACAGATGCTCAGCAAATTATAGCTCTTGTCAGAGGGACACATGGGGCCAAATAATGGGCAGGAACCCTTCTCTCAAGAACAGGGAGGGATGCTTCTAGCTAAAGCCCAGTATAACTGCTACCAGGTTACCGGGCTGCTTCTTCCCTGTGAGGAATTAATACCCCCACCTCCGAACCAGCAAGCCACACATGGGAGCCATTTTCCCACAGAGACAGTAATCTAGAAACACCCAGCAGTCTTCCTTGGGAAAAAGTGAAGGTATCAGCTGGGTGAGGGGAGTGGAAGCAGGAAGCAGTTTAGAGTCTCATTTAATCCTAGGTTTTATTGTTGCCATTATTTCATGGAGAAGGTCATGCAGTTAGAATATTGTAGCATCAGCCTGCAGAGACCCAGAGGGCAGGCTCTTTCCATAGCTCTGGGCAGCCCCATCATCACTCTGAACCCTAGTTCTCTGCTCCTTTAAAGCCTTGGCTACCACTGAGTCCCATTTGAAGCTGTTTGTAATTATTTTAAGTATGCAGGCTCAGAATGAACCTGTCCAAACACCAACAGCACTGCTCCCCAACTGCAGACCCTGGAGGCCTGGGTTTCTGCAAGAAATTGGAGGCAAGTTTACAGTTTTTGTTCCCTCTCTGTCAGCTTCCACCAGCTTCCTCCCCAGGGGCTGATATCTGCCCAACAATTCTGGTAGAGTCATTAGAACCAGGAGCTTCTTGTGAGCTTCAAGGCAAATGCAGAGGAAGTGGGAAACAGGAGGAAAAAAAGATATGTTAACAGTAGAGCAGCACCAGATGTTAGACCTCGGACCTTGAGTTTTGGCTAAGAAAGAATTTAAAGCCAACACTCAAATACAAGCAAAAGTTTATTTAGAAAGTCACAAAGGAAGAAGAAGTGAGCCAGCTGGGCTTCCTGAGCTCAGGAAACAAGTTACAGAGGTAGAGAAGGGCTTTTGGAGCTTAAAAGAAAGAAAGGCAAAGAAAATGCACCTGGGGGAAGGGGAGGGGAAAAGACACCTGTCCTCCAGAGGGAGTACACCTGGGGAAAGAAGTGGGTGGGGAAAGGCATGGGTGTGCAAGAGAGAGAGAGAGAGAGAGAGCATGCTGGGTCCTTTCTCTTAAGGGCTTTTATCTGGAAGTCTCAGGGGAAGATCTCAATAGAATATTCACCAGCGTTCTAGGTGTGTCCCCTCAGAGTCGTGGTCTCCACTGATCAACAAGTCAGGGGATTATTAGTCATCACAGCTGGTTTTGATGTCAGCCATGGCATTGCCATGCTTGACCTTGCTGCTTTTCTGAGCTGGAGCTGAAATACAACCGAGGCCTAGATGTTATCTCTAGTTTGACCAAAACTCTGTCTCTGTGGTCAACAGACCTCAGGCTTTGTTCTTAATATTATCTGATGGTGGTCAGAACCTCATTGTCTTGAGGGCTTAATGCTTATGGAAGTGGTTGTGCAAGGGCTTATGTGGGAGTCATATAAATCTTTTTTCTAGCCCCCTTGTTCCTTCTCTAAAGGGGTCTACCACATGACTAGCAACATGCCAGGGGAGGAAAGGTCAGGGAGGATCCAAACCACATGACTAGTGATATGCTAGGGAAGGAAAAGTCACCCTGGGGGTGAGGTCCCCCCTTACTATTGTCCATTGCTGGGCACCTGAGACTTCCCATTCTGGTGAACTTCTGCGCCTGGCTTATTGTTTCTACTCTGCTTATGTCTGTCTAACTACCTACTACTGATAGGTGAGGCAAGGGGAAGACAATGAATGGGCAACTAACCACAACCCCTCTGGACCAACTCCTCTCTAGACCTCTCTCCTAGAAAGCTTATCTCCAGCAGGGAGAGGTTCATGTGGGGGATGGGGCATGTGAGTCACCCCTGGGGAGGAGAATGCCTTGTCTCTCCATCAGGATGAGTTCATTTAGGCCCAGGCATGCAGGGCAAGGGCCATGAGTCACCAATGATCACGAAAGCCAGGGAATGTGAGAGGACAGAGCAGGCTCCTTGCTGTGTCACTGTCCATGACCTCCTTCCTGACCCATGTTGAAGGACACCCAAGGACTTTCTGAAGCAGGATAGTAAGAAGCTAGGAAATTCCTTGGCAAGTGGCATGGGGAAACTGAAACAGATAGCTGAACAAGTTTGCCAAGAAATTTACAGCCAGATATAGAAGGTCACCAGAGTGGAACGTCCCAGGTTCCTAGCAATGGGCAAAATAAGCTCCATACCTCGTCCCCAGGGTTGCTTTTCATCCACTGGAATATCGCTGTCCATGCAGTTTAGAAACCATGACCTTTCATATCATGGGTCATGGGGTTTAGACCCCCCCTGACCTTTCCTCCCTAGAGATAAAATCTAGGCCTCAGTTGTATTTCAGCTCCAAGCCATGAAAAGCAGCAAAACATGGAAAAGCTGGTGAATATTCTGTTGAGATCCTTCCCTAAGACCTCCCCTAAACTCCCAGCCTTTAAAACTCTCCAGACCGAAGGACCCAGTGCATGTTCTCCCTCCAGTTAGTATGCCCACACCTTTCCCTTCCACCTCTTCTTCCCCCACAGGCGTGCATCTGCTAAACTCTAAGGGACCCCACGAGACTTGCAACCAGGGGAGCAATGGGCAGTGGCAGCTTGTCCCAGGTTAACCCCACTGAATCTGTCTCCAAGGCCTCCTTTTCTCTGACCTCTCAGTGAGCTGACAGCAGCCCCACCTAAGCTCTCTCCTGTTGCTTCTTCTACCCTAAGCCCACTCCAAGTGGCTCCTGTCCATCCAAAATCATGAAACCCTCTCAGGCAGATGAACACAGAAGCCTGAGGGTTGTCTCTCTGGCTCTTTTCAGACACTAAGACCTCACCTATTTTACTCCACAGCCCTGTCTCACTGTCCCTAGCTTTGGTAAATACATTCTCAAAATCACCTGGAGTCGAATTGTGAAATCTTTCCTGCACAAAGTCAAGAACCCACACACTACAGGCCAGCCCAAGGAAGACCCACTCCAGCCAGTCCCTTTCGGATAACATTTCCTAGGCCCAGGCCAGGGTCTTTCAACCTCGACACTATTAACATTTGGAGCTGAATAACTGTCTGTTCTGGCACGCTGTCCTATGCATTGTGAATGTTCAGCAGCATCCCTGGCCTCTACCTAAAATGCCTGAAACATCTGCCCCATACCCAATTCCAGACATTGCTGAGTCCCCTGGGGGTGGGGAGGAATCAACCTGGTTGAGACCTTGGAGGCCTTGCTGACTCTTTACCCCTTTCTTATGCAGAAGACGGGTGGGGTCTCACCCTTTCTTATCTCCCCTTTTGCTGTTGCCTCTTCCTAACAATTCCTGAAGGTTATCCCTCAGGTTCTAAATGCATCAGGGCTTGACTGTTCCTGTTTTCAGGATAGTGGGTGAGGAGTAGTAATGATCCTGGAAAAGTGAGTTTCCAGGGTATAGAGGGGGAAGGAAGACCAGGAAGAGACCTAGGAGTCCCTGTCCTGTGATAACCAAAAGTCCTGATGGACTGAGACAGCACTGCCCAACAGAAACACAGTGCAAGGCACAAATACAGGCAACGTGCATTTAAATGTATTTAAATTTTTTAATGATTGCATTTTTTTTATTTAAAACAACAGGTGAAATTACTTTCAATAATATATTTTATTTAACCCATATATCAAAAATATAGGTCACTTCAACATGTAATCAATATTTTAAAACTACTCATGAGGTTTTACATTCTTTTTTTCATACCAAGTAGTTAACATCTGAAGTGTATCTTCACTCACAATGTATCTCATTTTGGACCGGCTACACTTCAAGCGCTCAGCGGCCATGCTTGGGCAGGGTCTACCATATTGGACAGGGCAGGGCTAGGGTTCCCTTAGAGCAGAGGTTCTCAATCTTCCTAATACCACGACCCTTTATTACAGTTCCTCGTGTTGTATGTGGGCGTATCAGCATGTGGGTGGACCTGCCTGGAGACGGATAGAGGATGGTTCCTAAGACCATCGGAAATATGTGGTCTTAGGCGACCCCTGTGAAAGGGTCATTCGACCCCCAAAGGGGTCGTGATCCACAGGTTGAGAACCTCTGCCTTAGACAGAGTGAGATTGACACCTGCCCCCTCCCAGCACCAGGGGCTTCCGCAGGCCAAGACCTCCACGACACAGTGAGACAATCTGTTCAGTAAGGTATTTGTAATTCAGAAAACAAGACACCCACTCCAAGTGGCCCCTGTCCATCCAAAATCATGAAACCCTCTCAGGCAGATGAACACAGAAGCCTGAGGGTTGTCTCCCTGGCTCTTTTCAGACACTAAGACCTCACCTGTTGTACTCCACGGCCCTTATCAGGAAGAAAGTTATAAATCCTTAGGGTGCAGATTGCCTAACCCCACCCTCTACTTAGACTTTCTTCCGGGAGTCAGGTACTTGCACCTGGCTGTACACACCCTGCTGCTGCCCCGGGGCTGTTTGCTCACTGCTGGCCTGAGGAAGACGGCAGATCCTGGAGGCCTTGTGGGCCCTGCCTTGTGCGCCCTTATCAGGTCACTAACCTTTCGCCCGGCTCTACTTCCTGGTGGGTACAGACCACGTTCAGTTGAGCTGAGTGACGCCCTTCGATGGATAAAGTCCCATGTCTGGTGGACAGATTCCTAGTTAAGGCACCAGACGTAGGATTGAGGCCCTTGATGGAGATTCATCGCTTCTCATTGTGGCTGGAACCCTCACCTTTCTTTGTTCTGTCAGGGTGCTCACCCTAAAATCAACTCATCCTGCCTCAAAGCAAGACCCTGCAGGGGTTTGGATGGGAAAGAAAAGATGCTAAGGCTGGAAAGAGCGAAGGGGAAGGAATTCCAAATTTTTCTAATTTTTTCTCACTAGAATGTGTTCCCAGGTAATTATTCAGCAGCTTTCAAAAGAAAATTACATCTCTAGTACTCTAGTGAGACCTGGCACATAGTAGGATTTCAATGAATACATGCATGGATTTGTTGTAGGTGCCAAACACAGCGCATACCCTGGGAGGGAAGGGGTCCTGAGAGGTCTCCCTGTTGGAAGCTCAGGAAGGTATGACACGAAGGTATGACACCTTATCTGCAGTTTTCCAGTCCTAACCCTTTATCTGCAGAGGCCTGGGGAGATAGATAGCCAGGTGTATGTCTCCTAAGTCAGCTCCAGCATCCTGCCTGTGCCAGGCCTGTGGGCCGTACTCCCCTCCCTGTGTGGCCACAAAAGCCCGGTCCCAACTGGAAAAACCTGGATCCTGTCCCCTTTCCCTTGGGGCCACTGTTCAAGTTCCACTTTTCTGGGTTTAGAAGCTTCTTCAGTTCTGGCTCTTGGGTATTTTCTTTCCTTGGATTTGAGCTCAATCATATCTTTCTATTGTTTTAATTTCTTTTATTTTTCAATTACAGTTGACATACAGTATTATATTAGTGTCAGGGGTACAACGTAGTGATTACAACTTATTTTGTTATTAATCTTTGTTCTGCATTTCTGTTTTTGAGATGGAAAGACGTTTCATTTTCTGTTGTTCAAGTAACCACATCAGGCCCAAGAAGGAGTAGCTCATGCTAAGCCCCAAATCAGCAAATCGAAACTTGACTAAGTCTCTATGTTCAGGAAAGGAAAACCTGCTCAGCACATACCCAACCCTGCTCCAAGACTTTCTTTTAGTCCGAGTAAGGAAAGTAAGCCTGATCTAGACAATCAGCAGAGGTCCAGTATGACTTCTTTTTTTTTCTGCTCACTTGATTTATAAAAATCTCTCTTGTACAGCTCTTTGGAGCTCCCTTTCATCCGCTAGATTGAATGCTGCCCGATCCACGATTTGCTGAATAAAAGCCTACTCAACCACCAGATTTTCTAGGGGAATTTTGTTTTAACACCGCTGAGTCTCCCATACTGACTGAAAGTGTCGTACTGATAGTGCAAATCTGATTATCTAAGTTCCCTGCTCCAAACCCTTCACGGAGTCCCATGTCCTTCAGGGGAGAGTTCAAAGAGCCTACATGACATACCAGGCCCCTCGGGATCTGGCCCAGGGTGATTTCCTGGGCTGTTTCTCAGCAAGCTCATGCTCATGCCCTTCATTCCAGCGTCACTAAGATATGGGCTGTGCCCCCAAGTCATCCGTGGTCTCTTACACCTCCTCCATCTACATATGCTGCCTATCGGCCTAGGACATTCTCCCCACCACCACAACCTGTATGATTCACCCAAGGTGTCATTTTCCACGGCAAGCATTCCCTAACTTCTACATGTCTGCTCTTAGTCCACCCAAACCTCTTCTCGCAGTATCCTGCAGTTATCTACCACCACAGCTTTTTTCTTCATTTCTTCAGGGAACACTGACCTCGCCCACCCAGCTCAGTCCCCAGCAACCATTTGGTTCTACCAAACCCTACCAGAGGTAACTTTTCCATGAAGTTTGGCAAATGTAGACCTCAGGGCTCCTTACCTGCCCCGACCATTCCAAGGCCCTGGGAAGGCCATGTGGTTTTTTTTGTACAACCTTAAAAAGAAAATATTTTAGTCACACTTGGTTAAAAACACTGCGCCTTTCCACCTCGATTTCTCTCCCTCACACTTTCCCTCCTACAGCTTCAGAGTGGCTGCCGGCACTGTGGGGGCCAGCTAAGGGGTGGTTGAGATAGACATGAGCTACATTTGGGCTTGCTGCACAGAGCTGGATGATTTGTAAATATTTTTTGCATGTAGTTAAGTTATTGGTTGTCATCCCAGCAGAGAAGGGCTTCCAGGAACACTGTACTGACTCACCCAGCATCAATCATGAAAGGGCAGAGCCAGAACGCGGACCACTGCACTCATGTGCCCACAGACTCGGAGGCGCTGGGTTTGAGATGTACAAAGCCAGAAGATAGCCTACGGAAACCATTTCCAACTATCAGAGTAAAATAATACAAATATCATGCAATTATTTTTCTTTTTCTAAACAATTTGCCCTTTATTTATTTAAGTATTTATTTTTAGAGAAGGAAGAAGGGAATGGGAGAGAGGAAAAAACATTGATGTGAGAGAAAAACATCGATCAGCTGTCTCCTGCACACCCCGTACCAGGGATCAAGCCCACAAACGGGGCCTGTGCCCTGACCAGGAATCAAACTGAAAGCCTTTTGGTGCAAAGGATGGCGCCCAACCGAATGATTACACCAAGGCAATTATGCAATTTTTTTAAACGTATCTTTATTGTTGAATGTATTACAGATGTCCCTCTTTTTTCCCCCCTTGACCATGTCCTCCCCAATCCCATCCCCCTCCTGCCTGCCCCACACTATTGTCTGTGTCCATTGGTTATGCATATATGCATATAAGTTCTTTGGTTTTTCTCTTCCAGCCCCACCTTGCTCCTTCCCCTTGAGATTCATTAGTCTAACAACCAATTTGTTAATCCCTTCATCTTTTTTACCCAACTCCCCTCCCATCTGGCAACCAACAAAAAGTTCTCTGTATCTATGAGTCTGTTTCTGTTCTGCTTGCTCATTTTGTTTGTAGATTCTATTTTTGATAGATATATTTTTATTGTTCTTTTTTTATATCCTCACCCAAGGACCTTTTTTATAACATTTATCTTTAGATAGAGCAGGAGGAAGAGAGAGAGAGAGAGAAACATCAATGTAAGAGAGACACATTGAGTGGCTGCCACCTACACAACCCCAAACAGAGCTGGGGATAAACTGCAACCAAGGTACGTGCCCGGGAACTGAACTCAGAACTCTCTGGTCAGCGGGCCAATGCTCTAACCAGTGAGCCAAACTGGCCAAGGCTGTTCATACCTTTTTTTATCTTCTTCTTTAAGAAGACTCGTTAACATTTTATATAATACTGGTTAGGTGTGATGAACTCCCTTAACTTTTTCTTGTCTGGGAAGCTCTTGATATGTCCATCGATTCTAAATGATAGCTTTGCAGGACAGAGTAATCTTGGTTGTAGGTCCTTGCTTTTCATTACTTTAAATATTTCCTGCCACTCCCTCCTGGCCTGCAAAGTTTCTTTTGAGAAATCGGCTGACAGGAGCTCAGTTGTAGGTAACGAACTGCTTTTCTCTTGCTGCTTTTAAGATTCTCTCTTTGCCTTTAACCTTTTGCATTTTGATGATGATGTGGTCTTGGTATGGACCTCTTTGGGTTCATCTTGTTTGGTACTCTCTGAGCTTTCTAGACTTGTATGTCTGTTTCCTTCACCAACTTAGGAAAGTTTTCTGTGATTATGTTTTTTAAATAGGTTTTCAATTTCTTGCTCTCTTCTGCTTCTGGAACTCCCATGATGCGAATGTTGGCATGCTTGAAGTTATCCCACAGGCTCCTTATACTATCTTCATTTTTTTGGATTCTTTTTTTCTTTTTGCTGTTTTGATTGGGTGGTTTTTTTTTTTTTTTTGCTTCCTTATATTCCAAATCAATGGTCTGCTTCTTGGCTTCATCTATTACACTATTGATTCCCTGTAAATTATTATTTATTTCAGTTAGTGAATCCTTCATTTCTGACTGGTACTTTATTATGCTCTTGAGGCCCTCACTAAGTTCATTAGGTGTCCTTATAAGCAGTGTTTTGAACTCTGCATCTGTTAGATTGCTTATCTCCATTTCACTTAGTTATTTTCCTGGAGTTGAGTTCTGTTCTTTCACTGGGGGCATGTTTCTTTGTCTCCTCATTTTGGCTGCCTCCCAGTGTTTCTTTTTTTTTTTTTTTTTTTTTTTGGTATGTGCCCCGGGAACCAAACCCGAGACTCTCTGGTCCGCAAGCTGAAGCTCAATCCACTGAGCCAAACTGGCCAGGGTTCTTTTCTTTATTATTATTATTATTATTATTATTATTATTATTTGTTCATCCTCACCCAAGGACACTTTTGCATTTATCTTCAGATAGAACAGGAGGGAGAAAGGGAGGAAGAGAGAGAGAGAAACATCGACCTGAGAGAGACACATTGACTGGCTGCTGTCCGCACAACCGCAACCCGGCTGGGGACGAACCACAACCAAGGTACATGCCCTTAGCAGGAACCAAACCTGGGACTCTCTGGTCCATGGGCCAATGCTCTAACCGCTGAGCCAAACCAGCCAGGTCTCCCTGTGTTTGTTTCTATATATTAGGTAGAGTTGCTATGTCTCCTAGGCTTCCTAGGGTGGCCTGTTGTAGTTGGTATCCTGTAGGGTCCAGTGGCTCAGCCTCCCTGATCACCCAGCTGGGCCCTCAAGGTGCACCACTTATGTGGACTTTATACCCGTCTGCTGTAATTGAGTCTTGATTGCTGTTGGCATGTCAATGGAAGAAATTTACTCAGGCTGATCAGTTGATAGAACTGGTTGTGACCACTAAGCACCAACCTCTGATTCCCTTGGATGATCAGCTATGCAGGGGCCCACCACACAGAGCAAAAGTTACTTCAGCAGGGCTCTGGTACCCTCTTCATCCATTCCTTGAGTGTGTCACTTGTAGAAGTGGTTGGGTGGTGGTGCTTTGAAGAGGTCTGAAGCTGTCCACGGGGTGTGCTGGCTCTGGGGCCAGGTCAGCCACTGCCTGTGTTCTACCTGGGGCCACCAGGCATAAGCTACAAAGTGATCTGCTGATGGCTGTGATCTGCTGATGACTGCTTCTTGTGCTGGACTTGGAGGTGTCCAGGCAAAGCCAAGCTGTGAACCAAGGCTGGCTGCTTCTAGTGCCACTTAGTGAGCGGTATGGGGCTCACTGAAACCAGATGCTGCTTGTTTGAGAGGATTTAGGAAAATCTGAAGCAGGAGCCAAAACAAGCCAATGCTATGGTAAAGCCACTGGAAACAGCTTGGGTGAGCCTGAAAGTTGGGTGGGGCAGGGCCTCAGGAAATCACCTGGGTGGGGCAAACAGTATGAGCCAGGTTGCTGGAGTCCCAGATATGGCGCCAGTCTGCCTGCCCTGTCTGGGGGAGGGCTCACCAAAGAAACAACAGCCTCCACCAGCACGTCTGTCCAGAAGAATGCTGCCCCTCCAGTCCTCACCCTGATGCCTCCCCTAGGCTGGAGCCTGTAGGGTGTGAGTCCAAGTAAGTCTGTGTGCAGGCCCTTTAAGAGGAACTTCCTGGGGCTCCAGCAGCTTTAGCCTCTCTCAGCCTCCGTTCCCTCTGGGTTTTTTTTTATTTTTTTTTATTTTTATCCTCACCCGAGGATATTTTTCCATTTTTTGTACAGATAGAGTGGGAGGGAGAGAGAAGAAGGGAGAGAGAGAGAGAAACATCGATGTGAAGGGACACATCGAGTGGCTGCCACCCGCACGACCAACCAGGGCCGGGGACAAACTGCAACCGAAGTACGTGCCCTTAGCGGGAACCGAACCCGGGTCTCTCCGGACCGCAGGCCGACGCTCTAACCGCTGAGCCAAACCGGCCAGGGCCCCTCTGGTTTTTACAGCCAGATGTTATGGGGACTTCTCTTCCTGACACTGGAGCCTTAGCTAGGCATCTGGTGTGGGACAGGAACCCCTCAGTCCTCAGGGAGGACCTTCCCAGCCAAGGTGTCCTCCTGATTTTTATCCACCACACGTGGGTGTGGAACCAGCCCGTCCGCCCCCACCCCTCCTACCAGTCTCAAGTGGCCGCTTCTTTAATTTCACAGTTGTAGGACTTTCGCAGTTTGTAGTTTAGTTGTAATTTTGATGTGGTTGTGGGAAGAAGCGAGACCACATTTACCTATGCTGCCATGTTGACAGAAAGATTTTGCATTTTTAAATTTTTTTTAATATTTTGGTCAGCTTTAAAACATTTTTAATTTGTTGCGATTTATTTTCTCATTCATTCCAAGTCATCAATTTTGTTTTTTATCCTCATCCGAGGACATTTTTTTTTGCATTTATCTTCAGATAGAGTGGGAAGGAGATAGGGGGGAAGAGAGAGAGAGAAACATCCATGCTAGAGAGACACATCAAGTGGTCGCCACCCACATGACCCCAACCAGGGCCGGGGACAAACTGCAACCAAGGTACGTGCCCTTAGCGGGAACCGAACCCGGGTCTCTCTGGTCCGCGGGCCAATGTTCTGACCTCTGAGCCAAACCAGCCAGGATCAAGTCATCATTTTTTTTAATGTAATCTTGCATTCATTTCTTTTCTTAACGAGCTTTTCCCCCAAAATGATATAATCTTCAAGTCCCACATAACTTGGATTTGTCCCTAAACCTATCCCCCTGCCACAACTGGCCCAAGAGGGACCTCATATTCTCTCGCTCAGAAAACTGGAATTAAAGTTTCTATGTCACTGAAACTGTAACATAAATTCAGGAACCATGAGGTCACCACGTGTCTCTCTGAGGAACGCTGACATACTGTTCCCTGCCTCCTCCATCCGGTGGGTTCTGTTTTAGTTATCCACTGCTGCATGAGGTTGCAGCCAAGCTGCCAGCCAGAACCCTGCACCCTGTTGGTGGAAATATTCATTGGTATAGTCATTATGGAAAGCAGTATGGAGGTTCGTCAAAATTTTAAAAATAGAACTACCTTCTGATTCAACAGTCTCACTTCTGGGTATATAGCCAAAGGAAATGAAATCAAAATCTCAGAAAGATATCTTCACTCCCATGTTCATTGCAACATTATTCACAATAGCCAAGACATGGAAAATGGAGACAACCTAACAGATGAATGGATTTTTAAAGTGTGAGATACATATATGAATATTATTCAGCCTTTAAAAAGTAGGAAATCCTGCCATTGTGACAACATGGGTGAACCTGGGGGGCATTATGCTAAGTAAGATAAGTCATCACAGAAGGACAAATATTCATGGTCTCACATGTGAAATCTAAAGAAGTCAAACTCATGGAAGCAGAGAGGAGAATGGTGGCTACCAGGGGCTGGGGGGAGGGGCAAATAGAAGATGTTAATCAAGAGGCACGAAGTTTCTGTCTTGCAAAATGAATAAATTCTGGAGATCTCATGTACAACACTATGACTATAGTTATCAATACTGTGTTTTCATGCCTGAAATTTGCTGAGAGTACATCTTAAGTGTTCTTACCATCAGTAACTGTGTGAAGTGATGGTTATTTGAACCATAGTGATTAATTCACAGTGTGTCATCAAGTTGTGTACCTTGCATATATACAATTTTTACTTGTCAATTATACCCTCAATAAAGCTGGGGGGAGATGTCAGCGAGAGCTGCAGTCACCTCAAAGCTCAGCTGGGGCTGGAGGAGCTGATTTCCGTGTGGTTCATTCACCTGGTTGGTAGCAAGAGGCCTCAGTTCCCTGCCAAGTGAACCTCGCCGTGGGTCCTCTTGAGTCTGCTCCCAACATTCCAGAGTAAGTGAGCCAAGGAGAGAGCAGGGGGGAGGCCACAGGACTTTTATGATTGCTTTGGTTTGAATTGTGCCCTCCCCCAAATTCACACGTTGAAGTCCTAACCCTCAGTACCTCAGAATGTGACCTTGTTTGGAGATAAGGTCTTCACAGAAGTCATTTGAACCTTCAAATGAGGTCATTATGGTGGGCCTTAATCCAATGTGACTGATGTTCTTATAAAGACAAAGCACCAGAAGCTGGGAAAGAGACAGATTCTCCCTCCCAGTTCCCAATAGGAAACAACCCTACCAACACTTTGATCTCAGACTCCTTGCCTCCAGAACTGAGAGACAATGCATGTCTGTTAAGTCATCCAGTTTGTGGTACTTTGTGGCAGCAGCTCTAGAAAATTAGTGTAAAGCCTGGCCGGTGTGGCTCGGTGAATTGAGCATCGTCCCATGGACTGAGAGGTTGCAGTTTGATTCCTGGTCAGGGCACATGCCAGGGCTGCAGGCTCAATCCCCAGTAGGGGGCTTGCAGGAGGTAGTCCATTGATGTTTCTATCTCTCTCTCCCTTCCTTTCTCTCTAAAAATTCATTTAAAATATACTTTTTTTTAACAAGAGAAAACTAATGTAATGACCAAGTCTCAGAAGTCACACATTGTCACTTCCAGATTGCATCCATGAGGACTGAATCATTAAGTTCAGCCCATGCTTTAGGGGAGAGAAATTAAGCTCCACCTCTTGAAAGGAGGACCGTCAGTGAATTTGTTTTTCTTTTATCCTCACCCGAGGACATTTTTGGATTCATCTTCAGATAGAGTGAGAGGGAGAAAGGGAGGAAGAGAGAGAAACATCAATGGACACATCAACTGACTGCCACCCACACAACCCCAACTGAGGCTGGGGACAAACTGCAACCAAGATATGTGCCCTTAGCGGGAACCAAACCTGGGTCTCTCTGGTCCGTGGGCTGATGCTCTAACTGCTGAGCCAAACCAGCCAAGGTGCATCAGTGACTTTGAGGACATATTTCAAAGCCACCACCAAGGCCATGAGATACCTCAGTAACCTTAGATAAATTATCCTCTTTAGTTTAAGCTGACTCAAATTGGATTCCTCAGTGTTGCATTCACACGTGTTTATTAAGCATTTACCTGTCACTAATAAGCTCTGGGGATAAATTTTGTAAGTCAGCCTCCCAGGAACCTCATCTAAGGCTGGAAATATTTGTTCCAAACATTAATAAATCCATTAATTGTGTCAAAATAACAACTTTGCACTTGTATAGCAGTTAGGACTTCACATGGCTTTTCCCAGTGGATACTTACTCCAGAAATCTGCAGTGAAGATCAAGTAGGAGACTGGCTGGGCAGTTTCCAAAAACATGAAATACTGTGTTCTCTAGAGGTAATTCCTTCAGTAGATAAGCAACCGATGTTTGGCTTTTACACCCTTACAGAAGGGTATAGCACTTTTCATATAACTTTATACTTTCATACATTCAACAAATGTAGATGGTCTACTACTTTGTACCTCATGCTGGAGATAGTCTGATGAATAAGGAAGTCCCTGCCTTCCAGGAATATACAGTCTTGCTTTAAAATCTTTGTCAGACTATGTGTCCCAACCATCTCTGGGTGGCTCTGCCTGTCACCATTCACCTTTCCAACCTGCGCCTACTTACTGAACATCCCCCTTTCCTGGGCACTGGATAAAATACTGAGGTCAAGAGCCCTGACCGGTTTGGTTCAATGGTTAGAGTGTCGGCCTGCAGTCTGGAAAGACCCGGGTTCAGTTCCTGCTAAGGGCACGTACCTCGGTTGCCGTTTGTCCCTGGTCCTGGTTGGGTCGTGTGGGTGGCAACCACTCGATGTGTCCCTTTCATGTCGATGTTTCTCTCTCTCTTTCTCCCTCCCACTCTATCTGAACAAAATATCAAAAAAATGTCCATGGGTGAGGATTAAAAAAAAAAAAAATACTGAGGTCAAGAGTCCCTGCCTTTGAGAAGTGGTTGTTCTAGAAGGGATCAGATGGTCAGAGGAACACAGTTGCCTGAAGTTTTATTTTAATGTGCTGTGAGTACTTTCTCCCTTTGCATATTGCAGGAATCTGGGCCAAAGACTCTGAGTGGGTAAGAAAAACAGAGAAATGAAAAACTAGAAATGAAAACAAGGGACACAATGATACATTCTCACTTGAGAAATAACCGAGAAGAGACTGCAGGGAGTTGATGTAGGTGTATAGAAATGATATGCAAATGTGATATCCATTCCAGCTCAAATGATTACAGTCCTTTTATTTTACATACCTGAGTGCTGGTTACTGAGAATATTCACATGGGATCTACTGTGTGAAAATATTGACTGCTACTTTCACTCACCCTCACTCTCCACTTGATTAGGTGATCAGAGGTGAAACAATTTTCCACTCTGGCCCTTAGTGTCTCCTTTTACATGACAGAGTTGAATATATAATTGTGAAGGTTTCTTCCATATTTGACATATTTCTTAGTATAGAGAATAATAATTTTCTTTGCCCTCATTATTGCCAAGAAACCCACCCCAGGAACTGAATGCTCCCAGAAAACCTAAATCAGGGTAAATATACATGGGGGGGATGAGAGGACAAAAACAAAGTTGTGGGATGAATTAACTAGAGAGAGAAGGATTGGATAAGGCAGAAAACTAGAAATGAACCTGGCAAAATGTTGTAGAAACACCCCCCACACACCCTCCAAGCATCCACAAAAATGCAGATGCATAGGTCATCTGTACCTTCCCAGCAGGAGCATATACCACAATGCCAGATATATACATATCTTAGGTTCTCAAATTTTTTTAATTATTGAACTGAGACAAACTGAAATGCATTCCATTGAATTTATTGTCTCTCTGGCTAGGAAATTCCCAGTACTAAAGGGTCTGAGTGGAGGTTTGATGCTCCCTCAGTGAGGGTGCTGAAAAAGTGAATTATGCATCAACCAATGCCTTTTAGAGTGACACCTGATGTCCATTCCAAGTCCATGATTCTACACTTCTATGACAATGTATTCAGGTCAGATTGAATTTAATGTCCTGCAACTCTCAGATTTTAGGCTTAGACACACCTGAGTCTGTATTTACAAATCCTCTTGTAGTCTGCTCTGTCCCAGATCCAACCACGTCCCATCCCCAATCATTCTTTTGGACATAATTGGGGGCGAAGTACCAACCTACCAGATTCTCTTTTCCTGTGCCCTTTCTGAGTTGCTATTAGTCAATTTTCAGTTCACTTTTCTGTTTCTTTCATTTCCCCCAAAGTCATTTCCTTCTATTATTCAACCAACAAATATGTATTGAGCACCACTGCATATCCTGCTATATGTTTGAAACTATATGGAATACAGAACTTGCAAAAAGCTCCATCTCTGCCCTCCAAAGGGCCTATATTTTGACTGGAGAGGCAAAACTGCCATATGTTGAGTAATCGACGTGAGTTTAGGGCACTTTATAACCCAGGACTAAGTGACTTGTTCAAGGTGAAAACGCTGTCGGATTTTAGAAGAAATGAATATTGCTTTCAGTTAGGATGATCTGGATAAGGGAAAGTTTAAATTGGTTATTGAACTCAGAGAGAGATAAATTTTGATTAAGGAAGAAAGAAGGCATCATAAGCTTGAAGAACAAAGCAGGAATCAGAGCTGGGCATTACACGCAAAGCCCTGACTGCGTGGAGCCCAGGGGTCGTCCATGCCTGAAGGGTTTAGCACAGAGTAAGAGGCAGCTATAACCATGTTTCTGGAAGCTGTCATCCTCAGCCTCTTCAGTCCTTGAGGCTGTAGTCCAGCCACATTAACACTGAGGGCTATTTATGACTGAGGGTGAACACATTTTGAAGTCATCAGCTCTCGGAGAGGCTCCTTCCAGACACTTCCCACACTCGGCGCAGTCCTAGGAATGAAGCCTGTGCTGGCAGCAGGGGCCGTTATTTGCAGGCAGGTGAGAAATCAGCCAGCTAGAAGAGAAGATGGGGTGGGATAAGAAAGAAAGGTAGATTTCGGTGGAAGTTTGAGGTGAACGACTGTAAGAAAGGTGGAAAAGCGGAGACGTACTGGAGATGTGATTTTTAGGAAGCAGAGACGTGTTCAGACAAGTCACGTGCTTGTAACTTGGCGTCTCGGCGCTGCGCCGTTTCAGCACCCTCGTGAGTGGACAGCAGCACTCCCCCCCAGGCTTGCTCTTCCCTTTGGCCACTCGGAGATGAGACTAATCTTGTTCCAATTCTTCCTCAAAATTACCTTTCTCTTCTTCATCCCAATGACCGTTTACCAATCACAGCCATTCACCAACCTTCAGTGGACTCTTAATGCATTTCTGTCACGTTTGCAATGCCGACATTTAGCACCCCAAGGAATACCTACTTCACCAGGATGAAATCAAATAGGTTGCTCTTTTTGTCTTTATTTCCAGGAGGACAAAGCTATATTCGGTAATTAGTAAATCTAAGTTGCAAGGCATAGTCAATATAAGCTGTCATTAACTGGAAACTTACTGTGTGCTGGGACTATGCTGATCTACATCCTCTATGTGCTGTATTTCATTTGCTTCTCTCAGCATTCCTTATGAGGCAGGGATTTTCAACCCACTTTACAGATGAGGAACCTCCTAGTCATAATATTACGTAATTTACTTAGGCTACACCACTAATAAATATCAAAATCAGGAGTTAAACCTTGTTTAAGTGATTTCCAAGGCCATGTTAATGTGGACCCAAGATTTTAGGTGAAACACAAGTTAATAAATGTATTTTAATGTTCTGTTTTTAATATGCATTAAAATGCAGCTGTTATATTAAATCCATGGATTTTATGGATGTTTTCTTCTTAAAGTAGAGCTATATTGAGTTCATTTTCTTAATGAGTTGCTTTTTAAAATATTAAGTAAATATTTAATATTAAATAAATATTACGAGTAGCATATACATTTAACAAACATCACAACTGACTTTTAGAAAACATAGCACTAGGCTAGACTTTTTTATATTGCTAAATGATATTTCTGAAAATGTATCCAATCCTCAGTCTTGGAAATGTCACTGTAGCATGTAATTCCCTTATAAAATACACATCCAACAAAGGCACGCTGCAATGCAAATGTTGGTCGCGGCTCAGCTAGATTCACTTACTAGGAAAGTGACTCTCTCCAAACACCAGCAGGATTGTGCAGGTTGTTTGAATTCATTTCTCAGCAAAATTGCAAGTTTCACGTTTGATGAATCTTTCAGGTCATGGAACCATACGTGTTAATTTGGTGCATTCCTAGAGTCCTCTGTGTTTAGCTCCTGCCAGATTCCTACTCCTGCTCCTTTAGGTGTCTAAGACAAAGGACTTATCTCAGGCAAAGGAACCATGCATGGTCCCTTGTACATGGTAGGTATTCAATTCATATCTACTAAATAAATTAATTAATAGAGTAATGCCTACACACATGCATGAGTGAGTGAACAGTATTATATGTAAGTAGAATTTAAACATGTAAGGAAGAAGATATTCAAAGTGGGATAAGAGGAAGTTTACATTTCTCCTTCATAGAAGAAGCACTATATAGACACCAAATCCATCCAACTCATGCTTCTTTTTTTCTCTTTTCTTGTTATCCTCACCCAAGGACATTTTTGCATTTATCTTCAGATAGAGCAAGGGGGAGAGAGGAAGGTAAGAGAGAGAGAGAAACATCAACATGAGAGAGATATACCAACTGGTTGCCACACACATGACCCCAACTGGGGTCGGGGACAATTTACAACCAAGATATGTGCCCTTAGCAGGAACCGAACCAGGGTCTCTCTGGTCCATGGGCCGAAACTCTAACCGCTGAGCTAAACCAGCCAGGGCCAGCTCACACTTCTTGATCCTCTGCTAACATCAGTGGATTAAGTAGTCACCTGCCTCCTTTTCCAATCTAGGCCCAGTGTTGCAGACCCAGCAATCATCTCTACTCCTTCTCCCTTGCCTGCCTCAAATTATAGAGGCATAATAAGCCAGGCACTTTCTTTCCCAGCTACCTTTGTGGTTAGAAGTGACCACATGATCAACTTCCTGCCAACAAGCCTCCAGGAAAAATTAGCTACCTGATTTCTGGGCAAGATATTTGTCCGCTAATTAAAAGAAGGTTACCACCAAACAGTATTAAATAAAGAATGAATAACCTTATCACTTGTGGCAGCTTTCTTAAGTTTTCTGTTACCTGTAGCTGGACAAATGTAATATTCTTATCTAATAATTTCATTTAACTTACCAGATTTTGTTTTTAGGCACTGCTAAGAACTAAGTCCTATTATCTTCTCACCTTTCTCTAATTTTGCCATCCCTCACATGTTCTCTTTCTGCTGTCTTTACCCCCTAAAAAAGATATTGGTCTTTCCTCTTCACTAAATTGCAGTCTGTGGATCTCTAAGAAAACATCTGCTTGATTAATTCTATTTCAAAACAGAGAAAGAAGGCAATTTGAGTTTATCCATGCTTTGCAAACATTGTTGCATGTGAATCTTTATAATCCGACTTTGGGGTAAGGATTTTACCCCCATTTTTTAAAGGAAAAAACTCAAGTGAGCTGACTTAACTAAAGCGATACCATTTGAAGAGTGATGAAGTCAGTTTGTCTTAATGTATATATTGCAAAGGCCATGTTCTTTCTACTTCATTCTCTCTCACCTACTCTCACTTCCATGTAAATTAGTTCCTTCGGGCTTATGCTATTTTAACATTCTACACAACCCACACATGCACCTTTATTTCTATATCTCTATTTGTATTACTTACAGTCAATACTTGGTTGTCAGTATCCCTGGGGAGAGAGCAGTTACACAGACATTCCAAACATAACTCATATTTGTCTCAGAAGTCCACAGAGTAATTTGTTTTACAGCAGATTTTCCTTCTAATCATGTTTTCCTCAGGCTCACACTAAGATACATTTGAACTTTGTAAATACTCACCCAGTAATGACAGGATAAAAAATCCCCAAGCTGAGAAAGGTAACCTCTGGTAGGTTAGAAACAATGTTTATATGGATAGTGGAAAGTTGGCCATACGGCCATGTCCTCAGAATCTGACTAGTCTACTGGGGCTACTGTGCAGATTGAGAAGCTAAAACAAGAGAAATTCATCTTCTCACAATTTTGGAGGCTGTGTGTCTAAGATCCAGATGGCATCAGGGTTGGTTTCTGGTGAGACCGCTCTTCCTAACTTGTAGACAGCCACATTTCTCACTGTTACCTCATGTGGCCTCGTGTGTGTGCACGCGCGTGCAAGAGAGAGAGACAGAATGAGAGAGAGAGAGAAAGAGAGAGAGAATGCTCTAGAATCTCTTCTTCTTCTCTTTTTTATTAATCCTCACCCGAGGATATTTTTCTATTTATCATCAGATAGAGTGGGAGGGAGGAAGAGAAACATCAATGTGAGAGGGACACATCAACTGGTTGCCTCCCACACGACCCAACCAGGGCCAGGGGCGAACCGCAACCGAGGTACATGCCCTTGACCAGAATCGAACCCGCGATTCATTGGTCTGCGGGCCAAGGCTGTAACTGCTGAGCCAAACCGGCCAGGGCTCTCTTCCTCTTCTAAAATATTTTTTCTTTATTGATTTTAGAGAGAGACAGAAACATCGATGAGAGAGAACATTGGTTGGCTGCCTCCTGCATGCTCCCCACTGGGGATTAGGCCCACAACCTGGGCATGTACCCTGACCAGGAATCAAACCGGTGACCTCTTGTTGCATGGGTGGACACTCAACCACTGAGCCACACCGGTCTCTTCCTCTTCTTAAAAGAGTCCCAGTCCTATCAGATTAGGGCCCCACCTTTATGACTTCACTTAACTTTAATTACCTCCCTAAAGGTACTGTATCTAAATACAGTCAAATCAGGGGTAAGGGCTTCAACATATGATTTGGTGGGGGCACACAATTTAGTCCATATAGGCCCTGGACTTAAAAATTAACACAAATCAGACCTGGCCGGTTTGGCTCAGCGGTTAGAGCGTCAGCCTGCGGTCCTGAGAGACCCTGGTTTGGTTCCCGCTAAGGGCATGTGCCTCGGTTGCAGTTTGTCCCCGGCCCTGGTTGGTCGTGCGGGTGGCAGCCACTCGATGTGTCCCTTTCACATCGATGTTTCTCTCTCTCTCTCTCCCTCCTGCTCTATCTGAACAAAGAATGAAAAAGTGTCCTCGGGTGAGGATAAAGAAAAAAAAAAAATGTCCTCGAGTGAGGATTAAAAAAAAAAAAGAAAGAAAGAAAGAAAAATTGACACAAATCAGAAGATGATGAAGGAAATGGGAGAAAAGAAGAGGGAGAAACAAGTAGCAGCTACAATTTACTGAGCATGGCTATGTGCCCCAGGAGGTGCTTTCACAAATTACACATTATTTAATTTTCACAGTAAGAGTAATTTAATTACCCTTCCATCTCCATCTTTATTGTGGTGGTAGAAGCATAACGTAAAATGTAACACTTTGACCATTTTGAAGGGTGCACCTCAGTGGCCCTGAGTACGTTCAGAATGTGGTGCAACCATCACCTCTGTTCAGTTCCAGAACTTCCCATCATCCCAGCCAGAAACTCTGTCCTCGTGAAACAACAGCTTCTGCTCCCTCCTTCAAATCCATGGCAACCTCTATTCTTCCCATATCTATGAATTTGCCTGAAGTTATACCAAGTATCAGAATTTCATTTCTTTCTCTGGCTGAATAAGGTCCCACTGTATGTATATTCCACCTTTGGTTTACTCGTTCATCTTTCCATGAACATCTGGGTTGTTTCTACCTTTTGATTATTGTGACTAAGACTGCTAGGGACATTGGTGTACACGAATCTGTTTGAGTTCCTGTGGTATGGAATAAATTGTGTCCCCCTGTTTTGATTTTTCTAGAATGCTTCAATCATTTTTAAAGCTATTACTAAAAGGTTCAAATATATACAAGGTAAACAGGATGACAAATTAACTCCCAGGTACCTATCGTCCAGTTTTAACAATGATCAACTTCTATAGCCCGTTGTTGCTTCATTTCTACCCTTATCACTTGTTTTTTTATATTTATTTTTACCTTTTGATTTTGAGATAAATTTAATATATTTTGTATTTCTAATGTATTTTAATGTAATTTTTAAAGTTGTAAGAATAATCCAGGAACTCTGTATACCCTTTATCCAGTCATGAATTGTTTATATTTTATTCCATTATTATATATATGTATATAATATATACATATCATGGACATATATATATGTGTGTGTGAAATTTTTTTCAAACACGAAACACTTCAGTGAGTAGTTCTTAAGAGTAGGTGATTCTCTTATGTAGCCAGTATAGTTCTCAAAATTGGGACAGTTTGCAGTGTTATAGTACTATATGTCATCCACAGTTCATATTCAGAGCTTGTCCGTTATCTCCAAAATGTCCTTTATATTTTTCCCCATGCACCCACCCAGATTGTTTTCCAGCAAATCCTGAAATCCTATCATTTTCTGGTACTTTTTTTAAATGTCCAACTATGTCCCTTGACTAATGCAGATACTTTGCCGGTGCCCTGGGCTCTCTTGGTCTTCCCGTGGGGTAATGCGGTACCGTCACAGCTCAGCTGAGGGCCCACTGGGCTAGATGCTCTGTAATTCTCTCTCTGTAACTCTCTCGGTAGCTTCGACATCTGTGACTCCCGGCCCACAGCCACCCCTGCTGCAGTGGCCTCAGCTGGGCCCAGCGTGACGCAGTCTCAGCAGAGGTGTCAGCAGACAAGCAGATAGGGAGGAAGCTGTCCCCCTCGGGCCAAGTGCAGTCAGAGGAAAAGGAGGGAAAAAGTGACAACTCTGCTCCTGGTGAACAATTCCCTTGGCCCCTCCTTATGCCATTGGCATTTCCTGTGCTTAGAAGTTGGCTTCATTGTTAAAAAGTTAACTTTTTTTAATTGCTAACATAAATAAACTACCCATTCTGTTAACAAGGCCCCGAGTGCCTCCTCAGATGACTCCCTAACAACAAAGCCAGGAGCGCTTCCTAGAAAGGGTCAGACCCCAGAATCCCTGCCCCAGGTGCCTCCACCTCCCCTGGTCCTCCACCACTGCCCGGACACAAGACAAGGAACTCAGCCTAACCTATCTAGCCCTAA
This sequence comes from Molossus molossus, assembly GCF_014108415.1. Taxonomy (NCBI): domain Eukaryota; kingdom Metazoa; phylum Chordata; class Mammalia; order Chiroptera; family Molossidae; genus Molossus; species Molossus molossus. The sequence continues at coordinate 85,642,953 of NW_023425348.1, read as the reverse complement.
ACTCACACTTTGTGGAGCTCGGTGTCACCAATTTGACCTGCATTAGAGCCCAGAACAGGCCCTAGTGTCCAGCAGAGAAGTCCCCCTGGGTCTCTCAGGTCTCTGCAAGCTCCAAGGCAAAGCTGCCTTTTCTTCATCCAAACTTCAGACTCCTGGAAAGAGAGGGGAAGACGACCTGTTCCTGCTGGCAAGGCTGGGACCAAGAGTTCGGCTCCTCAGGGAGACCCTAGCCTCCCTCGCCTCAAGGCCAAAGCAAGTGACGAAAATCTATAGGAGGCAATCTCTTCTTCCCTGAGGTCTGAACCTTCCAGCACCCCTGGAGAGGATACTGGGGTGGGGGTGATGGAGGCGCTCCCCAGAGCTCTGAGCCTCCAAAGCCACCTGGGATCAGGAGAGCACATAGCTGCTTTATAAACCTACAGGACTGAGGCATGTCCACAGCTTTGGTCCTGAGTGTCGCTTTCTGTTATCCTGTGTACCCTGCCATTGAATCTGGATGTTCTAAGGAGGAGAACCTGAAAGATATGGGCTAGAGTGAAAGTGAGTCCCAGAGTCCCCCCACCATAGCTGGTTGTGAGGCTCCTGAGTCCCTGCTACAGCTGTGACAAGTGGGAAGCACCACCTGCTAAGGTTGGTATTTGTCTATTAGAAAGTCTACTGAATTCCTCCAGAGCTGATTCAGAAAGCGCAGGTTGCCTGTTCTCTTCTCCACACCCACCCCATCCTACCCCCTACTCTGTCAGCCTTTAGGCGTTTCCTGAGACCGTCCTGCCTTCAGGGGTCCTGAGCAATCTCTTCCAGCTCCCCATCCACCATGCTCATGCTCCAGCCTGAGGTAGGATGAAAGCGAATGTGCACAGCAGTCGCTCTGATCCATGGTTGCTCTTTTCATGGTTTTAATTACCTGTGAACAACAGTAGGCCAAGCATATTAAATGAAAAATTTCAGAAATAAACAATTTACCAGTTTTAGGGTGAGTAGTGCTCTGAGTGGTGTGATGAAATCTCACCTCATCTCTTCTCTGTCTCACCTGGGACATGAATCATCTCTCTGTCCAGAGTCCCCACACTGTATACGCTCCCCGCCCATTAGTCACTTAGTAGCCGTCTAGGTTTCCAGACTATCATGGTATCACAGTGCTTGTGCTCGGGTCACCCTTATTTTACTTAATCATGGCCCCAAAACGCAAGGGTAATGGTGCTGGCGATTCCGATCTGTCAGAGAGAGGCCGTGAGGTGCCTCCTCTAAGTGAAAAGGTGAAAGTTCTCGATCTAATTAGGTAAGCAAAAAGTCACATGCTGAGGTTGCTAACATCTCTGGTAAGAATGAATCTTCTATACATTAAATTGCCTAAATTGTAAATTAAACTTTATCATATGTATATATGTATAGGAATGAACAATGTGTTTGTAGGGTTCAGTGCTAATGGTTTCAGGCATCCACTGGGGGTCTGGGAACATATCTTCCGCGAATATGGGGGAACTACTGTATCAAGTGCCTACGCTTTTCCCAGCAGTGTGCTAGGTACGTTGACACACATTGTCTTTTAGCCCTCAAAGAAACTGAGGAAAATGAAGCTTGAAGAGGTTGAGTAACTCTACCAGGTTTCCTGGCTTTTTTCCAACGCACCTTTTGCCTCATGAATAACGAAGATTAATTCTCACTGGAAGCAGCTGTGCTCCCTCGTCTCCTCCACAGAGCCCCGCCTTCCTCATTCCTCCAGGCCCAGCCCTGCACCTCCTCTCCCTGGAGCCTTCCCAGATGCAGCCGTGGGTTCCGACTGCAGAGTGGGCACCAACCACCTTCACTCTTGTGTCATGAAAGTGAGGTGGTCTCTCCACAGAACTTCAAGATCCAAAATGGCCAAAGCTAGGGCTCATGCTATTTCGAAAGTCATTGTTTAAATACTAAGAACAACTGTGATTGTTTAAATACTTTTGGGCAACCACGATTGTTCAAATGCTTTTGGATACCAGTAGTTGCTCAAATATTTGCAGTTCACTGGATTTGAAAGTTAGAACAGCCTCTGTTTTCAAACGTCGTAATGTGAAAGGGAAGCAAAACAATCCAGTAGGAGGAAAGAAAGACTTAGGCATATTGACAAAGCCCTGTTAAACGATCCTCAATATATCTGTGTGAGTAAAATTCAACTGCCACAAAGAGAATTCAGCTGGAAAGGGAAGGCTGACCCGAAAGACATCACAGGATTTATGGAGGAAGCTCAGAGGTTCTTTGCAAACTAAGAACCTTAGAGGCTGTTGGTCAAAGTCACCTCAGTTGAGACTTACTGAGAGTTGAACCAGCTGGGAGCTGAATGGAAGTAGAGGATTAGGAGGCAATGCAGTCTGGACCATGGTGAGGGGTGGGGAGATGGGGAGGAGGACAGGAAACCTTGTTTACTGGAGAGGTGGATGCAGGAGCTCAGCCTAAATACAATGCTGACAGTGACTCTGTGTGTGTGTGTGTGTGTGTGTGTGTGTGTGTGTGTGTAGGGAGTTGAGCTGCATCCTGTCAGAGAATAAGGAAAACATTGGTATTCATTGGTATTCATAGACCAAAGATGTGTGGGCAAGAACTAAACTCCTAAGAATAAGTTAGAAAAGAAAGAGTAAACACCAAAGAAACATGGGCATCTGGGTGGAAAAGCTGGCATACAGGGCCAGAAGTTGACTTTGCTAGATTAAACTTCAAGACTGAGTCATGTGAGAGGATTGTGCCACCCCACCAGGACCCTGACTTTTTTTAGGGTTGCGTATTCTAACCTTTACAATAAACAGTCCCATGGTCACAAGCCCAGCTCTGGAAGGAAGGAGAGGCAGCCGAACAGAGATAGCATCCTGAAACTGACTGGTGTTTATGAGGCCACAGTCTTCACAATGGGGTTGTGTACCCCTGACGGTAAATGAAGACTTTTCAAGGAGTTCATGGGAAAAACAATTTTAAAGGAAGCAATTTTCAGAACCTCAGTGTCTACTGAGAAAAACCAGTGTTCTTGAGAGTGCATCTGGAATGGGGGTTCTATATCCTTTATCATCTTCCCTTTAATAATTGTTCTTCTTTTATTTTGAAAAGAAATGTGTGCTTCTTTCTAACCTATCTTGAATCTCAGTATGTCATTTCACCAGCCGACAAAACTTCCAGGCTCCCACAGAGAGATAATTTCATAAATAGGTGTTGAAAAAGTAAATTACTTTAATAACTGCCTGTAAAATCCTTATTTCTTTCAACAAAATGGAGGGAGGATCTTTTCAGATTGACTGATAATAGAGCATTAAAAATAATTCTTGGCATTAACTAACAAGGAGTTCAATGAATCTAATGGTATTATCATAACAAAACTCCTTATAGTCCCATCTATTCATTTCTGTTAACAATTTTTCTTAGACCTTCCTACTTTATGGACAAAATATTTGAGTGGCCAAGGTACTCTTATAGGTCCTTGTGAGCTGGACAGACCTTCCTGAACTTGCCTGTTACAATCAGGTACAGAATTTCCTTTTACTAGACAAACTTACATGGATTCTTCGTGTGTTGCCTGGGACTACATTGACACCCAGACAGGACAACATTGACACAAACAGGATGACATTGACACCCAGTCAGGACATTCAGGGAAGATGCACTCACTCACTGTCAGGGTGTCAGGACCAGATGTGACCTCAGGCATCTTCCATACCAAGCCTTGACTTTGCCAATGAGGATGGAGAAGACCAGAGAGAGGATTTCCCAAGGTAACAAAGCTAATTTTATTGTATGAATCTATTTATGTGAAATATCCAGAATTAGCAAATCCATAGAAACAGAAAGCAGATTAATGGTTGCCAGGGGCTGGGGAAGTAGAGAATGAGGAGTGACTACTGATAACTATGGGGTTTTCTTTTTTGGGTAATAAAAATGTTCTGCAGTTAAACAGTGGGGATGGTGGCACATCTTGTGAATATACTAAAGACCACTAAATTGTACATTTTTATTTTTATTTTTCATTGTTTTTTTTTTTTTAAAGAGGAAGGGAGAGGGAAAGAGAGATAGAAACATCGATGAGAGAGAACATGGATTGACCGCCTCCTGCATGCCCCCCACTGGGGTTTTGGCCCACAACCTGAGCATGTGCCCTGACTGGGAATCAAACCGGCGACTTTTTAGTGCATGGGTCGACACTCTACCACTGAGCCACACCAGCTGGGCTAAATGATACATTTTTAAATATTAAATTTTATGGTATGTGAATTATATCTTGATTTTTTAAAAGACAGAATGAATTGCCCTGGCCAGTTTGGCTCAGCTGTTAGAGCATCGGCCTGTGGACCAATGAACCTTGGGTTCAATTTCAGTCAAGGGCATATACCTCTGTTTTGGTTCATCCCCTGGTCAGGTCGTGCAGGAGGCAACCAGTTGATGTGTCTCTCACATCCATGTTTCTCTCTCTCCCTCTCTCCCACTCTATCTGATGATAAATGTAAAAATATCCTCAGGTAAGAATTAAAAAAAAAAAAAGGGACAGAATGAATTGTCAAATAGAGTCATAAGCAAATTTATTGATACAGGCACAAGATATTGGGGGGAAAGCCTTCCATTTATTGATCACCTGCTGTGTCCCAGACATTAAAATATTATACATTCACGTTTTTATTGAGGCCACACAACAAGCCTGAGAAGTAGGCATGTTTTCTTCATTTCACAAATGAGAAAACTAAGACTCATAGAGATAACTTATGCAAGGATACACAACCAGTTCGTGCCACAGTCAGAATTAAGACTCTGGTCTGCCTGGCTTTACAGCCCATGTTCTCCCCACTATGTCATGATACATTCCATCAGCTTCTTGCAGAAGAAGTCTTATACTTGCTTGCTGTTCTCCCTCATTTCAGCTTGCACAATGGTGGGCATGTTCAAGTAATACTGTTTGGGTGATTATCAATTGTCACCTTTGCAGATGACACCTGGAGAACTAGCCCTTGCCAGTGGAAATCACACCCCCGTTACCCAGTTCATCCTGCTGGGATTCTCCAATTATCCAGACCTCCAGGAGCTTCTTTTTGGAGCCTTCCTGCTCATCTATGCCACGACAGTGTTAGGCAACCTGGGAATGACGGCACTCATCCTCACAGACGCCCGTCTCCATAGCCCCATGTATTTCTTCCTCGGTGTCCTCTCTCTTCTTGATATTTGTTACTCTTCTGTGGTCACACCCAAGATGTTGGTCAACTTTCTGGCTTCTGACAAGTCCATCTCTTTCGAGGGCTGTGTGGTCCAGTTGACCTTTTTTGTAGTACACGTCACAGCTGAGAGCTTCCTGCTAGCCTCCATGGCCTATGACCGCTTCGTGGCCATCTGCCTGCCCCTCCATTATAGTTTCATTATGACCAAGGGGACCTGTCTCCAGCTGGTGGCTGCTTCCTATGTATTCGGGGGAGCTAACTCTGCTCTCCAGACTGGGAATGTCTTCGCCCTGCCTTTCTGTGGACCCAACCAGGTAACACACTACTTCTGTGACGTCCCACCCCTTCTCCGCCTGGCGTGTGCCAACACAGCCACAGCGAAAGTGGTCCAATATTTCCTGTCTGCTCTAGTTACCCTTGTGCCTGCTGCAGTCATTCTCGCCTCCTACAGCTTGGTCTTGATGGCCATTGGGAGGATGCGCTCAGCAGCTGGGAGGGAGAAGGCCTTCTCCACCTGTGCCTCCCACTTCCTGGCCATTACCATTTTCTATGGCACTCTGGTTTTCATGTATGTTCAGCCTCATGGATTCACTAATGATACCAGTGGCCAAGTAGTGTCCGTCTTCTATACCATCGTAATTCCCATGCTTAACCCATTTATCTATAGCCTCCGAAACAAGGAGGTGAAGGATGCCCTGCAGAGGAAGCTCCAGGTCAACATCCGTCCCTGCTGAGCCCTGCACGGTTGTTTGTTGGCATGAGAAAGGCATAACATCTTCCAAATCACGTTATGAGTTGACCCAACCAAGAGCAGCCCTGGTTTTGAAGGAGGTGGAAGAAGTAGGGAAGAAACAGCAGAGATCATACTCTTTACAGAGCACTGCAGTTTTTAAAGCATCTTTACATCTATTTTCATATGAATCTTTGCCACCATATTGGAAGGTAGTGTTGTTCTTGATGATCACATCTTACAAATGAAGGATGCTTGACCCATTGAAAAAAAATTAATTACCGGAAGTCGTACAGTTAGTGGAGAGTAAGTCTCTAGCATCAGGACTTCCACACCAAAACCAGGGAGATGTCAATTACACCACAGCCACAAGTCAAGTCTTTTATTGGCAGCTCACCATAAATTTCAAGAAATATTAGGCAGTCTGGCTGGTTTGGCTCAGTGGTTGAGCGTCGACCCATGCACCAAGAGGTCGCCAATTCGATTCCTGGTCAGGGCACATGCCCAGGTTGTGGGCCCGATCCCCAGTGTGGGGCTTGCAGGAGGCAGCCAATCAATATTCTCTCTCATCGATGTTTCTATCTCTCTCTCTTCCTCTCACTTCCTCTCTCTTAAAAGTCAATAAAGAAAAAAAAAAAGTTTTTTTAAAGAAATATCAGATAGGGGCCAGCACAGTGTTTTCTGTTTTGTGCTGAGTGAAGTGGGGTTCATTCCTGTTCCAAAAAGAAAGATGATCAGAATATAACTATCTTTATTTCTCATTGCTGCTATATTCTGCCAAGCTGTTCCATTTAATAAAACCTCCGGATCAAGAGAGATCTTTCCTTATACACAGATGTTTTCTAGCCTGATGTATGAACGTGTCTCATAATTTTCAGGGGTGTGTGTGACAGGGCGAGAGAGAGGAAGAGAGGGAGATTTGGGCAGTTAGCGCATTATATAAGACACTGCTTAGGAGACATTCAAAAAATGATATTTGGCGTGAACATCTTTAAATATATATATGAAATATGGTAAGTATATGTGTTTTAGAGAATCACATAAATGGCCCTGGTCGGTTTGGCTCAGCAGTTAGAGCGTCAGCCTGCGGTCCAGAGAGACCCGGGTTCGGTTCCCGCTAAGGGCATGTACTTCGGTTGCAGTTTGTCCCTGGCCCTGGTTGGTCGTGCAGGTGGCGGCCACTCGATGTGTCCCTTTCACATCGATGTTCTCTCTCTCTCTTCCTCTCTCTCCCTATCACTCTATCTAAACAAAAAAAAATGGAAAAATGTCCTCGGGTGAGGATAAAAAAAAAAAAGAAAGAAAAGAGAATCACATAAATGAAGAAGCTGAACTTGACGTAATTCAGGATTGAACACTGGACTGGACGCCATACTCTTAAATTAATGCAAAGTCCCAACTGAACTGAGTCAGATTCACCCTGAGAGCTTTGGATCATTCAAAAGCCTTTTCTCAGATCAAAAGGAAATTATTCTAAATGCAGAAAATCTTACAACAAAAGCAAGTTTGCCACAGAACCATTTTTGAAAACAAAAAAATTAGAGACAACCTAACTATTCAAAGGTGGAAAAAGATTAAATGGTTCACCCCCCAGATGGATGATGATGGAACGACTAAAAACTATGCTTGTTTACATGGTAACATGGAAAACAGCATCCTGAACATCTAGAGTGTGACTGCAACCATGTGACCAAGAAAAACCTGGAAGAACATGCAAAAATGTAAATAATGGTTGTATTAGAGTGGTGGCACCACAGGGAAATGTTTTTCTATTTTTCTCAAAATTATTTCAAAACTTTTCCAATGTCATGTTTAATTTTGATACTTTATTCTAAAATCAATTAATTAAAGACATTCTCTCCAGGAAGCTGAGTGTGAAAATTTCTCCCTTTTGTTGTCTTTTATTCAGCCAATATTTACTCACTTCCTCCTATGCTCCATAGTCCTTTAACGTATAAACTAAGTTTATACAAGTGAGGTCCAGGCTGGTAAAAAATTAATCTAATTCACTCATCTGTAAAAATATTTATGAAGCAATTAGGTGCAACACATTGTGGTGGTCCCTGCCTAGATGAGTAGTCAGACCATGTATTGATCAGATAGCTTATGCTATAGTAACAAATAAACCTCAGTAAGTTAAATTTGAGAGTGATCAGGTGACTCTCCAGGGCAACTTTCATCCATCCATCAGCATGCCAACTTTCCTCTCACAATGCCGCCATCTCAACTTGTGCCCTCTGAGATTTTAACGGTGGGGGAAATGATCAAGGTCATAGAGAGTGTTTGTTTTAATGTTTTTATTATTTAGAAAGAAAGAGAAGAAAGAGAGAGAAACATCCATGTGAGAAACATGGATCGGCTGCCTCCTGCACCCCCCTAGTGGGGATCGAACCTGCAACCCAGGCATGTGCCCTGACTGAAAATCGAACCGAGACCTCTCAGTCCTCGGGAGGACACTCAATCCACTGAGACGCACGAGCCAGGCAAGAGAGTGTTTTTAATGACCTGGCCTGAGGTTGGTTCCCATCGCATCAACCCTCATGCTATTAGCCTGAAGGCAGTCTTACCACTTCAACAGAATTGCAAAGGAGGCTGGGAAACAGAGCCTTGTCTTTTTTACTTAGAGAAAAAACAACTAAATGAGACTTAGTAAATACATAGCTTAGTGTCTGTCACTGGCCAATTGGGCAGTTGGTTAGACCATCGTAAGTAAGGGATTCTAAAACATCACTAGACTAAGGCAGAAATAAGGCGCTGGTTAACGCACGTTTCTGCATAACTGAAGTGGGCCGTTTCTTTGGGTGAAATTGTAAAACTTCCCTTACCTGTGCTGAACGATCTCTGTGGGGTGCTTTTCAAATCATATACCTAAGTTGCACGGTGCTACTACAAGCAGCAAAACTAACTCTGAGATCAGGTATTTGACAGTTGCCTGACATCGGAGGTCATAGTTAACCTCATTTTAAAACTAAACAATGCACAACATAGTCGTGTTTGCTCGAGTTGAAACCCTGTGATGTATTGCCCAAGAGTTGGTACACAAACATATCTGCTCCTGAAAGAAGAATAAGAAACCACACACGCACAAAAAGGAAAGTGTTTTAGAAACATGAAAGTCAGAAAAAAATACAAAAGTTAAATGTGCGTATGAGATGATTCTACAGCGACATTTTAATTAATAGACTATCAGTTGCTATTCACCTCCACTACATAAAGCTTTCTATTATTAACCTGTCCCATTCACTGTTGTACCTTCAAGTCCAGAACAGCACCCGGCACATTGTAGGTGCTAGATGAACATGTTCAATTAAATGAATGGGCATGTTCACGCTTGTTTTCCTCGGAGCTTTTGAGAAAGGTAGAATATGGATGTCCACCCCAGACCTACTGACACTGTATCTTCATTTTAACAAGAGCAACTTTTCAAAAATTTATTTAAGAGGGAGGGCGGTGGGGGGGGGAGATTTGTTGTTCTACTTATTTACGCATTCATTGGTTGATTCTTGTATGTGCCCTGACCAGGAATCAAACACACAACCTTAGTGTATAGGGACAATGCTCTAACCAACTGAGCTACCTGGCCAGGTACATGTTTCTAGTTCTTAAAGTTCAAAACTTTTTAATCACAAAACTTTTATTTCTGTTTTGAGTTTCCAAGACATATTTTAAACCTCCACGGCCAGGGATTGATATTTCTTTGGTATTTGCACTATGCTGCAACAACCCCACCCGAGGCATGGCTGCCAAGAGGTGCAAGCAACCCTGGGTTAAAAAATAAATTACCAGGAAAAAAAACCAATGTATCAGAATAAGATTCTACTACACATGACTGTAAAGATCCACATATTGGCAACACCATGACACCTTATCTCTCAGCTACAAAGTTCTGCAAGATCTTTACAGCATTTTGTACATGTGTTTTAAATTTTGTCGTTTTCCTTTATAATTGAACACAGTTGTCAGACTTGCTTAAATTCAGTAAGCATCAAATTCACTGTTTTTGGCAGACCAAATGATATCTTCTTTTGTCTCAACTGTAAAATCATTAACATCAGCACTGTATTGTTTATTTCTGCTATGCTTTTATAAATAAGGGCAAATGTGCAATAAAATGTTCAAGTAACTACACAAACATTACCGTATTTAGAAGTAACACTCCTACCATAACACTTCTGGCAGCAGACAGCAGTACCAGGAGGTAACTTAAAATACTTACTTGTCTATTGAAATGAAAGTCAAATGAATAAGAAGGAAGTTTAGAGGTGTGGCCGTATAATCAATAAAAGGACCAGTTGTATAAAAATTAATGATTTTAATTTCTTAATTTTTTGTTATCTCATCTGCCTTTACATCTCTAAGTATAAACAATGATAACAATTATATTTGTAAGAGCTTTATTGATATGTAACTCACATACCCTACAATTCGCTGAAGTAGGAAAACAAAAAACAAAAAAACTCTGTTCCTGTATGTTTCTCCTATAATCAGATGTGTAGGGTTTTCCCACACTGAACAATTCTCGGCAATACTAACTGGTTGTCCTACAGTTCAAGTCAATTCAGACAATAGTCAACGTTAGCACAGACCCCACAGGTAAGAGCTCAGTCCCACGAGACTGCCCCCCGCCCACTCAAATGTCAATGACAGGTGATAGGTCCCCAAATCCCCAAACTTGAGAACAAATAGGAAGTTCTCATGATCCCCTACACACACCCTTGGACTTGATCATTTGCTGGGAGAGCTCACAGAACTCAGGAAAACACTTACGTTTATAAGTTTATTATAAAATACAGGGCATAATAAAGGATACAGATAAGCAACCAGATGAAGAGTACTTAGGCCAAGGTCCAGTAAGTTTCTAAGTACAGGAGCTTCTGTGCCCATGGAGTTGGGGTGTGCCACCCTCCCAGCATGGAGATGTTTTCACCAACCTGAAGTTCTCTAAGCCTCATACTATTGAGATTTTTATGAAGGCTTTGTCATATAGGCATGGTCAATTACTAATTCCACTTCTAGCCCCTCTCCCCTCTCTGGAGAATGGGCAATGGAGCTGAAAATTCCAAGCTTCTGATCAGGGTTTGATCTTTCTGGTGACCAACCCCCTCCAGGAGCTCACCAAGAGACGCCTCCTTAGAACAAAAGACACTGCTATCACTCAGGAAATTGCAAAGGATTTAGCAGCTCTGTGTCAGGAACCAGGGTGAAAGATAAAATATTAAAACAAACAATGCTCTTAGTGCTCTTATCCCTTAGGAAATTATAAGGGTTTCAGGTCCCTGTGCCAGTAACCAGGAGTAGAGATGGACACATATATTGTTATCTATTATTTCACGTCACCCATTTGAGGTGCACTATTCAATAATTTTATTTCTTTGCAGAGTTGTGCAACCATGACCACAATTAAGCTTAGAACATTTTCATCGCCCCCCAAAAAAACCCCTGTATCATTTAGCCTTCATCCTCCAATCCCTCCATGTTTTTCTGCCCTTGACAATTATTAATATGCTTTCTGTCTTAATAGATATGTCTGGACATTTCCTAAAAATGGGATCATAAAATATGTGGTCATTTTTTTCACTTAGCATAATGTTTTCAAAATTCATTAGTACTTCATTCCTTTTTATGGCTGCATCTATCCCATTGTATGTATATACCACCTCCTGCTATCCTTTTATCAGTTGGTAGACATTTAGATTATTTCCACCTTTTAGCTATGATGAATAATGCTATCATCGTTCATGTGCAAGTTTTGTATAAAATTATATTTTCAGTTCTGTAGGAGTGGAATTGCTGAGTCATACAGAAACTCTGTTTAACCTTTTGAGGAATTGCTACACTTTCCAAAATGATGGAGTCATTTTACATTCCCACAAGCAGTATATGAGGATTTCAAATTTTGCGCCTTATCACCAACACTTATTATCTGCCTTTTGTTATCTCTCTGGTGAAAATCCTCATTGTGGTTTTGATTTGCATTTTCCTGATGACTAAAAAATTCAAGCATTTTTTTCATGTGCTTATTGATCATTTGTACACCTTCTTTAGAGAAAAATGTATATTCACATTGACTGCCTATCATTGAGGGGGTTGTTTTTTATTATTGAGTTGTGTCCTTCATACATTTTAGATACAAGTACTTTAACATATTATTTTAAATTATAGTATAATTTATAAATATTTCTTTCATTCAATAAGTTCTTTTTATTCTTTTGATAATGTCCTTTGATGTCCAAATTTTTTGTTTTTGTTTAAAATATTTTATTGATTTTTTTTAGAAAGAGGGGAAGGGAGAGATAGAAACATTGATGTGAGAGAGAAACAGTGATCAGCTGCTTCCTGCACGCCCCTTACTGGAGATCAAGCCTGCAAAATGGGCATGTGTCCTGACTGGGAATTGAACGGGCACCTCTCAACCCATGGGGTGACACTCAATCCTCTGAGCCACATCGGCCAGGCTGTTTTTTGGTTTTTGTTAATCCTCACCTGAGGATATTTTTTAACTGATTTTTAGAGAGAGTGGAAGGGAGGGAGGAGGGGAGAGAAACATCAATGCGAGAGAGACACATCAATTAGTTGCCTCTTATACGAATCCAACTGAGACTGGGAATCAAACCTGCAACACAGGTAAAGATTTTCATTTTGACAAAGTCCAATATTGATCTATCTTAAAGTTCACTAATTCTTTCTTTTACCAGGTCAACTTGACTGTGAGCCTCTCTAGTACATCTTTCATTTCAATTACGTAGTTTTGAACTTCACACATTCCTTTTGATTCTTTTCATACTTTCCCTTTATTGATATTATCTACATGTTAAGACACTGTCATCAGCATATCTTCTTTGACTTCTGTAAGCACTGTTTTCTTTAGTTCTTAGTACATAAAGGGTGGGATTGACATAGAAGCAGACTCTTCATGTCCTGCAACTGGTGCCCTGGGAACCTAGCCTGGTTTATCAGAGGCAGCACCGTTCTAAATCCTTTCCCCACCTCGTGCCTTCTTCCTTTTCTACTTGTTCAGAATGCTCTATTCTTTTTTTTAGACAGAGAGGAAGGGGGTGGAGAGAGAAACATTAACATGTTGCCCCACCCATTTATGCATTCACTAGTTGATTGTTTTTTTGTTTTTTTTGCATTTATCTTCAGATAGAGCTGGAGGGAGAGAGGAAGGAAGAGAGAGAAACATTGACGTAAGAGAGACACATCGAGTGGTTGCTACCCACACGACCCCAACCAGGGTTGGGGACAAACTGAAACCGAGGTACATGCCCTTAGCAGAACCGAATCCAGGACTCTATGGTCCGCAGGCCGACTCTCTAACTGCTGAGCCAAACCAGCCAGGGCAACTGATTGATTCTTACATATGCCCTGACAGTGGATTGAGCCCGCAACCCTGGCACATCAGGATGATGCTCCAACAACCGAGCCACTTGGCCAGGGCAGGAATGCCCTGTTCTTTAGTGGTTATGTATATTTAGTGTCACAAACATCTTAAGTTATTCAATATCTTTAATTTCCTCCTGAATATAAGAACATGAATGTCAGTGTTCTAATCATAGCTTACCTGCTACTGTTTTCCAGTATTTTAATTCTCTTTCCACAAAGTACATACTGTCTTTTACAGTTCATGCTTACTTACTTTTACCAAAATATATGCATGTAAGTTCTTTGGTTAATTCTCAGGGAAGATACTTTATTTCTCCTTCCAGCTAGCACCAAGGTTGAGACAAGTATGTTCCCTGCTGCTCCTTCTGTAGTTTATTTCTTGTTCACCTTTAACACGAAGGGTATGGTATACCAGTTTTACCTGGAGTTATCTGCTAGATTCCTTATTTCCTGTTTCCCATTCCCTGTGTAGTCACTGAAGTAAATGCTTCAAGTCCGCTGAGTTTGGCAAAACTGCTGAGTTTAGGCGTTGCTTACTTCTTAGTCCAGTTTTCACTTCATTTTGAAGATCTGTGGATTCCTTACTTTTGTTTACTCAGCAATGTGCTCATAAGTTTCTTTTATAAATGTATTTGACTCAGCATCTTGTTTCTGCTGAAAGGACTCGCCACAACAATGCCAAGAACAGAAGCCTGAATGAGCCCCACTGTACATACTACACTGCCCCCACCCTTGGTTATGGTAATAGAGTGGGTTGTAAAAAGGCCCAAAGTCCAAAGTGTGCAGAAGACCAAGGCTAATCTTGCACTGAAGTGAAGAGAGGACTGAAGGGAAGATGAGCAGAATGTGCCTGGCACGTCCCCGTAGATATCCCATATTTCTCTTTCTTTTCCTCGGCACAAATGTCTTATGGCCTTCAGACTCTTTGTCCATTAGCACTAGAGATGTCTGGAGAAAAGCAGCAAAATAGTAGTCCCTTCTGTATCCTCAATAAAGTGGAAGAACCTGTTCTTTTTGAAAATGGACTTGTACATGAGAGAAATGTAGCACTTTTTCCACAGTTAAAATGAAACCAAAAAACCTAGTTGCCATGTACTTAACAATAATACTTATGGCTCCTACTACTAACAGGTATAAAACTCTGAACTCAATCCATTTGTAGGTAGCTAGACCTGGTCACCTGATCCTACATAAAAGGAGAAAAATATAAGTCAGGGGAGGTCATGATGGGTAGTCATGCCTCAGGCCTATAACTTTAGTAAAGGGTTTATCTTTGCCTTGAGCAAGCCCTGACCATTGTTCTTGTGCATCTAGGTTAACACACCTTTGAAATGCCAGAGGAATCCTTTATCAGACCCCTGGGAGGTACAACTACCCTCCAGGGAACCCATAACCCAATCCTCTACCTTGCTTTCTTCAACCTTCATTTAATATTCCTTAGGTTCCCTCCTTAAATCCAAAACTGCAAACTGTCAGTCTAGGAAGCATTTTTCTATCTGTTGGTACCTTGCTTCCAGGTATATCCTGTTTGGCTCAAATAAATTTTTATAAAAACTTTCTCAGGTGAGATCGTTCTTGTGTCAACAATAATGTGGACAGACTAAAATCATTATTTTCACTCATGCTTTCCCTACCTTACTTCCTCCAGCCTTTCTCTCCATTCATGTCTGCCCCTAAATTCTGGGTAGATCTGCCAAAGAACTAACACTTTCAGTGAGACAGACAACAGGAAAGTCAAGAGGTCATAAGGTTATAAAAAGGGATTAGCTCCATTCACCTGGTGTGGCTCAGTGAATGAGCATCGACCCATAGACCAAGAGGTTGCTGGTCCCACTCTTGGTCCTGGCACATGCCTGGGTTGCGGGCTCAATCCCCAGTAGGGAGCATGCAGGAGGCAGCCAATCAATGTTTCTCTCTCACATTGATGTTTCTATCTCCCCCTTCCTCTCTTTAAAAAAAAAAATCAATAAAACATTTTTTAGAAAAGAATTAGCTCCTACAACATCTTTTCTTACTTTTTTGTACTCTTTCTTGAGGTAGGTTGTCCCTCAGGAGTGACTAAGTTTCTGACACACCTCCTTGGCCACTTGTCTAGTTGAGATGCCCTTTGTAGCCAGAGTGACACTTTAGTCCAAGTCAGCAGCTTCGGGGGAGTCTCTGCCACAGAGGGTCCCATATCAAGAACTAGTGTCACCTCTCAGCAGCCTGGTCATTACCTAGATGATAATGGTTTGCAAGATAAGAAGTTTCTCCAACCCACAAGATAAACATCAGCCTATCACTATTATCCCAAATTCTACAGTAAGCAACTCATTCCTTTGAGACAGTCTTCCCTCTAGAAGTCTTCCTTACTTGGTTATAACCACAACGCCATGAAAGTAATACCACTGCCAGTAGAGTTGGAGCCAGTAATCCTGGATTTGTTAGAGGCTGGAATCTTAAGCAAGTTGCTAGTCTCCAGTGCCAACGGACCAGATATTAGAATAAACTAGGTGACTTATCAAGATTTCAAAATCCACCCTGGCCGGTGAGGATCAGTGGTTAGAGCATTGGCCCATGCACCAAAGGGTCGTGGGTTCGATTCCCAGTCAAAGGCACATAACTGGGTTGCAGATTCAATCCCCAGCTCCAGTCGGGATTGTGCAGGAGGTAACCAATTGATGTGTTGTGCAGGAGGTAACCAATTGTGTGTCTCTCACGTTGATGTTTCTCTCTCTCTCCCTTTCCTTTCCTCCCTTCCACTCTCTCTAGAAATCAATGAGAAAATATCCTCTGGTGAGGATTAACAAAAATTAAAAATAAATAAAAGATTTCAGAAACCTGAGTCCTATCTATGGAGTCAATTTTTGGAAATAAAACATGGGGAATCTGGTAAGTCTTGTGCACTTCTCATCTATAAATCTGTATCTAGTTGGTCTATAACTATGCCAATAACAAGATGAAACTTTATTATCCTATACTTCAGATATAAAGATAGACCATATGAGAACCATATGTTCTTCCTGGGTGAAATGTTTCCAGTTTGTAACAAGTGCACTGGTTCGGCAAGAAAGAACATGTGGACAAGTGAAGCCATAGCTTTGAGCTCCATCAGAAAGTATGTCACAGCAAAACTCATTACAGCTAGTTATTTCACAAATGTGTTCACAAAAAAAAAAAACATATTGAGGCAGAAGAGTGGTTGTGCATACTCTATAACCACTTCCAGAAAAACAACTCAGGCACTAAAGGATCAGGGTGTACACTGGCAGTTTCTTGTTTCTTGACAAAATCTGTAGGATTGATTCCTAGAATTGCTGTAAGAGATACCAAGTGGCTTCAGAAACATTATTGTCAAGAAACTTAAGGATATAGGGATTTGACGGATCATTCTGTTTAACACTGTATTTTAAGTAAGGGCAGAGGAACCCTGGCCGGTTTGGCTCAGCGGTTAGAGCGTCAGCCTGCGGCCCACAGAGACCGGGGTTCGGTTCCCGCTAAGGGCATGTACCTTGGCTGCAGTTTGTCCCCGGCCCTGGTTGGGTCATGCAGGTGGTGGCCACTCGATGTGTCCCTTTCATGCTGTTTCTCTCTCTTCCTCTCTCTCCCTCCCACTCTATCTGAATAAAAAATGGAAAAATGTCCTCGGGTGAGGATTAAAAAATAATAATAATAATAAGGGCAGAGGAGAGAAATAGTTTTAAAAGATTACAGATCTGCCCTGGCCAATGTGGCTCAGTGGTTAGAGTGTCAGCCCGCAGAATGAAGAAGGGTCAGGGGTTCGATTCTGGTCAAGGGCACATACCTGGGTTGCAGGTTTGATCCCCAGCTCTGGTCGTGCGGGAGGCAACCAATCAATGTATCTCTTTCACATCAATGTTTCTTTTTCTCTTCCCTTTATCCTTCCCTTCCACTCTCTCTAAAAACCAATGGAAAAAATATCCTCGGGTGACGATTAACCACCCGCCCCCCGAAAAAAAGATCATAGATCTTAGCTATGTAGAATTCTTATAGAATGCAATATATGAGAAAGATTCCATGTTTCTTTTTTTTTTTTTATTCTCACCCGAGGACATTTTTTCCATTTTTTGTTCAGATAGAGTGGGAGGGAGAGCAAGAAAGAGAGAGAAAAACATCGATGTGAAAGGGACACATAGAGTGGTTGCCACCCACACGACCCAACAAGGGCCGGGGGATAACTGCAACTGAGGTCCGTGCCCTTAGCAGAATCCAAACCCGGGTCTCTCTGGACCACAGGCCAACACTCTAACCGCCGAGCCAAACCAGCCAGGGCAGATTCCATGTGTCATTCTCTAAAATCAAACATCCAGGCGAAGAGACATATGAAGAAATGCTCATCATCACTAATCATCAGAGAGATGCAAATTAAAATAACAATAAGGTATCACCTCACACCTGTCAGAATGGCTGCCATCAACAAATCATCAAACAAGTGTTGGTGAGGGTGTGGAGAAAAGGGGACTCTAGTACACTGCTGGTGGGAATACAGACCGGTGCAGCCACTATGGAAAACAATATGGTGTTACCTCAAAAAATTAAAAGTTGAACTTCCATTTGACCCAGTGATCCCGCTTCTAGGAATATACCCTAAGAAGCCTGAAACACCAATCAGGAAGAATATATGTACCCCCATGTTCAAAGCAGCACTATTTACAATAGCTAAGATCTGGAAACAGCCCAAGGGTCCATCAGTAGACAAATGGATAAAAAAGCAGTGGTACACATACACAGTGGAGTACTATGCAGCTGTAAGAAAGATCTCTTATCCTTTGAGACGACCTGGAGGGACCTGGAAAGTATTATCCTAAGTGAAATAAGCCAAGCAGAAAAAGACAAATACCACATGATCTCATTTATACACGGAATATAATGAACATAACAGTCTGAGGAATATGGTAGACCCAGAAACATGGAAGTAGGGCACAGACTGACATCTCTCAGAAGAGGGGGAGGGGGGGTGGGAAGAGATAAACCACAGAACTTATATGCAATGTATGCATAACCAATGGACATGGACAACAAAGCCGGGGACAGGGTGGGGAGGGGGGGTATGGGGAGGGGGGTGCCAATGGGGTAAAAAAGGAGAAACATCTGTAACAAAAAAAAATTAAAAAAGAAAAAAAAAACATCCACAATAATGGCTAGCATAAAGACAATAATATAATATAATCAATAAATATTTGTTGAGTGAATGAGATAAAACAGATGAACCAACCCAGTGAGAGGAGTAAGGTATGTATATAGCTCAATGCCAGTGGGTAATAAAGAATATAATAGAGCCCAGCTGGTGTGGCTTGGTGGTTGAGCCACATGCACCAAGAGGTCATGGATTCGACTCCTGGTCAGGGCACACACCCATGATGTGGGCCAAATCCCCAGTGAGGGGCATGCAGGAAGCAGCCAATCGATGTTCTCTCTCATCAATGTTTCTCTCTCTCTCTCTCTCTCCAGTCCTCTAATATAATAAAGAAAAAAATTTTAAATAATAGAAGTCTATTGTATTCACCAGCTGCCATGTATTTATAGATTTTTAAAAACTATCTCAGGTAGGGCAACCAAACCTCTTTGGAAAGCAAGTTTTTTTGGCTCTGTGCTTCATCCTTCTAGCCTAAAACTAAACTCAAACTTTAAATGGTATTAGTTATTATGCTTAAATTTCCTGGTCTTACTCACTAGCCCAAGAAAGTTTTCATACCCAACACCTATTCAACAAAATTGAGACATGACCATCATAAGCAGCAGCTATATATTTTTAATCTAAAGATTGGGCATACAGAAACATTTTACATAAATTCTCGAGTCTTTTTATTATAGAACAGGAAATATGGGCCCCAGAAAAAAAGTCTCTTTCCATGGGCCTTAATCCCTGATCTCTGCAGTAAAACAATCCCTGATGATCCAGCAAGTACTTGCTACCCACCCACATATTTGTTAGGACAAAAGAAAGCCACAGGCCGGTCCCATGTCTCCCTACTAAGGGGTTGCAGATTGCCTGAGAAGCAACAGTATGGCCCAATTTTTAGTACTTCTATACATGAGCCTTTTTATTCTACATTTTCGTATTAGAAGGGCAGTGGTAGCTTCTAATCTTCTACTCATAAATGTTATGTTCAAGAGGACCTTGTATTGCAATGGGCTTTATTCAATGTTGCAAAATCCCAGTGACTAAGGAAGCCATTAATTCTTTATTCTTCATTTTCATATCTCTAAGTTAGCAATAAGCTTCCCATGCTCTACTTAATCACATTTAGTTTTTAAGAATCTTCAGAAGAATAATGTACCATATATAATTAAAAAGAATGTTGCTTGATAAAGTTGAGATTGATTTCAAAATAAATCCACCCTGGTACAACCCCCTTCTTGGTGCTCTGGGGAGAAAAAGAACATTAGTATATAAAAAAGTAACCAAGCTGAAAGGAGGGAAGAGAGACAGCTTGAAGTGAAGAAATGACACAGACCCCCTACATACACACTTTAAAAACTTTATTTATATAAAAAACTCATTTGTTTTTAAAAGCATTAACAAGAGAAAGAAAAACAGAAAAGGTATGGAGCAGAAGACATGCCCCTTAGTAGTGTTCGGTGGGAAGGTGCAATTTTTGGTTCTCTGGAATTGAATGTTTAGTGTTTCTATAAATGAAAAAAAAAAAAACAACAAGACAGTTAAAGGTCCCCAAAAAGCCCATGGCTGTTCTATTACCCACACCCCACCAAGAAAAAGAGCACCAGCAAAAGAGCAGAGAGGACAAGAGAAACCAAGAGTGGGCCCGGTTCAGATAGGGGCAGTTTCCCCTGTGCAGTATGCTCTTAGGGTCAGAGAGGAAAAGGCTCCTTTTTGCCAGAAAAGGAGTGGGAAGAAATGGGAAGACAGAAAAGGGTAAATAGGAAATGTTAATGCATAGGGAAGGGGGGAGGCCAGTGGGTTGTGTACTTTTCTCTTACCCCCACAGCCTCCATATATAAGGGGAGGGGAGAGAGGAGAAGGATGAAGATTTCCAGTTTGCATTGAACAGAGCTTTTAGATTAACCGGAGGAGTCAAAGGCAAGTAAGAAAAAGGACTAAAAAAAAACAAAAAAAACCCAACCAGCACAGCAGCTGATTCCTCTAGCCCAGCCAGCTAGTATATACCAAAGTGAAAGGAGGTGTCGGGGTGGAGGGCAGGCATGACTCCCCTGCAGCCCCTTTGGAGATGATGGTACACTCTGGGCAACTAAGGAGTAAGAGTCATGCCACTCACTCCTTCTACCAACCTCATTTTGAGATTCATCAGAACAGGCCCTGGCCGGTTTGGCTCAGCGGTTAGAGCGTCGGCCTGTGGTACAGAGATTCATCAGAACAGGATTTTTGCAAACCCCATCTATACACTGTTGAGCAAAAGCATGCTATGGCTGAAATTAGAGGCTATACCAATTCCCACTGGAAAATCTGAGGGTCTCTAGGTCACCTCTCCTCTTCTTTCTGCTATTTAGGGCCAATAGTGGGTACGAATCAACAAAATATAATTTGAAAAATCATGACAAATGAGACTGCAGAGGCAAAGAAAGGCACATGGAAAGGAAGGAGGAGATGCACCCCAGGCCAAAGGCACAAAGAAGAGGCAAAGCCAGGGGCGACCCCCACCTTTTAGGGTAAAGGGGGCAGAAGTATGTACATCAAGTCCTTTAGTCAGCCAACCAATCCAGGGAGCAAGCAGGAAGGACAGGGTTATAAAGGTGGGAAATAAAGAAATAGGGCAAGGGAAAGCCAGCTTTGAACTTCCTGCCAGTTTCAGACTAACTGATTCATGTACATTCCTACCAGATCCTCCTAGAGGTTCCTTCTCCACCCCAGAAGACATCTTTCTGCTCCTTCTCACCCAAAAAGTCTTCCTTGACACATTCTCCTCTTTCTACAGCCTCTTGCAAATGGCAAAGCCAAGTCAGCAGACATTATCACAGGATGGAAGAGGAGGATTAAGGACGGCCTCAGTAAGGGGCAGTGGCAGCACCCCAGGGTTGGCATGAGGCTTGGAGAAGAGATGGGAGTCTGTGAGTCCTTGATGGTCCCTGCCCTGGAGATGAAAGCCAGGTTTCTTAACTCAGTTCTGGGAGACCTTCACTTACTCAAGGGCCCTTGCCAGATGGTATGTGCCAATTTTGCCAGCCTTCTTTGCTTCAAAAATAGTCATCAGGAATAAGGGAAGAGCTCACACTTCCCATTTAAAAAAAAAAACAAAAACACAATACCAACAAAAAGTCCCTTCCCCACCAGGAAAAAAAATCTTGATTAAGAATCATCAGTTTATCAAATTGCTGTATAATGCATATATAGCACGTGGCTTCCAATTCTTCCCACAGCGTCCAGTGAAGACTCCCACTCTCTCTCCCTCCCTCCACATAGGCCAAGAGTTCCAGGGAGAGCTGGAAGAAAGAGCTAATCTGCAGCAGTTTCTCAAGATATGCATATAACTGAGTCAGGGTTCCTGGGAGCAACTGGAGAGGATCTGGAGTAGGGAGGAGGGACAATTAAACTTCATTGGAAGAAATTAGGAGTCGATGGAAAGAAGGCAGCCACTTGGGGCTATAAGGGCAGGAGGCAGGCAGCCTGGCAGTTGGCACAATAGTCCAGCGAAGAAAGGGGAAAATCATCAGTCCACTTCACCACCAAAAAATAAAAGTACATATATTATATGCCCAGATGTAGTGGAGATCATGGTGCTAAATCTTCTGCTGTAAGGAAAAAAGAGAAAGAGGTGTTAATAGGGTTGGGAATAAGGAGATCCAGAAGACAGTTGAACAAATCTGGAGGGGAAAAAAGTAGCACATAACAGAGAATCAGTTCACCAGAGGCATGTTCCAGCCTCTTAAGAGGTAATAATCACACAACAGCACCCCAAGCACCATGTGGCTGAGACTAGTGTCTCTGGACTGATTAGATCAGCATGATTGGCAAACTGCTGGCACACAGGGGCCTCCTTCCTCAGTGATGATCTTGGGGGTGGCTGAAGGACATACCATGGTGGGGGGAGACACTTGGTCCCCCTCCTCATCCAAAACCAATACATCCAACTCTTCCTCCAGAGATTCCTGTCCCTCGTCCTGCTGTGAACACATGCAATTTGTTAGTAGGAGAGTAAGGAAATAGGAACCTTGTAAGTATGTGCCAGATCTAGGGAAATGCCCAAATTTGTAAACTCAAACAAAACAGGGTAATAGTAAGAGAAAGGAAAGATTTCGAGAAAACACAGAGATAGGAAGAGAGTCATGTGCAAGAACAGACCAGTTAGTGTCAGCCATGCCAGTAATGTGTCTGTAGTCTTCCTTTCCCCATCTCAGCTGGCCAGTGCAGCATAATGGCCCAAGAGACCCCAACAAGAGTCAAAACTCCTACATTTCCCGAAAGCCCCCACCAGAAGAGGATACCATCTCTCACTAGGTACTTTGTCCTATTTCACAAACATGCAGGCTTCAAAACAGAATCAGCCAGCCATAGAAGGACAACAGTACATAGAGAATTTACCATCAGGGGTGTTCCCTTCAATGGCTCCATTTCGCCTAGATTCCCGGATCGATCCAGTGTTCTGTTGTGGTCCCCTCTCTCATTCAGTGTGGAATAGTTGTTATCTAAAGAAAACAGCACACAGAAATATGATATCCCCTTCTAGTGTATAATATATGTTAAACAGATTAAGTGTGAGTTAGATACCTCTGTTAGGAGCTGAACTTGGCCAAATGCTCCAGAAAGGCATTATATTCTGGGGCCCTGACTTAAAGAGAACTTGAATCTAACTGGGAAGACAATGTATGTGAAATATGCAGAGCATGACATATGGAGGGGTGGGGGGCAAAGTAGGTTTACAGCTGTTCGTATGGAAAACAATACAATAATTAATAAATAATAATACAAGCCCTGCCCTGTTTGGCTCAGTGGTTCAAGCACTGGCTCACAGACCAAAGGGTCGTGGGTTTGATTCCGGTCAAAGGCACAAACTTGGGTTGCAGGTTAATCCCCATCCCGGGTCAGGCTTGTGCAGGAGACAACCAACAGATGTTTCTTTCTCTCCCCCTCCTCCTAACCTCCCTCCCTCCCTTCCACTCTCTCTAAAAATAAATGGAAAAATATCCTCAGGTGAGTATTAACAAATAAAATAAAATAAATAATACAAGAATAAACTCTGTTTTTGGGTACTCAAAACCGTGAACCTACTTTTGCCCCATCCTTTATGTTAATAAAGCTAAATGGAAGAGATTAAGAAAGGATTAAGAGAGAGATTAATAAAGGATTAAGAAAGAGTGAGGTGTGCTGCCATAGTCAGTAAGGACCTAACAAAGGAGACAGGACTTTGGCTAAGGCTTTGGGAATGAGAAGCATTTAGAAAAGCAAATGGGAAGGACATTTCAGTAAGAGGTATCACATGAGCAAAATAAAAAACTGTAGTGTGAAGAACTAGAATAGCAAATTAGACAGGTGGGCTGAAACAGAGCACATGGAGAGAAGGAGCCCAACGTCCGACTATGCACGGCTGTGAGGAACAGTTCAGAGACACAAACTTGGTTCTGTAGTAATGAGGGATGCATATGAAGTTTTTTTTTAAAGCCTTTGAGCAAGTGGGAATGTAAAAGTAGATGGATCAAGTTTCACTAAATTTCCTCACAACTTTCCAAATGGAAACGTCCAGCCAATGCTCTTCCAGAATCGTAAGTGGTTAGTGTGCTAGAAAACACTCGTAGCCAGACAGTTCTCCTCATCCCAATCAAACAATACTCCATATCCTTAGCCAGAAATTAATGACCTACCTAATGATCTTGAGTTTGATCCCATATTGCTCATCTGTATTTCTTCCCGATCAGGTTTCTTATCTACATGAAGACAGAAAGTTATCCAAGTCAAAAATCAGAGTCTTCAAAATCTATACTCATCATGAAAATTGCTCTCTAGTCTGTCCTCCTGCCCTCTCACCAAATTTTTACTGAGCACCCACTATATGTCAGGCACTAGACTAAGACCAAAAGGACTTAACGAGATCTCTTCCCAACAGACTCCTAATATAAGAAACCATTCACTTTAAGCCAGCAATTTTTAATTATTTGGTCTTAAAAATTATGAGGATCCAAAGAACTATCATTGATGTGTTTATATGTATTAATATTTACTGTACTGAGAAATTTCAAATATTTCTTTCACTTAAAAGTAACACTAAACCACCGGGCCAGTGTGGCTCAGTGGTTGAGCGTCGACCCATGCACCAAGAGGTCGCTGGTTTGATTCCCTGTCAGGGCACACGCCCAGGTTGTGGGCCCAATCCCCAGTGGGGGACATGCAAGAGGCAGCCAACCAATGTTCTCTCTCATCAATGTTTCTATCTCTCCCTCTCCCTTTGTCTCTCTCTAAAATCAATAAAGAAAAAAAATACTTTTTAATTTAAACTTATTCTATGTTAACATAAATAATAATTTTTTAAAAAGATTTTTATACCCGGCCGATGTGGCTCAGTGGTTGAGCATTGACCCATGCACCAAGAGGTCGCTGGTTCAATTCCTGGTCAGGGCACATGCTCAGGTTGTTCTCTCTCATCGATGTTTCTATCTCTCTCCCCCACTCCCTTCCTCTCTCTCTAAAAATCAATAAAGAAAAAAAAGGTTTAAAAAATTTTTTTTATAAAATAATAATTTTATTAGCATTTATACCTATACACAGTGCCTTTTTTTATTTTATATTCATATAGTTCTTTTATTTTATTTTTGTTACAGATGTTTCTCCTTTTTATTCTATTGACACCCTCCTCCCCATCCCCCATCCCCAGCTTTGTTGTCCATGTCCATTGGTTATACGTACATGCATATAAGTTCTGTGGTTTATCTCTTAAAGCCCTGGCCAGTTTGGCTCAGCGGTTTGAACCCATGGACCAGAGAGTCCCGGGTTTGGTTCCCGCTAAGGGCACGTACCTTGGTTTCAGTTTGTCCCTGGCCCCGGTTGGGATCATGTGGGTGGCGACCACTTGATGTGTCTCTCTCACATTGATGTTTCTCTCTCTCTCTTCTTCCCTCTCCTCCCTCCCATTCTATCTGAAGATGAATGCAAAAGTGTCCTCAGGTGAAGATAAAAGAAAACAAACAAAAAAAAGAGTGAGGAAGGGAAAGGGGGCAGGGGAGAAGGAGGGAGGGAGGGAAGGAGGGAGGGAGGGAGGGAGGGAGGGAGAGAGGGAGAGAGAGAGAGAGAGAGAGAGAAACATTAATCAGCTACCTCCTGCATACCCACTTACCAGGGATCAAGCCCAAAGCTCAGGCACATGCCCTGACTGGGAACTGAACCAGTAATCTTTCAGTGCATAGGACAACACCCAATCAACTGAGCCACACTATCCAGGGCATAAATAACAATTTTTTAAAAAGATTGTTTTACATTTCTGCACATCTCTAAAGTTTGGCTTAACAGAAGGAGAATTCTCGTATCTGCTTCTGCATTCAATCTGTTGTGATGTTATTTGGATTGAAGTATATGAAGAAAATCCAGCCTTACATAGATAAGAAGCTGGAAAAAGGAGAATAGTCTTTTCAGATAATTTTGGATATTCTTTGAGAGTATACTAATAATTGACAAGTAGAGTATCTTTAAGGTTAGCAGCAATGTGGTCTCTGATTCCAAACTAATGATCTCTTTATACTCTGTTAAGTTAAAGTCCATTTTTCTATCTTCTATCCTGAATGGATCAATTATCCATGCATGACTTTAAAACATCTTGTACTTGTGCCCTGGCTGGTTTTGCTCAGAGGTTAGTGTTGGCCCATGGACCTAAGGGTTTTGGGTTCAATTCTAATCAAGGGCACATATCTCGTTGTGGTTCAGTTCCTGGCCCTGGTTGGGGTCATATAAGAGGCAACCAGTCCTGGCTGGGGTCATATAAGAGGCAACCAGTTGAGGTGTCTTTCTCACATCAGAGCTCACCTCCCCCACCCCCCGCCTCTCACTCTATCTGAAGATAAATGGGAAAATATCCTTGGGTGAGGATTAAAAAAAAAAAATCAATAAAAACATTTAAAAAAAAAGAGCTCTGGCCGGTTTTACTCAGTGGTTAGAGCGTCGACCTGCGGTCCAGAGAGACCCGGGTTCGGTTCCTGCTAAGGGCATGTACCTTGGTTGCAGTTTGTCCCTGGCCCTGGTTGGTCGTGTGGGTGGCAGCCACTCGATGTGCCCCTTTCACATTGATGTTTCTCTCTCTCTCTTCCTCTCTCTCCCTCCCACTCTACCTGAACAAAAAATGGGAAAATGTCCTCCTGTGAGGATAAAAAAAAATATATATATATATGAGGGTCATAATATACACTTACGTGAAAAAGAATACTTTTTCAAAACAAAATATATGATTAACCTTTGGGAGGAAAATGTATTTGCTCACATGACAAAAGTGTTTAAAAGATATAACCCAAGCCCTGGCCAGTTTGGCTCAGTAGTTGGAGCATCGGCCTGCTGACCAATGAGTTGCAGGTTCAATTCCAGCCAAGATGTTTCTCTCTCTCTCTCCACCCACCCCCATCTGAAGATAAAAAAGATACGTATAACCCAAAATAGCAGTGGTATCTCTGGGTAACAGAAATGAGTGATTTGATGTTGTTGTTTTTCTGGTTGTCTGTATTTTCTAATTTTACAATAGTAAACATGCATTACTTGGTATTATATGGAAATACAAAATGAAAAAAATTATTTTGCAATATATACATATATCAAATCATGTTGTACGCCTTACATTTATACAATGTTATATGTCAATTACCTCTCAAATAGAGAAAATGGAAAGACTAGGGTTCAGTTTCCAATCATTTTAAGTCCATTGGCAAAGACAAGGGATCACACTTGGGCCAACTGCCTGTTTTGTTTGATTGTCTAATGCTCAGGCCTACCAACTTCTGACAATCCTGAAGAGAAGTATTATTACCCTCCACCAAAAACTGACTCAGTAAAAAATAAATATATATCCTATTTCTTAGATAGTAAGCCCACTAAAGAACAGCAGAGGAGGAATAAAAGCTGAGGGTGTGCCCCCTGGATACTGGACCTGATTTCTGGTTCCGGTCAATGAGGGGAAGAGTGCTATCATCATATGAATGACTGCTCTGGCTTCGAGAAGCATTGTTTAGATTCACCTGGAGGCAAACATAAAATGGAATAATGTCAGAGTACTGAATTTACCCACCTCTTATTCCCTAATGGGCACCAATCTTTAGGCTCCTATTCCCAAATACAACTCTTACCAAAAGTAAATAAGTAATACCTACATAGTATTAGGATATTATGGCTTCTATTTGTGTTCCCGAACAGATTACAAAGGTACCAAACACTCATACTATCAGAAAGAGACCTAGTCTCAGAAAATGTCAAACTCCATCAAAGTGCTGTTGCAGATTTGAGTTAAGTCAAAAAGGCCCCCATCCTTTGTTGCCACCAGTGTACAGTACACCATGACACAGAGGAAAACCAAGCTGTTTTGACAGCAACTGAACTGTTAGCGCCATTCACTTGTAGGGAAGAGTAAACCTAAAACTGGACTTGATGTGACTGTGAAAGAGAAGAAACCAAACACAGAAGCATTACCTGAGACCAAGAAAAAAAGGTAAATATCTCAGTCCCAAGAATTCTCTACCTGAAAGTCTGATTTCTTCCATCCTTCTTTTTCCAGTGGCTTCCGCAGTTCCTTATATCCCCAGATTGTCTGTAATACAAGTGCTGCTGCTCGAACTTCTTTTTCTGAGCGGTTCCTTTTGAGAAAAGTAACACCACATGGAATTTGGATGTCAGACCAGGGAAGAAGCTGAGAACCTGTTCTCTCTAACATAATGTAACATATGAACATAAATGCCAAAATGGGTAAGATCAAGTCCTGCATTCTATCCTAAATAGTGACGCACAAACATGTTTGATGAAAAAGTCTGTAATCAATTTATGAATCAACATTAAGAGAGAGAACAGAATAATACCTCTTCACACTTTACAAAGTAATAACCTCAGAAACAAAAAGGAAAAATAACCTTAGAAGCAAAAAGGAAAGGCTCCTTCCTAGCAACTCCCCTCTATACTTAAATTCTTCCAGTTATCATTTTACGTGTTAAGCTCACCCTGATTTGTTGATCAACACCAGCTTCTCAATACCCTGTGTCTCTCGAAGCTTTTTAGCAGCCTCCAAGTTCTCAGCAATGACCTCATTGATGGTGTTCAAAATAGAGACCACAGTGTCCTCTGAGAAATTCTGGGAAGAGCTCTGTTGCCCACCTGGCAGATTCTTTACCAAGTTAGGAATAGCATGTTTACCTGTAGCAAAGACAAAGGAATGTATGCTGGAAGAACAAGCTGAGTTAGGTTATGAGGAGCCTAACACTGTTCTTAATTGCACTCATCATATAAAGTATGGGCACTATCCCTCTGAATCTACTTCATTCGCCTACAGGATTCTCATATCAAGAAAGCAAAGAACCTGGAATAGCCAAGAATTTATTGCCCTTACTATTCCTTTATTTATTCTTTCCTTTTTTAGTCACAATGAAATAATGTGAATACTTATATCAAAAGTACTACAAAGTTCTTTCAGATATTCTAATGAAAACAGTACATTTAATATTATAATAATTCAATAAAATAAAGTCATTATGAATTAAAAAAAAAAATCTGGGCTCTGCCACTTACAGGGTATATTAACTTTGAGCAAATTACTTGATTTACCTGACCTTGAGTCTCCTTTTCCTATAAAATAATGACAATTAAATGAGAACATACAGAATTGCTTAACAAAGCCTACTAACAAAGTAAGTGCTTAAAAAAAGCCAGGTTATCACCCAGGCCAGGTGGCTCAGTTAGTAGGAGTGTTGTCCCATACACCAAAAGGTTGTAGGTTCAATTCCCAGTTGGAGAACATATAGGAGGCAACCTATCGATGTTTCTCTCTTTCTCTCGCTCTCTGTCTTTCGCTCTCTTCCTCTCTAAAATCAATAAACACACCCTCAGGTGAGGATTAAAAAATAAATAAATAACACCTATTACTGTCCTGTTTTTTCAGAGTCATCACTTCTTGTTTTTCCAAGAGCATTCAACTACAGTTGACCCGAAAAACACAAGGTTTGAACTGTGCAGATCCACTTACACGTAGATTTTTTTCAATAAATACTGTAAATGTATTTGCCATTCCTTATGATTTTCTTAATAACATTTTCTTTCTTCTAGCTTACCTTATTGTGAGAATATAGTATATAACACATATAACATACAAAACATGTGTTAATCAACTGCTTATATTATCACTAAGGCTTTCGGTCAAAAAAAGGCTATTTAGGCCCTGGCTGGTTTGTTCAGTGGTTAGAGCATTGGCCTAAAGACTGAAGGGTCTCAGGTTCGATTCCAGTCAAGGGCACATACCTGGGTTGCAGGTTCGATCCCCCACCCCAGTTGGGGTCATGGGGAGGCAACCAATTGATGTGTCTCTCACATCGATGTTTCTCTGTCTCTCTCTCTCTGGCGCCCCACCCCTATCCTCCTTCCCTCCCTTCCAATCAATGGAAAAATATCCTCTGGTGAGGATTTTAAAAAAAAAAAAGGCTATTTAGTCATCAAGTTTTTGGGGAGTCAAAAGTTATACATGGCTTTGACTGTATGGGGGTGAGTGCCCCACGCTGTTCACGGTCAACTGTATAACCCTCTCCTACCCTTGCATTCACAACTATGGAGGGCTAGGATCCTTCCTCTCAACCATTTCAATCAATAAATTATTTAGCACCTGCAGATTAAAGTACTGTATTAGATTCTGAGGTAATGGTTAACATCCTCACCGATTAATTCTTTGTTGCGAGCGTCCACAGCCAGATTTCTCAGTGCCCCAGATGCAGCTTTCACTACCCGCTCATGTTCACTGGTCAGGAGGTCAGCAATGGCAGAAAGAGCCTTCTCTTGACGCAGAGCAGAGCGGATATATCGACCATACTAGAAGCACATGGAGGTGGAACAGATTACAAATGACAGCAAACTAGTTAGCTAAGTTCTCCCACCTCCAAATCCATTTTCTAAAAGGTACTCACTGTCCAACGCCCAGCACATAAGTTCTGGATAGCTCCAGCTGAGGCTTCTAGGATGGCAGGAGTCTTGCTCTCCTTGAGGAGTGAGATGTATATCCGAACCACCTCTGGCTGAAATAAAAGCTCATAGCCTGCACAGGAAAGGACAAGAAAGCAGAAGATGCTAATCAGTAGCTACGAACCAGGCTGGAGCTGGTTGAAGTCCAGCCTTTACTCTGGATTGATAGGCTTATGCTCCTATACCATTAGGCTCCCTCACTCTACCACCCACCCAACAGCAAACCCAGGGGCTTGATTTCATGCCTCCTTAAGAATAATTAGTCTATGGTAAGAGCAGAACAGATATCAATTCATCCTATGCAATGTCTCTCTCCTCCTTCCTGGCCTCTTCTCTCCCACAGTTTACTTTGGTCTTGGTAAACCAAGCATAGGTACTCAGGGGATTCATCTGCTCATTGATAGCACTCAGGTTTATAGATTCCTCATCGCAAACAAATTATTTCTAACTTAACTAAGTCATTCTGCCCACCTTCAATGTGACTAAGTAAAAGAGTCTATCATAGATTTAACAATATCTAAAATTTTTATATCCATGGAAAGTTGGGAATTTTGGACTCACTGTATAGATGAATATAAAGATCCAAACTCCAATAGAGAGTCTTCTTAAACTTTACCTA
Source organism: Molossus molossus (assembly GCF_014108415.1). NCBI lineage: Eukaryota > Metazoa > Chordata > Mammalia > Chiroptera > Molossidae > Molossus > Molossus molossus. Next base: position 85,611,970 of record NW_023425348.1, on the reverse strand, counting down.
TTATAAGACCCAAGAACTACTGTGGCTACTTAGGGTACCAGAGTTTCTAGTCTAGACTACCATTAGAACCTTCTCCTATCCTCAATAATGTGAAGAGTTGCCATAACAAGCAGTGCTTTCTAAGTTACTACTATAATACTATAGTTTCCCACTACTTTCACCATCACTTTTTTTTTTTTTTTTTTAATTATGTGAGGGTTTATTTATTTATTTATTTTTGGTGGTACGTGCCCCTAGCAGGAACCAAACCTGGGACTCTCTGGTCCTCAGGCCGACGCTCAACCGCTGAGCCAAACTGGCCAAGGCATTCACCATCACTTTAAATCCATAAATCGGAGATGACAGAACAGTGAACATATTGTATAGTCTAGTATTAGGCTACCAAATATTTATCTTTGGACTATGTTTATGAGATCCTTGGAGACTGAAAAGAAAAAAATAACTTACCTCGAGCGGGACTAGTTCTTTTAGGGAAATCCACTGTGTCGTTTGCTGGGTCTTCTGTGGGTTTTTTCCCTTTAGAAATTAAAAAAAGAAGGGGAGGAGTAAAAAGTCTAAGAAAGAAAAAAGTCTACCTGGTGTATTTTAATTCTTTAATCAAAATCTTTGAATCAGATATGAATCAGGGAGCGGGGGGGATATCCGGGCCCCCAGCTTGTCCCAGCAGGGGGTTATGCAGAAACAAGGACAGAAAACAGGCAGCAAAGAGGTAAGATAAGGATAACCACAGTTGTTGCTGTTGTTCTAAGTTCTGGTAACTGGGAACTGCTGTCCAGAAATAGCATGCCATGGGCCATTAGCTCAGAAGAGTTACACTTGTTTCAATGGTCTTCCTCAACTGAATTTTCCTACATGCATCCACAGGGAAGGGTTAGGCAAGGAAATACTAGGGAAGCTAAAACCAAAACATGCAAATTAGAAGTAGATAAGCGCCTTAAAAGATTCCACTCACCTCTGGAGAACCACTCATCTTCAAGTACGTCACCCAAGGTGTAAAGCAGAGGAGAGAAATGAAGGAAGAAAAATGCAGGAGAGAGATGTCATCAGGATCATGAGCAAATAAGCAGAAAAGCAGAGAGGAAAAGAAAAACACAGGAAACACAAAGGAGGAATGGGGAGAAGGCCCCAGATTAGTTGAGTTCTCGTCCTTCACTGCCCCGATAATTGATACCTCTACCACTACCACCACCACCATACCACCACCACCATACCACCACCACCACCACAACCTTGAATGAAGCACACAACACAGGGGAGGCAGCAGCACAGCAAAAGGACATACTTGACTAGGCAAACTCCTATACCACTCAGCAAGTATTTCACACCTAAGGCTAAAAGTGTTCTCTTCTTTCCTGGTCCTACATTAAGAAGCAAGAAAGAAGAAAGTAAGACTTACCTTTGCCCTTCTTGGCCCCAAAGCAACTGGCAGCATGGGGTCCAGTATTGTTGGCAACATTGGGTGGTGCCTCTTGATAACGCTCTGCCTGCGGGATTTCCCGATGAACTTGATACGACAAGTTCCGAAGAAGACAAACACAGTTCTCCACAAGCTTGGGAACATAACAGAAAAGGCTCAGTGAGAGAAGAGAAAGCAGGTACATGTTCCTATAATTCAGATAGTAAAATACTGATCCAAAAAGCACAGTCCAATCCATCCTCTCTCACAGTGCCTCTAAGTGCCCAAGCTTTCTCAAAATCCTTATAGCCCCAGGCTAATGGAAGGTCACTACCATTTGGTAGATGACACAAAAACCTAGCGTCTTTTTCCACTCATAAGCTTTTTACTTTTTCCTACTTAATAAAATGGACAACCTTGGAAGTATGGCTAAAGAGCTTTAAGGTAGAAAGGTGAAGGAAATTCTAAAAAAAATAGTTTTTCTAAGGTGAATACCCATTTTAGGAAGTAGGGGCTGGTTTACATATCTAATGTTATTTAAAGGCCTGGGGTGATAGGTCTGCACTTCAGGTACCTCATGGTTGTTATAAATGGAATTCACTCAGCCATTAACTTACTTTGCTGTCTGAATCCTTCTGCCCAATCTCAGCCTGAACAATGAAAATGAGGGCATCCACCAAACCGTCACATTCCCGAAGTTTCCGGCGAGCTTCACTCCTCTCTGAGCTGACATTCCTAAGGGGAAAGGAAGAGGCATTGAGATGATTCGAATCCAGAAATCTTCGCCTTAAGATCCCTCAACATCTAGAAGCCTCCTCACTACCTTTTTTATTCACAATAACGAATAGTGAATACCCATAATAAGCAAGGCACTGCAACTGAAGTTGAATAAGATAGTCCCTGTTTTCAGGACATTTATAACCAGGTCAGGGGCAGGGGGTGGGGAGGGTGTAAATAAAGTATATCAACCACAATAACTTAAGATGGAACAGATACTTCTTGTGTAGAGGTACAAATAAAGAATGAAGCAGAGAATATAGGATATATAGGAGTATATCCCAAAGAGAGAAAGAACATATTATACCAATTATAGGACGTAAGAAAAAAATCAGGAAAAACTTCAAGAAATAAAGACGCTTGAGTTCAGCCTTGAAAGATAAATAAGGAGAGAAGGGCATTTCAGACAGAAAAAAACAGATCTTCCTTACCCCACCCCCACCCTTCTAGGACTCTGTATTCTTTTTGTTGTGTTGGTCACAGCCTGACCAGAAATACAGATATTGAGAGCAGGGACAAAAATTCAGAAGTAGACGTGCCTTACATGTGGTAGGTTCTGAACAAATGTTTACCAAATTAAATTAACAAAGTCAAAGAGGCACAGAAGTGAGGAGGATATGTGGAGAACAGAAGTAAATCAACATCATGGGTGTACACGGAACACAAGGAAGTAGCAACAAAGGTAGAAAGACAGGTTGGAGTCATAGCCTGCAATATAGATAGAATGGAGGCTAAATGACAGGCTAAAGAATTTAAAGTTTCTTTATAAAAAAATTTAAATTAGTCCTCAAAAACTCAATCTTCATACTCTCAAAGCCCCTGTGTTACCTAAGGCAGCCAGCTGTGTTGGTGAGCACTGACTCCCACTCAATATGGCGTGGCTTACAATCTTCATTCGGTTCCCGCTCCCAGCCAGAATGTGGAATGATCACTTCATCTGTCAAGGCATGCAGGGCATGATCCACAATCTCCATTTTGATTGAGTCATGGGATGAGAGATTCCACAGGGTTCCTGGCAGAGACAATTCGTCAGACAGCTCTTCAGTACCCAAAACATGTTTGAAGAATGCCAAAGAGAATCCCCTTTTCATTTCTCAGTCTTCCCCAATGACTAAATACCTTGTAATGAATGCTAGTCAAGCTTTTGTTTGTAACCCACAGTTAGAAACATATTTTACATTATGGCTCAATACAAACACACATATCATGAAACAGTTTAATAAAAATACTTATTTTAAGCAATGCTTTCTGAGCTATCTACACCAGTTTCTCAACCACCGTACCACTGAATTTGGGGACCAGATAATTCTTTGTTGTGGGGAGCTGTCCTGTCCATTATTAGATATTTAGTAGTATCTCTGGCCATTACTCATTAACACTCCCCACCTCCACCCCACTACCAGTTATGATAACCAAAAACATCTTCAGACATTGCAAATGTCCTCAAGGGTGCAAGATTGTCCCCAACTGAAAATCAATCATTATTGCAATTTCCTTTCTTCCTTCTTTCCTTTCTCTTGGAATGCTGATTGTGGTCCACAAAACTGTGTTCAATACACACTAACAAATCACAACCCACAATCTGAAAAACCACTCTTCTAAAGAAAAGACTACATGCCAGGAAAGTGAGTAAGGACAACCAGCTAGTTAAAAAATATTGTAAGAACATGGACAAATGGCAATGACACTCAGCTTCAATGTTTGTGTGACATCTTATGGCAGTAGTTGGTTAGAACAACAGAATGTGTCGGGAACTATTGTTAACTGGAGAACACGCATCTCAGTCAACTACTGTCAGGAAGCAAAACAGATCTAATGATACCAGTCCTTGCACATTTTTAATAGAAGCCAAGAATTTGGGAATCGTAAGTGAAATCTTCTGAATTTTAAACATTAGCAACAAATTCTTTAAAACTCTGAAAGCCCTGCATGACCCAAGCAAACTGTGAGATCAATTTAACCCTAAGGCCACCAGTTCAAAACCTTTAATTAAAAGTACTGTAAAAGGACTGAGCCCAGCCGGTGTAGCTCAGTGGTTGAGCATTGACCCATGCACCAAGAGGTCGCCAGTTCGATTATTCCCAGTCAGGGCACATGCCCAGGTTGTGGGCCTGATCCCCAGTGGGGGGCATGCTAGAGGAGGCCAGTCGATGTTCTCTCTCATCAATGTTTCTCTCTCTCTCCCTCTCCCTCCTCTCTCTAATATTAATAAAGAAAAAAAGAAAATTTTTTAAAAAGTAAAAGGACTGAAAATCCTTCTGGCTCTCAACATCTCCGAGGTAACAGTGACCCTAACCTAGCAGTTTCCCTTAGGCCTACAGCTTACCTGTAATGACTTCAGTGAGGTCCACATCACGAGCCTTTCGGAGCAATCGCACAAGGGCAGGAACACCATCACAGTTTTTTATGGCAATCTTGTTATCCTGGTCACGTCCAAAAGAGATATTCTTGAGGGCCCCACAGGCTCCAAGGTGCACTTCCTTTTTGGGGTGGTCTAACAATCCCACCAGTACTGGGATACCCTTGAGCTTCCGGACGTCAGTCTTCACCTTGTCATTGCGATAACACAAATGTTGCAAGTATGCAGCTGCATTGGACTTGACAGCATCCAGGCGGAATCCTAGCATGGCTATCACCTCCGGCAGCTCCGGTTGTCTCCAATTGGGGGGTGGGGGACCTCCCTTGCGCAGGCTATCCAAGCTTGCTAAACTTCCCCGCTCATGCTGGGCCAAAGGAGCCCAATAATACTGGTCTGATGGCACCTCTTCACCAATCATGTCTTCATAGCTCCTGCAGTGTTGGAAGAACCAAGAGGAAATAGGAATGTATCGAGCTGGTTTCCTGGAGAGCTCCCATTACTCCCTCATCTTTATGGTAGGAGTAACCCCAGTTCTAGGACACTAGATCCTAGATTTTATCTCTGTTTGCATAAATGATATGTTGATCAATTTTTCTTAATGAGATAAAGTAATAATTTTAAAGGCATCTGCACTAGATTAAAATTACTTTTTTCTGTGAAGTTTACTAGCTTGGAGGAGAGTAACAAGCATTCAGAGACATTAATCACACAAAAGAAACAAATCCTACTTAGCAATGAATGATACCTGACAGCTATTAATTTCTCTGGATAGAGACTGAAATGAACCTTCAGACAGCATAGTTAACCAAAGCAACTGACCCAATACTACAGAGAAGTCAGCAAACAATGTCTGAGAACAGTTCTTATAAGCCCATAGCTAAACAGGAAATGAGGCATTTACACACAGGAAACAGCTGGTGGGATAAGACACTTAAACTCACTTCATAGTTAAGCCTCTCCTTACCCTATTTTGGAAATTATAAAAGAGGAGACGATAGAATAAAAACAGTACAGGAATTTCTACATCATATGAGGACCTGGCTATAGAACTAATGAGGTATATGTTTGAACATTAATGTTCACAGTTCATCCCAAGGTCATCTCTACTACTCAACAAATAGGTTGGAAATATGATTTCCAGCCCCCAAGTTCTAAAGACAATACCTCCAATTCTGTCAAAACAGAGATTATTGATCACTGCTATATTTTAGATAGCCAGTCACTAAGAAAAGGAACACAGACAAAGCAATTGAAGGTAGATTATTATTCCTATTTCAGTACTACCAACAACCACTAGAGGGTGAGTCTGTCACACTATCATTTATTCATAACCACCAGGAAGGAACAGACCCCATTATCTGTGAGCTCATCTCACTCTGTGGCTCCCACAGGAGAAAGGAGAATCTATTGTGTGGAACCCTCCAAATAAGCCTGTTGTTTGTTCCATAAAACCCTCCCCCTGTCGCCGAACCCTCAAGGTTAGCCTAAGCAGAGGGCTGGCCTCATAGCTGTCAACATCAACCACTCTACAGTGATTTAGATGAACAAAGCATTTAGTAAAAAATCACCAGTTTTTAATATCACTGAAACAAAATGAAGCTTATATAGCTAAATTCTGAAATATACTAAATAGTATATTAGTAAGATTCCATTTTAGTAGAAGAAAAATGAAGTCAAGAGTCCATTTACATGCACAGGAAAAAGAACTCAAAGGAAAAATGCACTGAAGTGTTAACAGTAGTTCTTTATTAATGGATGGTATGCTTTTCTGGGTTTTTCTCATTTTAGAGTGAGCATGTTTAACTTTTATTATTATTTTATATAATCAATTACAATAACCAAGAGTTTGGTCATTCAAGAAACAGGTCCTTTAAAAAAAAAAAAAAAACAGGTTCTTAGAAGCAGTGGATCATGACATTCCTTCCTTTGTTTTACAAATAACAAAGCTGTGCCCAGAAAACTTAAATGACTTGCTGGAGCCTATACAGACAGTGTCAAAGGCACAACTAGAACTAAGATCTTCTGGTTCACTGCTTTTCCCACTAATCATTATGCTTTACTGTTTTTGTTTGACCTTGTATTACTCTCCTAGGCCCGGAACAGGAAGTTGCAAATGTTCTTTCTAGTCAAGCAGGTTTCCAAGTCCAGTGCCACCCTGGAACAAACCCAAGAACCAGGCCCAAAACTCTATGTCAACTGCCACAGCGACAGACAGCAGAGAATGATCTGGCCACCCACACCCAGTTAGGCCCAATCACTCTACTAACAAGGAAGTCAGAAAAAGCAGACTTGTCAGTAAGCAGAAGGAGCCCACACCCTGGGCAGTCTTCTTAGGTGATAGTTGTTATAGACCATTGCTCCAAGTAGTACCAGCTGAGGTCTGCTGCCTCACCCCCTATCCCTATCCTTACCCCACCCTCACACCCAAGAATATAAGGTGAGTCACATGGGAGTTGAATTAGATGTCCAAAAGTTACCTGAAAGGGGAGTGACTCAGGCTTAGATAATGGGGCCTATACTCCTGGGCCCAACCCAGTTCACTGTTAGCCAGAGCTACCTAATATGAGGAAAGTGAGCACCAAGGCATTTTTTAGAAGGTTATGACCTCATACAGAAATTCAGCAACAGCTGCTAGGCTATACTTACCATCAAGACATCCATAAATCTCCTTTACTTCTTATTTCTCTTTAACTGGAAAACATCATCTCTGATTTATTCTAAAGCAGGGCTGGCAGCTCATGGGCCAAATCTGTTTTTGTACAGCCCCAGAACTACAAATAGTTTATTTTTTTATATATATATATATATATTTTTTTTTTTTCCTTTATTGATTGATTTTTAGAGAGAGCGACAGAAACATCAATGAGAGAAATCATCAATTGGTCCCCTCCTGCATGCTCCCCAATGGGGATCAGGCCCACAACCCAGGCATGTATCGTGATCGGGAATCTAACTGGCGACCTCTTGGTGCATGGGTCAATGCTTAACCACTAAGCCACACGGGTCAGATGGTTTTTATATTTTTAAAAGGTCGTATAAAGAACACCACCACACTTTTCAGGATTTATAGTACTAATATCTATATCAAGAGCCATTGTATCGTGTGCTGGAACCAAAATCCTGACAAAAGAAGCTAGGCCACTGCTCTGGGACCAGTTTCCAAAGGAATAACAACATTTTATTGGTTAAAATGAAACAAAGACGTGAAAAAAAAAGACCACCACCACAATAATATACAACAAAAATTATAAAGGACCTACAAAGGCTAAAATAGTTCTATCTGGTCCTTTTGAGAAAAGGTTTGCCAACCCACATTCTCTCAAGGCAAACCATCTACCTACCAGTCCAAAAAGCAATCACACCTTTTTTCACATCACCAAAGAATCCCACAGGGATGAGTAGGAAAGTCAGAAGAGACAGCTGCTTTCTGACCTCTCAGAGTGTCAATAATGTACCACCCTATAAGGATGCCACTCCTGGTTTCACTTTAGAAGCAAATGCAAGAACCTAAGTGCAAAGTGTCAAGGCTTTTGTGAGATCAAGGTTTGTTTTTAACCTGAAATTAAAACCTCGACAGGAAGGGTTCTTGTATCTGTCTATTCTGACTCTGAAAGCCTAAAATCCTTAACTCTGTTCTTAATACCAAACCAGAAGCTGACGAAATTCACAGAAACAAGTGAATGACTATTCCATAGCCCAAAGTACCAAGCCCCCTGTAGTGCTCCCTATCACCAAAAGGGGGTCTGCTATTAGGCAGAAAAAACCAGAAAACTCTTGGCAAGCCAAGACCACTGTTTAGTAGAACACAGACCAATAACCATCACAAGTCATTTTCTATAATTAGAATATATGACTTCTACAATTTAAAAAAAAGACAAAAAAGCAAGTTGGTACTTAGTAAAATCAGAAAAGGAAAGAACAGGGTGAACTTCTAAAAAAAAAAAAAAAAAGGAGAGGAGGTCATAAGTGTCTTTAATCCCAAAAAAGCACTTAGAAGGAAAAGCTATCACTTTTCATATCTTGGAAAGATCTTTCTCTTGCCTACCTGAGGCGTCGGCGAGGGTCAGAGGGTGTCCCAGTCCGACGGGCAGTGCCATAATCGGACATCATGCCATAATCCAGGTCATCGTAGCCCATGCTACGTTGGTCATCTTCTAGACCATAAGGCTCTGGATGAAAGCGATGCAGATCCACACTACTCCCACCTACCCGGACCTGAGGCTGGGGCCCGTAGACATCCTGTCTACTAGGTGCTCGGTAACCTTCCATGCTTGGCCTATACCGTTCCTCAATGCGGGTCACCCTGGATAGGCTGCCATAGTTATCACTGCTACTTGGATACCCATCTTCATAGTGTCGGCTGTATCCATCAGGAGGGTAGTGGAAGTTCCTGGGAAGGGTGGCAGTGCCTGCTTGCCCCACGTAGGGACCAGGTCCCCCATTGCCATTCTTACGGAAGTCACGGCCCAGAGTCTGGATATAGTTGTTAGAAACCGATGAGGCATCCACAGGCAGCCCGTCTGGTCCCATAGGGACTGGCTGTACAGTCCGTGTTGTCACAGTCTTCACTACTTTCTTGACCTTCAAGTAAGGCAAGAGAAAATAAAAATTAATAAAGCCCTGGTCGGTGTAGCTCAGCTGGTAGGAGTGTCGTCCCGTACACTGAAAGGTTGCGGTTTCAATTCCCAGTCAGGGCACATGCCCAGGTTTCTGATTTGATCCCCAGCCCAGGTTGTGGCGTGTTTGAGAGGCAACCAATCAGTGTTCATCTTTCATATCGATGTTTCTCTCTCCCTTCTCTCTCTCTAAAAAAAAAAAAGAAAGAAAGAAAAAGTGTTCTCGGGCCCTAGCCGGTTTGGCTCAGCGGTTAGAGTGTCGGTCTGCGGTCCTGAGAGACCCAGGTTCAGTTCCCGCTAAGGGCATGTACCTCGGTTGTAGTTTGTCCCCAGCTCTGCTTGGGTCATGCGGATGGCAGCCACTCGATGTGTCCCTTTCACATTGATGTTTCTCTCTCTCTCTCCCTCCCACTCTATCTGAATAAAAAATGGAAAAATGTCCTCGGATAAGGATAAAAAAAAAAAAAATTTAAAAAAAAAAAAAAAAAGTGTTCTCGGGTGAAGGTTTAAAAAAAAAAGAAAAATTAATGAAGTATACAATATAAACTTAAATTCTAGACCACTCTAACAAAAGAAAGAAACCGCCCCAGCCAGTTTGGCTCAGCAGTTACAGAGTCAGCCCGCATACCCGAGTCGCAGGTTCGATACCGGACAAGGGCACGTACCTCGGTTGTGGTTCATCCCCAATCCTGCTAAGAGTTGGGAGAGAGGCAGCTGGTCGATGTGTCTCTCTCATGTTAATGTTTCTCTCTCTCTCTCTTTCTCTCACTCCCACTCTAAAGATAAATGGAGGAAAAAATGTCCTTGGTGAGGATTAAAAAAAAAAGAGCCCAGCCGTTGTGGCTCAGTGGTTGAGCATGGACCCATGGACCAAGAGGTCACTGGTTCAATTCCCAGTCAGGGCACATGCCCAAGGTTGCAGGCTCAATCCCCAGTAGGGGATGTATAGGAAGCAGCCAATCAATGATTCTCTCTCATCAATGTTTCTATCTCTCTCTCCCTCTACCTGCTTCTCTAAAAAAAATCAATAAAACATCTTTTAAAAGAAAAGAAAGAAACCCCTACCTCCAGTTCACTTTACACAGAAATATCTTACAATCTATCATTTACCTTTCTCTCCACCTTATAGGAAGTCCCCAGATAGGCCAACTGACCTTGCAGTAAATATGCCTATAAGGAAAGCTACTATAGACCTTGATATACCTTCTCTTTTCTGCATTCTAATACATCTTCCCATATCTCTTCTATCTTCTCTGTCTGGACAAAGATTACTTTCTTTATGCTCTCACTATAGATCAGTGGCCCTTCATCCACCTTAAGTGCTTAACTCCCTCCCCTAACAGAAACCATAGGAAAACCTCCTCCATCATCCCAGACCTTATACAAAGCTTACTGTGGTCTCTGTGCGGCGAGTGGTTCCATCATCCGAGGTCTCCACAGAGACAACAGACATGGCTCCCTCAGGGTCTTCCTCGGTGTAGGTCTCTACAATCTGCCCTGGCTCTTGCATCCTGGGGATGGTGCTATAGAGAAGGTGACTGTGATCCTATATGGAAAAGAGAAAAAAGAAAAGAGTTAATATTAAGCCATATATAGTAACAATCTATCCCAATGAGGAACACTATCACTCTAAAGACAGAGACTCCTCATGCGTCTTCTATGGACCCCAGGATTTTAGAGGGGTGGCTGTCCCCATATTTTTAACTTATGTAAAAAGGCAGAAGATACAATTTCCCAGTTCTAATAAATATGAACTGAGTTAACTATACCTCTGTCAGCAACCAAGTGACAGAGACAGCAGATTTAACTTCCCGTTTCTGGTCATTTAAGTGAATATGAACTGTGTTAAGTGCAGCTACATCTACATCTGAGTGATCCTTCAAAAAAGTTTACCCTGCCCTGGCCGGTTTGGCTCAGCGGTTAGAGCATCGACCTGCGGTCCCGAGAGGCCCGGATTCGGTTCCCGCTAAGGGCATGTACCTTGGTTGCAGTTTGTCCCCGGCCCTGGTTGGTCGTGCAGGTGGCAGTCACTGGATATGTCCCTTTCACATCTATGTTTCTCTCTATCTTCCTCTCTCTCTCCCTCCCACTCTACCTGAACAAAAAAATGAAAAAAATGTCCTCGGGTGAGGATAAAAAAAAAGTTTACCCAAAAAAAGAACTTTTAAGATGAATCAGAAAATCCCAATAAGCCATCTTCTGACTAGTTCTGTGTTATCCTTCAGGTTCTGCCCAAGGCTTAAGACCAGCCTGATTTTAGGTAGGATTTTCTACCAAGTAGACACACATCCATTCTGGAAAGGGAATACAGTAACTGAGGGTTCAAATACTGGATCAATATTCATTCCAAAATAAAAACTATATATATTCTTTGAAGCTCCACTCTTATATTTTCCTAAATAAAAGAAACTAATTATTGGGTACTTACAATGTGCCAGACACTTTACAAGACACCAATATGCTCCTGTAGGCTGGGGAAGTATGAAGATATGCATGATGCAACCCAGATCTGAAGCCAAAAGACTTACCTGGGGTCCGTTGAGTTTCAGATCTGAAAACTTCTGTCGCTCAAGGTCAGCATCGCCCACAAACCGGCCGTTCTGAAACATAGCCCACAAGAAGACAATTCATTTTGTGGCCTTCCTTTGCTCTAGCAAACATAAATGATCTTTTTTTCCAAACAGGAAAAGGGCTTTCAAGAAGATATTTGTGGCCTGGAGTCCCTCTGTCAGTACTCATAAAAGAACCACATCACTCCTTAGTCTTAGCACTTTATCAAAACTGGAATCGGACCTGGAACTCTGGCAGACTGGTCTCTGGAACATAAGAATACAAGCTCCATGAGGGCAGGTGGTTTTTGGTGGAGCAGTCAGTTTGTTCAATGATATATCCTCTTGTAGCATGAACAGTGCCTGGCACATAATAGGCACTCAAAAACAACTTGCCGAGTAAATAGCAAGGATAAGTTCCCCAGCACACAATCTTTTTGGAAAGCCATAAGAACATAAGGAAAGTTGGAAAGGCTGGGTTGGGGAGTTTCCAAAAGCCTTCTTTATTGTTCCACACATCTTCATGCTCTACTACCACTGGAAACTCCCATACCAGGCAGCTTTTTAAAGAAAAAAGCAAGAGCTATGAGTCTCCCTTTCCAAGTAGGAAGAAAATAAGTACCCCCAACTCCCTTCAAGCAAACAGATGTCTCAGCATCTTCATCATCACTTATTAAAGCCACAGAACACAATAAAAAATGTCACCCTGACGTTGTTCTGTCTTAAACAGTGGGATATATACTAAAGACAGTATACTACATAAAAATACATATGACTGCTCCTCTTCCAATAGAATACAGTGAGATCCAGCCACCTTGGGAGACTCCTCCCCAACCCTACTCCCATTGCATAGAGAGTGTAATGCTGCAGGGAGAGGAAGTTAAACATTATTTTCAGGAAGAAGGAAGGGTGTGGTTTCACTGCTGAGCAGAAGTTAAAAATAAAAGAGAGAGACCATGTAGTTATCAATCCTGGAATTCCCCACCTCCTCCAAGCCTGAGCAATCTTGATCTCCCCTTTCAATATATACCTCTCTCTCATCCCTAACCCACCATTCTGGTTTCTATAAAAATCCTAGGAACATTGCAAACACACTGCCTCCAAATTCCTAATCATCCCCCAAATGGAATTCTGTCCTCTCACCGAACAGGTTCCTCAGCATGAGGGACAGTCTCTGTCTTAAAAGTAATTAAGAAATCAGTAAAAAGGGCTACTGAAGCATGAGCACTGTTCTTAGTTCCCACCAGAGATCTCTTATAATGCAGTCTATCAGGCAATACTTAGAGGGAGATTACATACACACACACACACACACACACACACACACACACAAAACCTCAGACAGATTACATCATAGCAAAATCAGACTAGAGAAACCATAGGAAACACAAGATACTTCTTATTTCTAACACCAATTCTCCCAAGTCACATCACAGAGTCAGCCAACCCAGAGACCACTGGCTCCTGTGGTTATTTGGGTTAAATAGCAGGGCGATGCTCCCTCTCCAACTCTAACCAACAGAATTAACAATTACCTCCCCTTCCTCCAAGACATGATTTGTACAGCCAACTAAAAGAGTACACAAGAACAATATGGAGGAAGAACCCACAATCTATGGACACCGCCACACATCCTGAGTACAGGCTGTTCCCTGAAGGAAACTGAACTGGAGTTGAGAGTACAAGGTGCCCACCTTCCTCAACCACAAGCAGGCATTTGCTTTGCTGAATTTCTGATACCGGGGGAAAAAAATCAGAGAAAACAAGAGTAACTTGAGTACAGCTTCAAACTATATGATTTACCATTACTAGAATTGTGTACCAACCCAGAAATCCCACTACAGCAAAACAGGAAGTCAGATGGATGCTTCTAGAGACAAGTCCACCCAACCCAGCACAGTGACAACATTCCCTCTTAATCAGTATTTATTACCCTTGTAAACTTTCATCATAAAGCATGGGTTCTGGAAAGCCCATCACCATGAGGATAGTAGTTTCCCAAGAAGAATCATAGCCTCTCTATGACCATGCCAAAGTCCTACCTGCAGGTCTGATGGAGAGAGGGGTTACCTGATGCCGGCGGGTGAGGGTGCCGTTGGCCATGAGTGGGTTGGCATCTTGTGGTGAGACCCGGACGCGTTCCAGTTGCGCCGAGACGTGGCGCCGTTCCTCCTCCAGCGCCCGGGTCAGCTTCTCAAACTGGGCCTCTTGTTCCTTCACAGAGGCCAAGATGCTGGCGGTCGACTCCACCTCTGAGTCGTCCATGAAGGTAAGGGGCAGAGTCGCCGCAGGGCAGGGTAAAAAGGAAGGTGGCTCACAGAGGAAGGAGGAAGGAGGGAGAAGGCCCCCCTCACTTCACACTACCGGGAGAAGGTAAGAGAGAGGAGAGAAAAGATCACAGGTCAGAGAAGACAGATGAATTATTCATTCCAGGGCCAAAGATGGCCTCTTGTGGTTTTATTGCGGTGCAGAAAGCAAGCCACCACCAAGCCTGAGAACCCATCACCAATATTTGCTCAAGCAGGGTCCTTTGCCCATTATCCTCTTTAACACTCCTCCAAAAATAACTACTGAAAGGAAAGGTACAACTAGATTCAAGTCTCTACACTGCAGGTAGGAGAGGAAGAATGTGGCTAAGGGCTGCAGTCATGACATGAGATTAAAATTCTTTTTCCCTGGAAAATTTTGCTGGCATCAACTTGATCAGAGTAGTACAAACAAGCCCTTACTATCCTGCAGGGGCAAGCCACTTCTAAAGATAAAGGGACAGTTATAGACCTTACTTAACATCTGTCCCAAATCTGAACACTAAAAGTGTTCAACTAGTGGCAAAACATGCTAAATTAATATGCTAATTAAAATACCAATAGAAGTGGTAGTAGTAAAAAAAAACTTCCTACCAAAAAAGGCAGGAAACAAAATTATGGCCCTCATATTTAACATATTTATGAGGGGGTCTTTCCACTTCTCAAAACTATACTACAGTATTGGGGAATAAAATGTGTGCCTTGGCTAAAGAGATAAGGAAGCAAGAGAGCCACACCAAAAGAAAAACCCTCTATGGGTAAAAAGGTACAATTTTCAGTGTCCCTCAGTTCTTTGTGGAATATGAAAAGAAACATTAGATTCAAACTATGAAACTGTCCCTCAGAGTAGTTCATATTGTAACCTCCAATCAATCCCTAGAATTTCCTACACCTCTGTTATCCTGCAGAAGCCCTAAACCAACTATATTTTTACCTCTTATTCTAACTTGGGGTAATATCAAAATACCTACAAGGTTTATATGCACTACTAATACAATAAATGACAGTTAAATAGAAATGAAGAGCTCCCCATATCATTATTATATAAACTGCAAGTTGGCTAATAAAGGGGAGGGTCATTGTAGTCACACTGTTAGATTTAATGGGGTTTCTCTCTTGAATACCAGCTATGGCTGACTTTATGGCCAGTTCAAAATATATCAAGCTGAAAGGCAGGTTTTAGAATAAACCCTCTCCCTTATCCCCCACCCTCTCATCAACCCCTCAAGAAAAAAGACACTTAGTTTTTTTATTCTTAATAAACATATTTCCATACACACCTGTTAAGAGAAGGTCGTAATTGATTGTTTTAACACAGAGAACAGCCCAGTCTAGATTCGAAAAGTCATGGGAGAAGCATCCCAGCCACCACCACAGCAAGGAGGAAGCAGGAAGGAGAGAGCTGCAGAAATATTTGGACGAAAAATGGAAATGAGAGAAAAAATAAATATACCCAATACATTAAAAAATAAGAAGAGTGAGGGCAGGTATTGGGAGAAAGACAATCTGGGAATGGAAGGGAATAACTGAAAATATGATTTGGAATTGCTTAATATGACAAATGTCCTTTGGACTTTGCTCTGTTTTCAGATACCTGGTCCTTGAATGCAGCTTTCATTAAAACCTGGATTCTACTGTCATATCAGAGGTTATTCTACTTGTACTTATATACAGAACCAGGAGCAGGTTATAATATGAATAGAAATACTGTTACCCCCTGTTCTCAGCAACCAAATTGGAAAGAGGGAAAAAATGCTGTTGGAACGCCCTTCCCCCTCCTTTCCACCCCTAAGGCAGAAACCTCAAAGCCCAGTCCCAGCATGCCCACAAAGATATTGAGAAACCAGTGCAATAGTGTAGTGGGGAAGACATGTGGAGACTAGCCTAGGCTTTGCTTCAGTTCCCTTTCCCACGCTCCCCAGAGCCCCACCAAGCACATTTGGGCCTCTTTGCCTTAGAATACAGGCATACCTCCGAGATACTGTGGTTCAGTTCCAGATCACTGCAATAAAGCAAGTTGTAATCTTTTTGCTGGTTGAGGGTCTTGCCTTCAATTTGTGAAAAAACACATCTGTGAAGTGCAATAAAATGAGGTATACCTGTATATGGAGCATTCGGCAAACAAGAGTATCCAGAGTGATAAATGGGTGCCCAATAAACTCCCTAATTAATTTTCCATCACTAAGACTCTTTCCAGTGGATCCAGTCCTTAAATCCAAGTATGTGGTAGCCCTTTTCTAAATTCCCCTTACCTCCAGCTCTGCGCTCCCACAATCACTTATCACTCCTGTCCTTCCTTTCAGTCCAAAGCCCATTGTTACTTTCTCATATTCCCACCCTACATCCCAACAGGATACTCAAATGTCTTTACTAAGCATCCTTATTTTTTTCTAATTTTGCTCCTGTTTCATCTTCATTTCTTCATGTTAAGCCCTTGCCATATATCCACTATGTACAATGACCTATGAACCTTCCACACCAAGAAGACTCTGAGTTCAGAGTTCAGGAGAGATTCATTCTTCCAGTTCTGGTTTTCAACAGGGCCTGTACTGCAGTTACCACTCTGGTAGCCTCCACCCTGTAATTTTCTTTGCTAATAAAAGCTCAAACTACCACTACTATGGGGCATACAGTGACAACACTCCCCGCTGCACCGAGAAATCATCTGTCACCCCGCCATAAATGGCCACTTTTTGCCCTCACAACTTGAACTCAATAAAGAGTTAGGAAAAATAGTAGGAAAACTATCCAGGACTCTAGGTCAGGAAGCAGTCTCTTTTCCTATCTTCATGGCTTTAAAAGCTGACCACTTGGTTCTTATTTGGAGAAGATGACAGCACAGTTAAGTAGAAAGAGATCAGATTCCTAGGTCAAAAACATGGGAAGATTTTCTGCCTGGAAGAGGGTAGAAGCAGAGGCTATGTAGGAAAAGAATAGGACTCAAAAATCTGGTCCCAGTGCTGGCTCTGCCACTGGCCAACAATGGCAGTAAGTCACTGCCATGTTCTCATCCATAAGATGCCAATACCACCAGCCCAGTCTAACTCAGAGTTGTTGTAAGGATCAGATGAGATAATGAGTGTTATACAAATATGAGATATTAAGTTATTTCAAGAAGTAGTTTCTATCTTCCAATTACATTACTTAATGGTAATGCCTCAGCCCAAAACTATTTTGTGAACTAGTAGAAGAAATTAACTGAATCAAGAGCATAACTGGGTTCTAAGGAGTGGATGAGCTGGTTTCCCTACTCCAACTCTATTTACCAGGAGGTCCCACCTAGACCAGTGTTTCTGGGACATAGGGTGCTTCTCTAGGGCCTGGCAGTCATCATCATTTACACTTTTACTGTAAGTTCTTGAATTCTTATTTGAGGCCTTTGCAGTTTATTACCAAGGAGAAAGTTAAGGTGCAAAGAATTAACAATGACTGAATGTTTATTTTCCTGGCAATCCTTACAACAACCCTAATGAAGTTTTATTGCAAATGAGAAAACAGGTTGTAGGTGAAGAAATTACCCAAGGTCTCAGTAATAAGCAATTTTTTAATTTAATCCCAGATCTATTATATTGCACAGTCTGTGTTCTCTTTCTACTGCATGCTGTCAAGTCCAAAAAACATAAGTCCAGCATAAGATGGACAGTCCAGCCCCTCTCCCCTACAACCCTTGAGAGGATTTTCTACCAACATCACAGAAAAAATAGAAAAGGCTTCCACTTATCTTCAGATTAAAGAATCATCCACATGTCTACATAAAAGATATAAGTGTGAGAATGAAAATAAATGGGGGAAAAAGAAAGCATACTTGGGGGAAGAGAATGAAGGAATTAGGCAAGATATAAGTAACTCATAGCTCAGAGACTTAAGGAAAGATTCTTCTCCATGTCATATACATCAAATATATATGCTATAGCTAGATACAGATATATACTATAGAACAACATTTGCAAACCATTACCTGACTTTGGTAGTCAGAGGTTAGAGTGAGGAAGGTCTTATGAATCCAGACCAACACACCACTTTCCAGGTTTGCCACTTAATATTTTCAAGTAGATTATTCTTGCTCTCACTAAAAAAAAAAAAACCCCACCAAGGTTAACTCCCATAGTGAAGGGGGACAGGGCACATAAAGTGAAGCTTGCTATTCCTTTAAGACTACATTTTCTGAGAATAACTGGTTTTATTCTTAACAAGTCATAGGTCCTATGAGGCTCCAGCATTTAAGCAATGACAATAGTAAAAATTCAGTCCCTTCTATAAGAATTCCAAACCAAAAATAGTTCAAGTACCCAGATAGACCAAACAGTTGGACAATGCCAATCAGGTAGCAGAGAAAAAAAAAAAAATTACTTGCCAGTAGCACCGTCCCTGTAATAATTTGTTCTACTATAAACTGGCTGTAGAAATGTCATTTGGAATTACAGTTCTTAGCAATTAAGAATATAGACTTTGGCCTGGCCAATGTGGCTCAGTAGATTGAGTGTCATCCCATGGACTGAGAGGTCTTGGCTCCATTTCCGGTCAAGGCACATGCCTAGGTTGTGGGCTTAATCCCCAGTGGGGGGCATGTAGGAGACAGCCAATTGATATCTTTCTCTCCCTTCCTCTCTCTCTTAAAAAAAAAATCAATAAAAACATATAAAAAAGAAAACATATGGACTTTGGAATCAAACTGACTGGGTTCAAACCCCAGCTCCATTGCTTTTTAGTTATATGACTTTGGGCAAAGTACCACAATCTAAGCTTCAGGTTTCTTTTTTTGTAAAATGAGAGAAATATAACACATAGGGTAGTTGTAAAAATTAAATGCGACAATCCATATAAAGTACGAAGAAAAATGTCCTGACACACAGAAAGCTATTAGTGTTGTTACTAATACAAACAGTACTATGAATAGCAACACAAGGGACTCAAGTTTTGGTGGTGTTGGTAGGGCTTTTGAATAAACAACACATCTCCACATGCTCCACTCTCCCATCTACAGTAGTCCTGTAAACTGCAGGAATTCTTTTTTTTTTTTAATTTTTTTTCCCTTTATTGATTTTATTTATTTATTTATTTAATCCTCTCCCGAGGATATTTTTTCATTTTTTGTTCAGATACAGTGGGAAGGAGAGAGAGGAAGAGAGAGAGAGAGAAACATCGACGTGAAAGGGACACATCGAGTGGCTGCCATCCGCACGACCCAACCAGGGCCAGGGACAAACTGCAACCGAGGTACATGCCTCTTAGCGGGAACCAAACCCAGGTCTCTCTGGACTGCAGGTTCACACTCTAACCACTGAGCCAAACCGGCCAGGGTTCCTTTATTGATTTTAGAGAGAGGAAGTGAGAGGGAGAGAAAGATAGAAACATCGATGAGATAGAACATCAACTGGCCACCTCCTGCATGCCCCTCACTGGGGATCAGGCCCACAACCTGGGCATGTGTCCTGACCGGGAATCAAACCAGTGACCTCTTGGTGCATGGGTCGATGCTCAACCACTGAGCCATACTGGCCGAACTGCAGGAATTCTTTATACTCTCAAAGGGAAAAACAAGCCCTGGCCGGTTTGGCTCAGCGGTTAGAGCATCGGCCCTTGGACCAATGAGTCACGGGTTCAATTCTGGTCAAGGGCAGCTACCTCAGTTTCGGTTTGTCCCCAGCCTGGTGGGGTCGTGCAGGAGGCAACCAGTCAATGTGGCTCTATTACATCAATGTATGTTTCTCTCTCTCTCTCCCCCTCCTTCCCTCCCTATCTGATAATAAATAGAAAAATATTCTCAGGTGAGGAATTTAAAAAAAAATGCAAAGGGCCCTGGCCGGCTTGGCTCGGCAGTTAGAGCATCGGCCTGCGGTCCAGAGAGACCCAGGTTTGGTTCCCGCTAAGGGCATGTACCTCAGTTGCAGTTTGTCCCCGGCCCAGGCTGGTCGTGTGGGTGGCAGCCACTCGATGTGTCCCTTTCACGTCAATATTTCTCTCTCTCTCTCTTCCTCTCTCCCCCTCCCACTCTATCTGAACAAAAAGTGGAAAAATATCCTCGGGTGAGGATAAAAAAAATGCAAAGGGAAAAACAAAATCAAACTCCAGACTAAGGGGTCAAAAGACCTGAGTTCAAGTATTGACTCTGCCAAAAATTAGCTGTGAGAACACAGAGAAGTTATAACTCCTGTAAGCTTCCATTTCTATTACTTTCCAGAGTTGAGGTTTACATATAAAGCCAGAGTTGAGGCTAATACATATAACACTTTAGGCTGGATGACTCTGAACCTCTCTGTACCGCCATACAATTCAGATAAGTATATCCAAAGACATGACCAGAATTAGGCAAGCAAGCCACTGAGAAAAGAGGAAAAATTATTTGTCCTGAGAATTCTAAACCCCACAAAATAGTCTTTGGGTTCTTAGGCAAGAAATGTTATCTTCCATAGCCAGCCCCAAAATCAGCTTTCCTCTTTTCTTCCTATTCATTCATTATGAAATCAAAACCAATGTCACAAAGTTATGTTCTCCCTCTAAAAGCAATGATAAGCAAAACTCCTCTTCCATGTCATCCTAGGGATTTTATGACTATTTTTTTTTAATCCTCATTCAAGGAGGGAGGAAGAGAGAGAGAGAGAGAAACATCGATGTGAGAGAGACACATCGACTGGTTGCCACCCACACAACCCCAACCGAGGCAGAGGACAAACTGCAACCCAGGTACGTGCCCTTAGCGGGAACCAAACCCAGGACTCTCTGGTCCACAAGCTCACGCTGTAACCTCTAACCACTGAGCCAAACCAGCCAGGGCCATCCTAGAGATTTTAAATGTTTTGTTTTTTGGGGGGTTTTTTTGGTACGTGCCCCTAGTGGGAACCAAACCCGGGACTCTCTGGTCCGCAGGCCAATGCTTCAACCGCTGAGCCAAACCAGCCAGGGCATTGTTTTATTTTTTAAAGCATAATGATCCCCTCCTACTGAAGAACATTGACCAATATAGCACCTGTAATACTACAGAACTGTATTACATAACATTCAAGCCAAGAAAGGTAGGTCTTCTAGATACCTAAAAAGTATTAATTTGCCTTAACTGGCATTTGCCCCAAAATTCAATGCAATTATTCTTGTTCAACCACGCAGAGAAAAATGCCATTTCACTCTTAAAATAAAATATATTTTGTCAATAGTTTTTCCATGGCTTCTTATCACAAGGAGTGCTTGTACCACAGTCCAAAGCCTAAGTAACCCCCTCACCACCACCATCTGATCTTGTACCATCAGAAGCTCAGTCAGACAATTCTAGTATTTCTCCCTTGGCTGGGAAGTCTCACTCCGGCACTGACCCTAAAAACCTGGCATGATTTGCATTAAGACTAAAGGAAACTCTGCTCACTGTACAAACTCATTTCAACTGAGCACTTCTCAGAGTTACTAAAATGATAGTCTGGAAATGGCCTTGTTTGGATGTTAGCAATTTCTGCACTTCCTTGTGGATCTTTCATGCCCTGCTTCTCCCGGTAAGGGCACCCAAAAGGTTGACTGAAGGAGTTTCACTCTTACAAAGATCTCACTGTGTCTTTGATGAGTAAGGACATCTGGCAAAGAGTGATACATTATATCTGATTGTAGTTTCAAAGAAAAGAAGGAAAATACATACATAAAAGTGTTTTGTTTTGTTTTGTTTTTTTGGTACATGCCCCTAGCGGAAACCAAACCCAGGTCTCTTTGGTCCGCAGGCCCATGCTCCAACCCCTGAGCCAAACCAGCCAGAGCCATACATAAAAGTTTTTAAACTACTACTTGTTAAAGAGGTTGAGCTGGCCCAAAGTTACCTTGTCAGGATTTAAAGTTTTACTACTGACTTAAAAAAAAAAATCATCTTAACCCTAAATTCGGAAACCAGATGGTATATTCCTCTTTCTCTCTTTCCGCCTCCCAAGTATTCGGGGAACCCCCCAAACTGTAACATACTAAAATGGCTAAATGCTGGACTGGCTTTGAAGCAAAGGAAGGGTGTGGCTCTCACCTAGTGAGGGGGCCCAGGACCGAAAGGGTATGGAAAAGAAACAAAACCTGCTTCTCTCTAGAGCATGTATGACACACACAGGACTGGTCTAACAAGTCCTCTGATCTCTCAGGCCAGGCCTCCTCCTTCTCCTCCCCCATTACCCACGTGCCTCTCCAAGGCCCACCACTGGGGCAGATTACACAGAATTTTCTCTCAATCCTGAGAGTCTGAGACACACTAAATTACTTACCTGGATCCCTGTTGCAACCCTGCCAAAGGCGCCTCACTTATCCTTATAAGGAGAAAGCAGAGCATTAGGGAGAGGCCGATAAGAAAACAAAGATAAGAGGGAGGGGCAAAAACAGAGGGAGGTGTCAGACTGGAGGAAGGGGAAAGGCCAATTGCCTTTCCCCTCCTACTAGGAGAAAAAGAGGGAGATCAGGAACACAATGGGCAATGAGAAAAAGTCTAATCAAAATGGAAAGGTATTTATTTGACTCTTGTGTCATAAAAGAGAAACCCTAAAATTAACTAGGACACCTTATATCCTTCCCTACCCTAGCGGAGAAAAAAATTTTTCATGGAAAAAAAAACAAAAACTTAACCTTAGGGTTTTTACTAGAGAGATCACTCGAGTGAGCTCATATTCCTTTTTTAAAGAGGCAGATTCTCACCAACCACTTTACTTTCTATCTATGGCATTCCCACCATCTCTTTGCCCATCATTTGATGATCACTTGGAAAAGTTAGAAGCATGTAACTGAGTCATATTTACATAGTCCTGCTTCCTCAAAGCCCTTTGAAAAGAGCAAGAAGATACCCCTACTATCAGGTGTAGAATACAGCTCCCTTCTGAGACAAGTAACAAAGAGAAAGAAGGTGTTAGTCTAAAAGGAAATCAGAGGAAGTGTGAAGGTACTATTTCATCTGTAGGACAGAGAGCTGAAGGAAATGTTTCTCAGTATCTTTGTTTTTTGTTTTTTTTTTTTAATCCTCACCCGAGGACATTTTTCTATTTTTTGTTCAGGTAGAGTGGGAGGGAGAGAGAGGAACAGAGAGAGAGAGAAACATCGATGCGAAAGGAACACATCGAGTGGCTGCCACCCGCACGACCCAACCAGAGCCGGGTACAAACTGCAACCGAGGTACGCGCCCTTAGCGGGAACCGAACTGGGTCTCTCAGGACCGCAGGCCGACGCTCTAACCGCTGAGCCAAACCGGCCAGGGCCTCAGTATCTTTAAATAAAAAAATCTGACCTTACAGGGGAAGAAAACTTGTGAGTTGCAATTATTAATCTCTCCCTATAAGTTATCATATATAATCTTCTCAGCAACTTCTGAGGTGATATTGGCCCCCCCTTTTTTATTTATTTATTTATTTATTTATTTATTTATTTATTTTTAGAGAGAGGAAGGGGGAGGGGAGAGAGAGAGAGAGAGAGAGAAAGAAACAGCAATGTGAAAAACATTGGTTGCTTCCTGTATGTACCCAGAGTGGGGATCGAACCTGCAACCTAGGTACGTGCCCTGACTGAGAATTGAACCTGTGACCTTTTGGTGTATGGAACAACACTCCAACCAACTGACCTACTCAGCTAGGGCTATTTTTTTTTTTTAATTGGTCCCTTTTTAAACTATATATCAGAAGTATTCAGTATCCTGCCCAAGGCCATATAGCAGTAAGTGTTGGGAAAAAATCTGTTCTATTCCAAGTCCATGTTCCTTCTCCTGGACAGAGTGAAAGGAGTATGAACTTTCTATGCTTCTTGTGATTAAGTCACTCTAACTCCAACAGCATTGACCAAAAGTAAACCTGAGACAGGAGGAGAGGGAGGTGAGAAACGATGGGGTGGAGGCAGCTAGACCTTTGGTCTTACCTTCACTTTAAAAAGCAAGACCTGCCCTAGCTGGTTTGGCTCAGCAGTTAGAGCGTCAGCCCATGGACCAGAGAGACCCAGGTTTGGTTCCCATAAGGGCACAAACCTCGGTTTCAGTTTGTTCCTGGCTCTGGTTAGGGTTGTATGGGTGGCAACCACTCGATGTCTCTCACATCAATGTTTCTCTCTCTCTCTTCCTCCCTCTCTCCCTCCCATAAAAATAGAAAAAATAAAAGAAATAAAAAGCAAGACCTTTCTCAATTCTGGGGAAGAATAGCTTGCAATCTACCTCAGATTTCCTATTTTATAAGGAACAAGAACTCAGGAGGGATGGTGGGAGGGACAAAAGTAGTACTACTTTGTACAGATACAAAATTTGGACAAAATCACTTAACTTTCTCCTGGAAGTCCTGTTCTAGAAATCTAGCTACATGACATATTCCCTAAAAGAAAATCTAATCACAAACATCCCTATTCTCATATTTAATGTGACATCTCACTAAACCAAACACAGAGATCAGAGTTGAGATGGAAAACAGAAGGAACTAGAAGCAGGGAAGATTGTGCTAGCCAGCATCAGAACGAACAGAGGGGAGGGATTGTTCTGGTGGTATGTTAGCAATCTGCCTCTAGGGCAGCTGTCCTCCCCAGCAATCAAAGGCTGGTTTGTATGTGTGTGCTCTGGGGCTAGCCAGCTTGGCAAGAAGTTTAAGGACTCAGCCACCCAATCCACGGTGAGAAGAGATGCCCATTTCACAGCTGGAATAGAGGGCAAGAGAAAAGACAAAACAAGGGGAAAAAAAGGAAGGAGGAGGGGAACAGAGAAGTGCTACAGGTGCTATTTCAATCTAGACAGTGGGGGAGAAAGTCCCAGAAAACTACCAACCATTCCCTAGTTATGTGCAGAGACTTGCCAGTACCTCTCAATACTGAAATCAAAGAATGGATAGGATTCTCCAGATCCGAATGTAGTAGGGTGCCAACTGAAAAGATGAGACCCTAAAACGTAGGGCCCTAGCAAAGCCTTTCAGACCCAACAAAGTTATCTGCAACATATACAGTTTAAAAATTATATGAACATCTATCTCCTTCTAGAATTCCTTTCTTAATTAAATCCTAGAGATCTATAAATAATAGTAGCACACACAAAAACTCAGTGAGATCCCCAATGCTAAGAGATGGAGGACATTTATGTAACTCAAGTGCTAAAATGCAAAAGGCCACAGTCAGAATTCACACTCCCTAATCCCTCAGAGTAGCTAGATGCTCTGAGACCCATTAGACACACAAAGGCTGCTCTCTTCTCAGTAGAGTCCTGCAGCAGAGCTCCTCTCCAGGGACAAAGAGATTTCACAGGAGAACCACAAAGACATCGCCCCTCTCCATTTCCCCACTCCCAGCTTTCTCACTTCCTGTCACAGTAGCACCAGACCACAGTCTCCCAGAAACAAACAAATACAAAGTGCTGGATTCTGGGCTACAGGCCAACCGCATTCCAGGGCATCCTGTCTACCAATCACCAGCCAGAGCTCCCACTTTGCCCTGCTCAGTTCCTTATCATGTTCGGGAAAACAACCCTCCTCCCTGCCCCAAGCCAGCACTGCACAGGACAAAGCTCAGGCCTTTAAGAATCAGCAGAAAGATATTGTGTATGGATCTAGGGTTTGGAGGGGGTGAGGGGATTTTTAAGATTCCTACTTGGCAAGTTTCTTCACTTTGGAGGCACTGCACTGGGGATTTTAAAGCTACTGCTGCTATTATACTCAGCTCAGCTACATGTAATATCTCCCAAAGAAAGCTTCATCATGACAATCTGATCTCCAACCTGGATTCAGTCAATGGAATATTCCCACCTGGAGAACTACTTTAGGACACATCCTCTGTCACCTTCTCCATCACCCAATTCCACTGTTTTCAAAATCTTTCAAACACTTTTTCCTACAAACATAAAGCTGATTCCTAAGAGGCCCCACAAAGAATAAACAAAGGCAGCAGTCTCCACCCTACAAAGAGGCAGGATATATAGGTACCAGCAGGTGCTAGGAGCAAAGTTCCCTACTCCCCTAGGGAATGAGAGGACCACTAAGAATTGCACAGTAGCCCTGGCAACAAAGAGGTCAAGACGGCAACTTGAGCTTTTTTTGCTCACCACTCCCCCACAATGGGTCAAGGGCCATAGATTCGGAACCTAGCCAGAAAAGAAAGCCTCCCTTCCTAATAAGGGTCCTCAGCTGCTTCCAAGAATGGGATAAATGATACATTTTTCCATTATCTTGTACAAGCCCAAAGGACGTTAGCCCTAAAACCCCAGATGCAAAGATACAGACAGAAGTCAAATTCTGTTAGCCAGAGATTCTTTTTATTTTTTAAATTTTTTCCCCTCCTTTGTTGATTTTAGAGAGGGGAAGGGAAAGGGAGAGATAGAAACATCGATGAGAGAGAACATCGACTGGCTGCCTCCTGCATGCCCCCGCCCCCGGGGATTGGGCCCACAACCTGGGCACGTGTCCTGACTGGGAATCCAACCAGTGACCTCATGGTGATGGGTAGATGCTCAACTACTGAGCCACACCTACCAGACAGCCAGAGACTCTTAAAATCCAAAATAACATCCTTTGCCCAAAGGCTCAATTCCCTTGGCATAAAGCACAGCACAAGGCTCAGCAGAGTTCTCCAACCAGAGGGATATTCCAGGCACCTGATTAGTAATACACTATCATCTTTTCTCCTCCCTTTCTCCTAGATTCCTTCCCCTTCTTGGATCTATTAAAAGTACTTTGGACTAAACCCTGACTTAGACAGTACATGATCAAAAGGAACTAAGTCTAAAACAGCACAACTTAGAAGAAATTAGTCCATGTCTGGATCTCATATAGCTAGGCAGAAAGAAATAGGACAGGAACATAACACAAGAGTCAGCCATTCTAAGGCTAGATAGAAAAGAGAATATTTAGCAACACTATGTTTTAGAACAGAATTTCAACAGTAGGTCCTAGCTACTGCAAACTTTATCAATGAAGCACACAAAAGCAATAGTTTAAGATCTCTTACTTGGCATTGAATCAGACTAATTCCCTATTTCTCTCAAGAACAACTGAAAAATTAGTTACAACTGTTAGTATTCTTATCAGATTCTCCCTCATTCAAAGCAGGCCAAATAAATCAGTCAATTAATACTATAATGGGAGGTGGATACACAAAAGCAGATAAAAATAGTAGAGTCTAGTAGGAGAGCTTTCTGAGATATTTAAAGAGAGAGAGAGATGTAAAAGACACACCCCAGAAATATAGAACTAGACACACCTAGATCAATGTTGCTGCTCCAAAAGGATGCTTGACAGGTTCTCTGCCTCAAATTGAGCAGGTGAGACAGAAAAGGAGTGCTGACTCAGAAACACAGTCACCCCAGGGTATGAGAGAGAAAGGAGCCCAGTACAGCCAACTGACTACAATTCAGCATGACTTCACCAGAGGTTCTGGTTCTAATTGTATCTCTAGGTGTTAGCAGACATTTGGGAAAACCCACCAAAGGAATAATGAATGGGTAAGAAGAAAGTCAATGGAGGGGCCCAAAGACTTAAGCTGAATACTCAATGGTTGGAAAAGCATGAATCTGTTTTGCTAACTTTCCACATACCCCTTTCTCACCAAATTAGGTCCAAAGCTGAAAGAACTGGGGGGAGGGGAAGCAGAGAAAAGAATGTTATTGGGAAAGGTTTAGCTACATTCCAACTAGCCAACATCTCGCATAGAATTAAGAGTGCCTGAGAATCCAATCCCACTATATGAGAGTTGCTGGGACTCTGCTAACACACATCCAAACTATCTGCCACCCGCCATCCCCCACCCGCCACACTCTGAAAAGAAGAGTAATTGAGATAGCTTGATGAAGGCACCAGCTGTTTCCACCACTATCCCTCCCCCCAACTCCAGAGACCACAGTTCAAACTCACATCAAACACTTAATACAATTGACGGGCCAGTAGGAAAGAGAAGCCTGGACTAAAATAGCAGGAAGAGTGCCAACTGGCCCCACTTAGAAGGAATGCTTTCTTGGCTCAATTTAAAAATAAGAAACCTTTGTCATCCACTCCCCTCTGCCCAATTATGTTCTCCTTTCCACAACCTACCCCTCAGTGTCAAATGGATTTCAGTTTCTTCTCTACAACTCCCTGATCTATTTTCAAATGTCAGAAAATACAAGGGAGGTATAAGTTTGAATGTAAAATAATATCTGAGAGATTGGAAGGCTTCCTGGACTGCAACAGCCAAACCTAGTACAGAGCTCCCACTTAAGGGCAAGGAGACAGGAGCTCACAGAGCACCCTTCTCCCCGTTTCAAGTAAGGAAAGAAGGGAGGAAACATTATGTTTCCACACTTGAACATTAATGATAACCCAATTTCTCAAAACATGGGTGGCCAGTTAAAAGTATTAACTCGATCAGCCCCTCCCCACCTACATTCTAAGTTGACCAGTTAGCCAAGGAGGAAGGGAAGGAAGCCAGAACTTCCTTTACAGACAGGAAGTAACATTAGCCCTTCCTGTTGAGTTTTAAACAAATTGTCCAGTTGAGTTTCAATGTTAACATCCTCTCCTGAATTTGTTCCACAATTTCAAAATGGAGAGGGGAAATAAGATATCTAAAAGTTTCCCTTCCCCCTAATAGGCAAGTCCTCCATACCATGCTAAGTGCTGGCATAACCCCCAAGTCAGGTGGTAACATCTGTAATTCCAAACAACACAGGATGCCGTGATAGAACACTTAAAATTAGCTACCTGCTCACCATGTCCACTACCACAAGCTATTCTTTACTCCTCATACTAATAAAATGACCACCCACCTAAGAAATCACATAGATATGTAGCTTAACTCAAATGTTTATGTTTTGTGGTCTTCAAACCTGAATAAAACTCACCTGGAAAGCTTTTAAAAAAATAAATAACTCTCGTCCGGCTGGTGTGGCTCAGTGGTTGAGCATCGACCCATACACCAAGAGGTCACCAGTTCAATTCTCAGTCAGGGCACATGCCCAGGTTATGGGCCGGATCCCCGTAGGGGGACATGCAGGAGGCAGCCTATCGATGTTCTCGCTCATAGATGTTTCTATCTCTCTCTCCCTTTCCCTTCCTCTCTCTCTAAAATCAATAAAGAAAAAAAAAAATTTTATTAAATAAATAACTCTCCCAAATCTACCTTTCCATCCCCCATACCTCAATACCTAAAGAGAATGCCTGGAAATTTATATATATATATATATATTTTTTTTTTTATCCTCACCTGAGGACATTTTTCCGTTTTGCTCAGACAGAGTGGGAAAGAGAGGAAGAGAGAGAGAGAAACATTGACTCAAAAGGAACACATAGAGTGGCCGCCTCCCACACAACCCCAACCAGGGCCGGGGACTAACTGCAACCGAGGTACGTGCCCTCAGCGGGAACTGAATCCGGGTCTCTCTGGACCGTGAGCCAACGCTCTAACCGCTGAGCCAGGGCAGAAATTCATATTTTTTAAATGCCCTCAAAGTGATTCTGATAGTCACCTGTCGGGAACCACTATACTGGCCTATCCCTGACAACCCTCTGACTACCACATTCCTCTTGCAAAAAGGGCAATGGTTATAAAATACATTATTTGGGCCTGCTTTAGTGTTCACCAGACAGCTCAGGTCATTATTAAATCTGAATTAGAGGCTCTTTGAAAGCATGGATTTAAATATAAGGATAGATGGAATGACACAATTCTAAACCCTATATTCTAGACTCAGAATCTAGAAAGAAAAACTGCCTCCCTTCTTTGGAATCCTGAGTTGCTATACTGGAAGATAACCCTACTTACATTGCAGATTGGGCAAAAAGATTGTTTTTTAAACCACTCTGTTTTACTTTCCTCCAAGGAACAAAGAGCTGTACTACTTTTTGAAAGATTGATTTGATATTCCATCTCAAAAGAAGTCCAAAAGTTCTAAATCTAGCATTTAAGATCCTAGATAATTCTAGCCCAGCTGACAACATAATAGAAATAACCAAAATCTCTGGATTCAAATGTTACCCTTGATACTTATCCAAGCAATTCATTTTAACTTCTGGTTTGAGTAAGATTAAGTAAGTATCAAACTGTTCTTAGAAAAACCATAAAGAGAAATATTTCCTACAAGGTAGCATGCATCTGTGTCACTAAAGATTTAGGAAAGAAGTCCTGGCCGGTTTGGCTCAGTGGTTGGAGCGTCGGCCTGCAGACCAGAGAGTCCCGGGTTCGGTTCCTGCTAGGAGCATGTACCAAAAAATTAATTAATTATTTGTTAAAAAAAAAAAGAAAAGAAAAGATTTAGGAGAGAAGAATGGCACTGAATAAGATACTTTAAGACAACTAAAAACATCTATAAATGTTGACATATGTAATACATATGTCATGTAATACATATCGAGCAGTTACTTTAAAGCAATTTCAAAATTTGGGGGAATCTGTGATTGCCTAGAATATTTCCTATGCAAGATGATAACAGTTACCTGACCAAAGGAAATGGAAGGGGGGGGGGGGTAGTTTCATGATTGAGGTCATCTCCCAAGGATGATATTAAGTAACAGGACGACAACTAGATAGGTATAATTAAAGGGAAGCACAGAGGGTAAACAAGGTCAAGTTCCAGAGCTAAATTCTAAACAAGAGAGAGAAAGGGAGACAGGAAGACTCCTTCACCTCCCCTTTACTGAGGGATCGACTAGCTAAATCAGAAATCTAGAGGGAAAGTAAAAATGGATGATTCAAGACACAAGTACTCTGGCCCTGGACAGTTTGGCTCAGCAGTTAGAGCGTCGGCCTGCGGTCCAGAGAGACCCGGGGTTCAGTTCCCACTAAGGGCACGTACCTTAATTGCAGTTTGTCCCTAGCCCTGGTTGAGTCGTGCGGGTGGCAACCACTCGATGTGTCTCTTTCATGTCGCTGTTTCTCTCCCTCTCCCTCTCTTCCTCTCTCTCCCTCCCACTCTATCTGAACAACAACAACAAAACGAAAAAATGTCCTCAGATGAGGATTAAAAAAAAAAAAGACACAAGTACTCTGGTAATAAAAAATCCTTTTACTTTCTCATATGGGGTTATCACAAAACATCACTAGTTGGTGCTTCTTCCTTAATCCTACCAAAGTCAACCAGGCCAAGTAGTTCAGTATATGCTTATTAACCTTTATTGCTTGAACATACATATGGAAAGGGAAAAAAAGACAGTTATCAGGAATGACCATCTCCCCCAATGTGTAAGACAGAAATATGGATGTGGTGACCTATAAAGTGCTCCCTGACTCCTTGCCATCTTACAGAATGAATGAATGAATAAATGAATGAATGAATGAATAAATAAAGCGCTCCCTGAAAGTCATTATATCCCAGTGATTAGGGCTTTGGGGGAACCAGGAGTCTTTTGGTCAAATAAGCAAAGGAAAAACAGCAGATAAGTAGAGCAGGCATAATATTTGGTTAAAAGCACATAACCACACCAACAACAATCCAAAAGGGAACTGTACCGGATCTAGGTTGTTACTTCTCCTATTCACAGAAATCTACGTAAATAAGAAGATGGAGAAATACATTTCTCTAGGGAAGAAAATTTTGACCCCACTTCCCAAATACATTATTCTAAGTAACTGCTTATTTTAAGTAATTGCCCTACTATTATTCTCCAAGACAAGGGTCATCAACCTATGCAAAATCTGCTACTCTGCAAATTATTAGCTGACTATACTCACATGAACTTCTGCAATGGGACAAAGATGGCAGCTAGGTCAGATGTTGCTTCAATTCCTTACAAGTACACAAAAGTTAACAGCTACTGTCTACAAGGTCTGAAGTGAGAAAACAATTTTCTTTGTACTGTATAGTGCATGATGAGGTCCTATTTTATCCTACCCTTTCCTCCCCCAACACAAACCCAATGGACCTCTCTGAATTAAGTCTACTTCCCACAGCTCTTGCTCTCTGGTAAAAACCAGCCTCAGGGCCTTTGTACTTTCTACTCATATATGTGACTTCGCCCTAATTTCCTTTAGGTCTCTCTCAAACATACCTTTAAGTGAAGCCTTCCCTGACCACATTCCCTCTTTGAGCTTATTCACCAACTTACATATTCTGCTTTATTTTTTTCTCAATAACATACTGTGTATTTGTTGCTTATTTATTTGTCTCTTTCAACTGGAATGTAAGCTCCATGAGGTCTTTTGGTACATATACTGTTTATTCTAGTGCATGGCATACAGCAAACTCTCAAATTTCTTTTGAATGAATAAAGATGTTTTACTTTGTTAATGAAAACAAATAGTTAAATTTTAGAAAAATATATCAACTTTACTCCATTTTTGTTGCTATAACACTCTTTCCTAATTGTTATCTTAGGCCCATCAAATGGGGTCTCCTGTAGCTTCACCTGCAGATTTGGCTGACCTTCAGGAGGGTAGATATTCAAATAACCAACTCTGCCCTGATTTAACAAAGTAGAACAGCAGAGGGGTTACAGAACTCCCATTCCAACAAAGAAACAGTGGAAAGAAATCAGATTGGCATCAACTGCTCCTTTAAAATAGACTACTCTATTTTAAAAGTGTGCTGAATATACACCAGCTACTTTATTTCAATGAGATTTATTTCACTTGCAATGAACTGTAGGTGCTTTGATAAAGGTATTGAAAAGTTGACCTAGTTTCTATAACAATGTCCTATGTCCACAACCATCAGAATATATTTCGGTTTCTTAAAATACAAGCTCCCTAAAACAAAAATCTTTTCACTCCACAAAGAACTCTCAATGTGCTACTGTGTTCCAATGTAGAACATGGGAAGCATGCACATACTGGTATTTACTCTGGGAAAAGTAAATTTCATTTGCTCTACTGTCAAATGAACCAAAATGAGTAATTAATAGCAAACGTGGATGAAATCTGAAAAATCAAAGATAAAAGTGAATCTGAATTACTGACAGAGATCAACCTTCTTAGATCACAATAATTAATCCTAATCTAGATCAAATTAAAATAAACCAGAAGCAGTATCCTAATATTTGTACCTTTGGCACGAGTACAATTTATTCTGTAATAAAAATCAGAAACTTTTTCCATATTAAGTGTTAGTGAGGCAAAGTAACAACCATAAAGATCAACAACCTAAGGGGAAAAAAAGATAGGGCAGGCAAAGGGAGACACCAGACACCAGAGAATGGGCAAGCAAACAAAGTGGAGAAAACATAGGAAAATCAGTAGAGGGAAATGTGGGTTAAAAAATGTGGAGAGTTGGGTGGGGGAGTTATGACAGGAAGCTATGAAGTGCCAGTAGAAATTAGGTTAAATACTATTTGGAATTCTAGTTTCATGGGTTATTTAGTATGAGGAAAAGGAAAAAAAACAGGGCTGGAAGAAACCGAGAAGTTTCTAAGCAAGGCTACATTTAACACATATATATTTCCCACAGGCCACAGGTTGGGAGAGCAGATCTCTCTCTCTTTTTATTGATTTTTTAGAGAGGAAGGGAGAGAAACATCGATGTGAGAAATATTGATTGACTGCCTCCTGAGCGCCCCCTACTGGGGATCAAGCCCACAATCTGGGCACCCCAAATCGAACGGGGACCCCTCAGTCCATGGGACGATGCTCAATCCACTGAGCCACACTGGCTGGGCAAAAGCAGACCTCTTCCTTAGAAGCACACTTCTTACAGGAAGCACTGATGAAATTTCCACATGTCTCAGTTTTACAAATTCCATAAATAAGGATTGAAATAGATAATGTTTCCTGAACATAAAAGAGAAAGCTTTATTTCAAGAAAAGGGATAGTAAAAGCCTGCCTTCATTTCTATGTAATTGTTTCCTGTACAACCACTCATAATGAAATGTTATCCTACAAAATCCTGGTTGAACAAGTGAGACTTCAAGGTAAAGAATCTGGTTCAAAGTCAAAAGTAATAAACCCAAACTAAGCTTTATCAATCCATTCTCTGCCAAAATTAAAGTTTACCCTAGGATGCTAGAGTTGTCTCTTACAGATACAAAAAGATGAGAGAAACTTGTATTGCTGTTTTTTTCCTAAAGCATCCAAATCTCTGAAGAAATCACTGCAAGATATTCAAGCTTTGCCACCTGTTCTTTCCCCACTCATACCGCACTCTATTAAAAGTTATCCATCCATCCCCACAGCACCCTTATTTTGGACAACCACACCCACACAGCTCCCCAAACTTGCCTATTACTAAAGATACTTGTTTTCCCATTAAAAAAAAAAGTTAGCTTATCTATCCAGGAAGCCCATTTATTCTGTAATATAAGTATCCATATACACCACAGAACCTCGGTTTTTTGTGTTTTTTTCTGTATTGATTTTAGACAGGGAAGAAGGAAGAGGGAGAGAGAGAGAGAGAAACATTGATGAGAGAGAAAACTGACTAGCCACCTCCTGAATGCCCCCCACTAGGAATTTGGCCCACAATCTGAGCATGTGCCCTGACTGGGTTTCAAACCAGTGACCTCTTGGGTGCATGGGTCAACGCTTAACAACTGAGTCACACCTGCCGGGCAAGCCCCAGGTTTTAAGAGACCTTAAAGGGCATTTATTCCAACAGACAAATGACATTTGAGTTCATTTAAAGCATCCATTCTAATAGGAGGCACTTACAAGGTATTACCATCAGCTGGGCACTGTTCTATAGATTTTAAATATATTAAATCACTTAATCGTCACAACAATCCTATGAAATGGTTAATATTATTGTCCTCATTTTACAGACAAGGAGACCAAGGCATAGAGCAATTAAACACTTTACCCAAGATTACACGGCTAGTAAGTGGCAGAGCAACATTTGAACCCTGGCAATCTGGCTCCAGCATCAATGCTCTTAACTGCCATGCTATGCTGTCTTGCCTCTCCATATTTATGGAACTCTCAGATTGGAAAATCCTGTGTGGTCAGCATACTGATAAAAAAATAAAGAACATCTGTTCCAAATGTTAACTGGTGTGTAAATGAATTATTGCACTATTCTTGCAACTTTAAGTTTAAAAATTTTCTAAATTAAAAGTTAAAAGTTGCTTTTATCATCATAGAATGGGACATGTTTTGTGAAAGTAATGACCATATTACCTGTTGGCCAGCAAAGGCAGCTTTTAAAAAAGAAAACTCTGAACCCTTATAATGTCCCCACTACATGCCTGATCTAAATTGGCCATATCATTTAAGTCAGACTGAAGGGCTCACTGGAGCAGAAGTGGCCCTAAAAATGGGGAACACTGTCCCTGAACCAGAATAGTAAATGTTGGCCCTGTTTTCAATGCTTAATATTTTATAATCAACAACATGCAATTCGAAGTAAAATTAGAGAGAAAAATTTCTTCCAAAAATACATTATACAATATAACGAAATACAAATCAATCCATACTTATTTCCCCTTGTTAGTTCTAACCAGAACAGTTGTTTTTCCATCCTAATAATCTCCCTGCCAGGCTACCTCAATGCTCTCTATTGGAAACCTTGAAGGCAGCTGCATTTAGGCAGAGCAATCCCTATTTCAGCTTCTCAGGCACTTAATCCCTTTTGAGAGGAAAGAGAACATGAAATCACACACTGATTACCTAAGATTCATTCCTTTAGGCAAGTTTCTTGTTACTATTATTTTTTTAAATCCTCACCTGAGGATATTTTTCCATTTACCTACAGATAGTGATACACCAACTGGTTGCCTCCCACAGGACCTGGACCAGGGCCGAGGACCAAACCGCAACCAAGGTATGTGCCCTTGACCAGAATCAAACCCAAGACTCTTTGGTCCAAGGGCCAATGCTCTAACTACTGAGAAAAACGGCCAGGAGTTACTATTCTAAATTATCCATGAAAATTTGAGTTCTTAAACTCATAAACTGCCCAATACACACACGTGAACAAAATCTCCTGGAGGAAGCAGTGATATCCAGTGATATCAGAACACACTTTCATTGAAACACTGATGTTCAAACTATCATCGCAAGCTTTTTATGTTTTTATTAACAAGTATACAAACCACTCACTTCTGCCAAAAGCAATACTTCCCTGGTGCCACCCTAATATGTTTAAGGTAACCAGTTCTTCTTCTCTAGAAATGGCTACATTAAGATTTCTGTGGTTGAAGTTAAAGTTGACTCCATTATGAAATGAACTGAAATGACCCTTATTTTTTTATACTATTCTTTGGACTGCTAGCCCAGAAAGGAAACACGTTATTAAAGAAAAATTAAAATTTTAAATCTTCAATATTTTCAGAAACTTGACTTAAAAATGGAATGTGGGAGATGCGTCAAAGGTTGAAACTACAGAATACAGTAAAAGTTTCAAAATTACATTGCAATTTTATTAATCTAGGTGGTATTGCTTCCTATCTCAATTTCCTTTCAGCCTTCCCCACAAAGGTCCCTCACTCATTCCATCAAGTACCTTATTTAACCAAAGATTACTGAGCACCTCCATATATATCAGACACTAAGGTAGTTGGAAAGAGAATATAGAGATAAGACAGTACCTACACTCAAGCAGCTCACACTCTGGAGGGAAAGACAAAAATAAATAGACAATTTCAATACAGTGTGATAAACATTCTAACTACCCGCTATAAGCCTCTGCCCTGCAAATGGGCAATATCATTCCAAACCAAGTGCCTGAAAATTCTCTGGAAAAAATTTCACTGATAGTCAAAGGAAGTTTGAGGCATTTCCAGTAAGTTTAAGAAATTGGGGCAGCAATGGTGTGCATATGGAAAGATCCCTGTTCTAAAGATTGAAATAATACCCATTCTAGCATACCCAGCTCCACCATGGCTTTATGGAAAACGGATTTTTTTACATAGGTTATTCCAACGGGGAGGGGGTTGGAAATCTAAGTGAGGGCTGACCAACCCTCTGCAAGATGAAACACCCTTGCCTCTAGCAATGGCTTATTTTAGTTCTGGCTCTTTTTTCTATTCTCTCTGGAGAATGGCAGTATTAGTGGTTAAGTCTGTGGATTTGGTACATACTCAGACCAGGGTTCAATACTGGCCTTGGCCTCTTATGGGCAGTGATATTTTCAGCAAACCTCAGCTTCTGAGGCTCAAATTCCTTAAAAACAAACAAACAAACAAACCAAAAAAAAAAACTTGTGGGAAATTAAGTAGTTTATGCAAAATGCTTAGCATACTGAGAAAAAAGGGAGAGGGGCTGGCAGTTGGTAACGGGACCATCAGGTAGCAAAATAGAAAGCAATAAATTATACAGAGCTAATCATTTTTGTTATTCCAACTGAATAGTGATCTATGCTTAATATATTTGCACCCATCCCTAGAGAGCAACTACCTCATAAACCTAAGGATGAATTGCAATTACTAGGAGCTTTTCTTTCCCTTTTTTTTTCTTTTTTTTTTAAGATTTCCAATAGTCCCAATTTTTATACTAGCTGAAAGAGCATGTTCTAGCCCCTCTGACTCTCCATAATTGGAACCCTAAGAAAGGCACTACAACTCTAACCACCCACAAGAGACCCCCACCTGGAACACAGACCATACCTTAGTCATATAACAAAGAAACCAACAGTGTATAGGAGTCAAACAAGAAAGAAAAATGTGCACAACTCATACTTACTTGTCATTTTTTTATCCCAAAATCAAAATGAGGAGCAAAACAAAAATTTAAAGATTTACTGATTCACACCCCTTATTATATTTCCTGAGAGAACTAGTAGAGGTGGGGTAAAAGACAATCTTCCATTTTATCATCCAAAAAGCTCTTAGTACATACCAGTCAAAACAATGCCTCAGTTCGTAGAAATAGTCCTGGACGATAGTTAACTAAGATGTTCACTGCTGCTACACAAAGCCCAGTATTTAAAGCTGGACCCAAATCACCACCATTCAGTCATCCAGAACCTATTTTCAAACTGCCTTTGTACTCCTTCTTCAGATTCCCTCATCCCTCCCCCTAAAGGTTGAGTGGGAAACCGACACTCTGGCAGCAACATGACCAACCCTTCAAAGATCCACCAAGAAACCTCCCTAGGTTGGAGTCAAGACAGAGAACATTTTAAAGAAAAACTGGAAAATATTAAATAAGAACTACAGCCCAACAGACTATACAAGTTGTCTTTTTTCTTTCTTTTTAATTGCACTTGCTATGAGATCCAGATATTAAAAATCTTACTGTAGCCCTTGCACAGATGTTATTAAAAGGAGGAACAAAGTTATTTCCTTCCTATGAAGCCACAACCTCATAAGTATAAAAATCATCTTACAAGAAATACTCTCAGTTCTAGAAAAGAAATACAAGGAAGTAGTCTAGTCTAAAAGAATTGGGGGGGGGGCCACAAAAATCAGAGATTATAGACACATATCAGTTTAAAGCTAATGAACAGTTTACATATTACGGCCCATCTTGTTACAATTAGGGCAGTATCTAATCCAGCTATAATTTTCAGACTGATTCTCATTTTCAAAGGGAGAAGGAAGAGAACACTCGGTTTTCAGCTACTGATGAGTTGGCTATATAATTATCTAGAATCAGTATTTTTGCAAGAACATATTTGCAAAAACAAAACAAATATTAAGATTAAATGTAAGATATGAAAGCACAGTCATGGGCCTTCGTCTCTTTCGGATTTCTGATTTCACAGCAAACAAAAACTCACCTTCAAAAAAGAACTTTCAATGTGGTTTAAAATTAGAATTCCCCTTGTGCTTCTATAAATACTAAAGTTTGTATGAGTGTTTTTTTATTTAATCCATGGCCCTTTAAGAGAGCACAAAGCTGAAAATATTTTCAGGTGTGTTGCCACTTTACTCAGTTAACTAAAAAGCATGATTAGAATTTCCTTATCCCTTTCAGCACACAAACCAAATGTTATAGTATTTATAGACTGAACATACAACACCTCCACAAATCTTTGCTATCAAATGAAGTTTTAGAAGAAATGGGGATTACAATTCAGTTAACATCATGGTCCAACCCATCTGTTTTCTTTTATAAGGCAAATCAGGGAGGCAACGTCTAGCAGGAGAATGAGGCTCCCACCCACCACACCTGGAAAGTAAAAGAGGGATCCACCCAGGAATAGCAGAGCTGAAACCGATCTGGGCCGTTCAAACTCTCTGGGGAGGAAAAACACCACTGTTTAAGCTGCAAAGCTCCCTGCAACTTTCTACTTCCACAAATCTAATGATAAAAGGGGGAATAAAGTTTTGAAACATATGAAGAACCATATGTATAACCAGCTTCCGACTGGGACAAATTCCTTTCCCAACCCAACCGCAAAATGCCAAAAAAAAACAAAACAACCTTTGGTTTGGGCTCTGAAAACACAAGTTTGTTAGCTTAGTCCAGAAAAATATATAAAATCAAAGAACACACCAAAATGTAAATTTATGGAATTGCTCTCACCCTTCTGAATCTATTCATCTCCCTCTACTACAGAGACCTAGAAGTTTGTTTCTGGGTCTTGAATATTTTACCTTTTTTAATGTAATAAAATACCCCAAAGTAAGTAGAAAGAAAAATTATTAATTGCTTAAAAGTCACCCATCAACATAGCAGACTCTCTAGTTTTTAAATTCCCTCTGGTTACCGTAAGACAAAAATTCGACTTGGGTTATCCTCCTTTACCCGTCTGAATACACATTTTTTAAAAAGGCACACACCTCAAATGTGGACTTCTATAAACCAGTCCTTTAAGAAAGAAACCCAAGGCTTCGTCAATGTGTTGAGACAGATAAATCCAGCAAGGTAGTTGATTTTTTCGCCACCTCTTCCTCCTTTCAGGATCTTTCCTGGTCTTCTGTCTCTCTCCCTCTTTTTTTTCTCTCAGATCCAGCACCTAAAATGGAAGTTGCACCCAGCCAAAGGCTAGGGAGCCTGGGTGGTGACAAACTGATCTGGCAGCCCTACCCCCTCGCTTTCCTAAGTGATGTCAGCCCCTGAGAACTTCCAATAGGAGCCAGGCATAAATCAGGGAGCAGATTTTATCCAATAGGAAACTTTATTATAGGAAATTAAAAAAAAAAGAAAAGGAGAGAGAGGAGGAGAGAGACAGGGAAGTTTTATATATATATTTATATTTAAAGTGGAGACCGTACAATCTCTCAGGAATTACCGCAGAGCTCCGGGGGCCCGAAGGAACAGGGCTTTTTCGAATGGCATGCCTAAGAGTGGGTTCTCTGATGGTGGGGTTCTTGCTCCCTCTCCCTTGCTTTCTGGGTGGGGAAAGAGAAAGGGGCTGATTTTATTTGCCTGCTGCTATTAGATTTATTGCTTTCTACCCCAAAGCATTTTCCCAAAGAAAGACAGGGAGGGAGAGAGAAATCCAAAAATAGGACTATAAATGTGTTGATTGGGATGATAGAGGATATCTGAGATAAACTCTGAGTTTCATTGTTTTGGTTTAACTGCATTAGAGCCAATTAGAAAAAATAAATGCCTGGACTTAACAATTCTTAGTGTCTATACTTTCAACTAGAAGGAAACTGAATCCACTGGGCTGTTGAGGAAAATCACTGTCTTCCCATTTGTCCCCAAATTAAAATAATGTGGTTTTGAGGGGCAGAACATATGGAATCCAATAAACAAGCAATATATTTATAAGAGATAGCATGTGTAAGAAAAAGTAATTCTCACATCAAGAAAATTAGCTTTGTGAACTTCAAGCTTAAGATGATCTAGCTCATAAACCCTCTTTTTACACTTGTCCTAAAAAATAATAATAATAATAATCCCTGTTAGCTCAGCAGTTAGAACATCAGCCCGAGGACCAAAGAGTTCCGGGTTCGGTTCCAATTAAGGGCACGTACCTTGGTTGCAGTTCATCCCCGACCCCTGTTGGGGTCGTGTGGGTGGCAACCAGTCGATGTGTCTCTCTCACATTGATGTTTCTCTCTCTCTCTCTCTCTCTCTTTCTTTCCCCCCCCCCCCCCCCCGCTCTATCTAAAGATAAATGCAAAAATGCCCTCGGGTGAGGATAAAAAAAAAGATTATACAGGTATTCTTTTTCTAAATTAAGAGTTATCTTAATATGTTCTTAGGTTAGGCCATAAAGGACAGAGATTGGATTTTTTAAAAAATGCTTGACAAAGACTAGTATTTCATTGGTTACTAAACAAAGATGATGATGATAAACTGAAATTTTCCTTTTTCTATCTTACTGAAGAATCTAAGATCTATCCTGTAGACTGCTGCCAAATGAATCTTCATAAAGTTTTCAGACTACCTGGCTTCAAACCTTCTCAGTACACTTACTCAAGTAAATGTATGACAATGTGACCTTGGACAAATTATATCATCTCCAAGTGCCTCAGTTTCCTTAACTAGAAAAGAGAGATCAGCCCTGGCCGGTTTGGCTCAGCGGTTGGAGCATCGGAGAGTCCCGGGTTCAGTTCCCGCTAGGGGCACGTACCAAAAAAAGAGAGAGATCATAACTATGTCTCTGTCATAGGACTATTGAATTAAAATACACATAAAGTTCTTAAGGCAATGCATGGCATCATATAAACTCACTAAGAATGGGTTTTTATTATCAGTATCTACCCTGCCAAGAAACCTTCATTAGCTCACCATTGCCCAATAATAGCGACCAATGATGAAGAAGCACTTTGCACTCATGATCTGTAACTTCTAAAACGCCACAGTAGAGATACTATTACCACCATTTTACAGATGAGGAAATCAAGGCTCAGCAAGATTAAGAAACTTGCCTGAGCTCACCCAGCTAAGAAGTGAACCCCTCATCAGTCTGACTCCAAAGCCCATGCATGCTCTTCCCAACGCCTTACACTGTGAAAAAAGGCCAGTTCCTCATCTGCTTTAAAGGTGCCACACTTATTCATTTAAAACATTAAAGTAACACTTATTAACCCTAATCTGACCTTTCCTTATTATCTAAACTGGAATTCCAATTCCACTCCTCCTCAGCATGAATGTGCCCTTCTAATCAGGCTGATCTAGCCATTATTCACGCCCTCATGTTTGCTCTAAAGTGTCCAAAAAAGACTCCCTCAGAAGTGCTGGAAGACCAAACAGGCATCACAGCACTTGTTTCACAGGCTTTAAACAAACTAGAATGGGAAATGAATACATGTAACAGAAATGAACAGACTTTAACTCTCATTATCTAAGAATCATCTCCTGCCCGGCTGGTGTGGCTCACTCGTTGAGTGTCGACCCATGCACCAAGAGGTCAGCAGTTCAATTCCTGGTCAGGGCACATGCCCAGGTTGTAGGCCAGAACCTCAGTGTGGGGCATACAGGAGGTGGCCGATCAATGTTCTCTCTCATCGATGTTTCTATCTCTCTCTCCCTCTCCCTTCCTCTCTCCCTAAAAATCAATAAAGGGAAAAAATGTTTTTTAAATAATAAAAAGAATCATCTCCTATTACCTCATCACATCTTCTACCTCTACTTTCATCTATTCCTGCTCCTCCATAGCAAGTTCAAAAGCCAAAAATGATTGCCAAAGGAAAACAATCAACACAGAAATGTTTGTTGACTTCACTGGTTCCTAGTTCAGAGCCATACGCTAAATATCGTATACTTTTTAAGCCCAACTGGTGTGGTTCAGTGGATTGAGCATCATGGACTGAGAGGTCCCAGTTGGATTCCTGGTCAGGGTACATGCCTGGGTTTCAGACTCAATCCCCAGCAGGGGGCGTGCAGGAGGCAGCTGATGAATGTTTCTCACATAGATGTTTCTATCTAAAAAAAAATCAACAAAAACGTATTTAAATATTGTATGATTTTTCTAGAAGTGGATTGGTCTTATTTCCCTCACACCACCACTGACAACATGCAAGTGTTTTGCCTTCCATTGTGTGTAGGTGTGTGTGTTTTTT
This sequence comes from Molossus molossus, assembly GCF_014108415.1. Taxonomy (NCBI): domain Eukaryota; kingdom Metazoa; phylum Chordata; class Mammalia; order Chiroptera; family Molossidae; genus Molossus; species Molossus molossus. The sequence continues at coordinate 85,569,275 of NW_023425348.1, read as the reverse complement.
CTCCTGTCTCCCCCACCAGAAGATAAGTTCCATGAAGGCATGCACAGTGTCTTTCTAGTTCTGGTATATCCCAAAAGCTCAGCCTTATATCAACACATGGAGTGAATAAAGTCTCTTGGCTTACTAGTTATGTAATCCTGGACAAGTCATTCAACAGTAATGAATTTGTAGATTACATTCAAAATAAAATTATAGACAAATAAAAAGAGATAGTGGTGAAAAAGTTGTTAAATTTTAAAATCAGCCCTGGCCGGTTTGGCTCAGCGGTTAGAGCGTCGGCCTGCGGTCCAGAGAGACCCGGGTTCAGTTCCTGCTAAGGGCACATACCTCGGTTGCAGTTTGTCCCCGGCCCTGGTTGGTCGTGCGGGTGGCAGCCACTCAATGTGTCCCTTTCACATTGATGTTTCTCTCTCTCTTCCTCTCTCTCCCTCCCGCTCTGTCTGAACAAAAAATGGAAAAATGTCCTCAGGTGAGGATACAAAAAAAATAAAAATAAAAATAAAAAAATAAAATCATCTGAAACAGCTATCTTCAAATAAAGCATCTCAAGGATTAGTATGCACTAGGGAAAAACTGTTTACACTCAATTAATAAAAAATAGAAAGGCTAGTAATACTTGGGTTATTTTAAGCACCTACTGTGAGCCAGTAAAGTGTCAAGAATAATGAGATAGTCCAAGAATAATGAGGTTTGACTCAGTGGTTAGAGCACCAGCCTGCAGTCCAGAGAGACTCAGGTTCGGTTCCCGCTAAGGGCATGTACCTTGGTTGCAGTTTGTCCCTGGCCCTGGTTGGGTCGTTCGGGAGGCAGCCACTCGATGTGTCCCTTTCACATCGATGTTTCTCTCTCTCTCTTCCTCTCTCTCCCTCCCACTCTATCTGAACAAAAAATGGAAAGATGTCCTCGGGTAAGGATTAAAAAAAAAAAAAGAAGAATGAGTTAGACACGTTTCCTGTTCTCAAAAAGCTTACATTCTAGCAAGGGGAGGATTTATAAATAAGATGTCCGATGGAGGACTATGCAGAGATTTAAAACAGAGTGATGAGAATGACTTGTGATCTGTTTTAGATTGGATATTAGGGGAAAACTCCCTGTAGAAGTGACATTTAAGTTGAAATCTGAATGGTAACAAGCAGCCAACCATGAGAAGATATGAGCCATGGTAACTACTAATGCCAAAGCTCTCAAGTGTGGGGTTGAAACACACTGGATCCAGCAGAGCTGTTGCAAATGAGGAAGGAGGGATAGGCAGGAATCAGAATACAAAGGGTTCTAAGGTTAGAGAAAGGAGTCTGATTTTATTCTTAGGTAGGGGAAAGCCTGTGAGGGTTTTAAACAGCATAATGATGTGTTCTAACTCACATTTTTAAGAGATCAGGCTAACTATGGATTAAAGAAGGAAAAAAAGTGAAAGCGAGGAAATTTAGTTTGAAGGTCAAGTGATGGTGATAAACAGTTCACTACAGTGGTAGCAGTAAAAATGGAGAGAAGTCAATTAATTGCGGACAGTTTAGATTTGTGTTGTGTTTTTTGTTTGTTTGTTTGTTTGTTTGTAGGAATTTTGTCCTTCCTTCTTTCCTTTTTTTTTTTTATGCATGAAATATTATTCAGTGGTCAGTTTTACAACTCTAAGTTTAACTTTCCCACTCATATTCATCACAATTTACACACAAAGAAAAACAAGATAACATTAAATGGTGAAAGATTAGAGAAGACCTGGGAAATAATGTATTTATTTTATTTTATTTTTTAAATGTTTTCATTGATTTTTTTAGAGAAAGAGGAAGGGAGAGAGAGAGAGAGAGAGAGAAACATCAATGTGAGAGAGAAACATGGATCGACTGCCTCTAGCACACACACCCCCCACACACACTGGGATCAAGCCCACAACCTGGACAAGTGCCCTGACCGGGAACTGAACCAGGACCTCTCAGTTCCTGGAACAACCCTCAATCCACTGAGCCACACCAGCTGGGCAAAATAATATTATTTTTAAAAGAAACATTAGAACGGCCAGCATGACTCAGTGGATTAAGCATCGTCCTATGGACTGAGAGGTCCCAGTTCAATTCCTGGTCAGGGCACATGCCCAGGTTGAGGGCTCGATCTTTAGTGGGGGTCATGCTGGAGGCGGTAGATCAATGTTTCTCCCTCACATCGATGTTTCCCTCTCTCTCTCTCTCCCTTCCTTTCCCTCTAAAAAATCAATTAAAAAACATATTTAAAAAAATAAAATAAAAACGTCGTGCCATGGCCAGTTTGGCTCAGCAGTAGAGTGTCACCTGAGAACCAATGAATTGCGGGTTCGATTCAGGCCAAGGGTATGTACCTCAGTTGCGGTTCGTCTCTGGCCCTGGTCTGGGTCATGCAGGAGGCAACCAGTGATGTATTTCTCTGGCATCGATGTTTCTCTCTCTCCCCCTTGCTCTCCCTCTCTTTCACTCCCACTCTATCTGATGATAAATAGAAAAATATCCTCGGGTGAGGATTAAAGTTGTAAACACCTAATATTTTTTTAAAAAAAGAAGTATTAAATTCTTATATGGGGCAGAGTGCTGTGCTGTGATGACTCTACTTCTAAAACAGACTAAAAGTATAAATGTCAAGAAGAAATGAAAAAAAAATCAATTCCAAGAAAACACTGGCTATCTATACAGAGGAAAACAAAATATTGTTACCCCTTTCTACCCTCTTGTGGCTACACATTACCATCCAAAGTTTGACATTTTTGAAGCCCTAGTTAGAATGGCCATTTAACATTCTCTTTAGATATTCTATGAATACAAGATTTAACTAAAATGATATTGGATTTAAAAAATAAACAAGAAGTGAGTCCTCTCTACTAATCCTGATAACAATATATTCATGAGGGGATATAATATTTATATATTTGTTATAAAACTCCATAGAATTGCCCTGGCCAGTTTGGGTGTTAGAGTGTCGGCCTGCCTGCAGTCCAGAGAGACCCGGGTTCGGTTTCCACTAAGGGCACGTACCTCGGTTGCAGTTTGTCCCTGGCCCTGGTTGGGTTGTGCAGGTGGCAGCCACTTGATGTGTCACTTTCACGTCAATGTTTTTCTCTCTCTCTTCCTCTCTCTCCCCCCCACTCTATCTGAATAGAAAATGGAAAAATGTCCTCGGGTTTAAAAAAAAAAAAACTCCACAGAATCACCTATAAGTGTACTGGTACCCCACTGCCTAATCCCATCCTGATTCCACACTAACAGATGCCATAAACAAGAATTGTTCTGTATTGTCTTTGTGTGTATGTGTGTGTGTGCGTGCACGCACTTGTTTGCTTTTCTTGTGCAGAACAATATCTAAAATATGTCCTTCTGTTGTTTTATGTCCTTTCACAAATTGCTTCCTCTTCAAAATATGACAACTGCACCGGAAAATGTCTCCTGTTCTCCTTTCTTTTTCTTTCACTTTTTTTTGGGGGGGTACGTGCCCCTAGCAGGAACCGAACCCGGGACTCTCTGGTCCACAGGCTGATGCTCCAACTGCTGAGCAAAAGCGGCCAGGGCTCTCCTTTCTTTTTCTGTCATAAGAGCACAGGCCTTGCCCCGCCGGTGTGGCTCAGTGGTTGAGCGTCCACCCCTGCACCAAGAGGTCGCCAGTTCGATTCCCTCAGGGCACATGCCCAGGTTGTGGGCCCGATCCCCAGGGAGGGGCGTGCAGGAGGCGGCCAATCGATGTTCTCTCTCATCGATGTTTCTCTCTCTCTCTCCCTCTCCTGTCCTCTCTCTCTAAAATCAATCAAGGAAAAAAACTTTTTTTAATGTTTTTTAAAGGAGCACAGGCCTCAAACTAGGGAAAATATTTCCTGACTTGAAAATGCTCAACATCCCACCCGTAGTTCAATCAACTACCTCGAATCCTTTTTTGAGAAAGTATTAGATACCAATGAAGAGTATTGAAGCCCTGGCCGGTCTGGCTTGGCAGTTGACGTGAAGGCCCTCAGACCCAAGAGCCACGGGTTCGATCCAGTCACGGGCATGCACCTCGGCTGTGGCTGGCCCCCAGCCCTGGTCGGGGCGTGTGGGGGACAACCAGTCCACGTGTCCCTCTTAAGTCGACGTTTCTCTCCCTCTCTCTCCCCCTTCCTCCCACTCTCTCTGAAGTAAGTGGAAAACTATCCGCGGGTGAGGATTTTTTAAAACCAACACATATTTGAGTGTACTGTATTACTCACCCCTCCACCTCTTGTCCCTTTGCAGGGTCCCCTTCTTGGGCTTCTTTCCTGCCTCCAGGGGGCCCCAGCGGGGGCGGCCGGTTTCACCTCAGCACACTCGGTCACCGCGGCCGTGGGCTCGGCCGGGTCTGGACATCAGGCGGCTCTAACCGAAGCCAGGGACCCTGGGCCTGCGACACAGGGGCACGACCCGCTGTCCGCACTGATAACGTGGGTTGGCATTCTCGCTAAAAGTGTACGATCTCGGGGTCATTTAATTTTTCATATCATCCCCGAAAACAGCTGTTTCCGGTCGGGAAGTGCTCTAAACAAACCATCCCTGGAAAGACCGCACAACACTCCAGACGGGAAGTCCTGCAACCACCCCCGCTCGTCCCCAGCCCGCCAAGATCTGGGGCTCGAGTGGAATCTGGGAAAGGCCTGAATTCAGAAACGAGCCCCGTGGCCTTGTTCCGGAACGTTCCTGGCCCTAGGCTTTGTCTGAAGGACAGACCGGGGGACGAGGTGCGAGGAGAGCCATCCTCAGACGCTTTCCTCCATTAAGCTAGAGTTCTCCTGGCAGGGCTGCCGCCATTTGCAGCCTCCTCAAAGAGAAACGGAGGTGTCCTTTAAATGCCTTGCCGCCTGCCCCACTGGAGAGTCCTGGCCCTGTCTTCGGACGGAGTTTTTTCACCCAGTGCTGAGGGGGAAGCCCACTGCCATCGGAACGCCTCCCGGACCCCACCTCTCGCGGCCGGCCGGCCGACCTTCTCCCCTCAGCTTTCAGGAGCCTCGAGCCAGCCTCCCGCCCAAAGCGCTCCTCCTCCTGTGATTGGCTGTCCCAGGAGCCTTTGGCCAATGGGGATGACGTATCCTGGCAGACGGAGCCCGAGAGCTGGGGCGGAAGAAGGACGTCGGCCCCGCGACGCGCAGTGCGCGAGGGCAGCGGCGCGAGGTGTGTGGCCCAGCCGCGTGGCCTCAGGTCTTCGCGGTCACCACCTCCCAGTGCATGAGGGTGCCGGGACCGGTGGCGGCAAGAGGGCACCAGCGAAAGGGTGGCTGCAAAGCCCGTGTGGCCGTAGCTGGCGGTGAGGGTGAACCCTGAATTCCGGCCTCCGAGATCCCCGCAGTCCGTTCCCAGAAACCTTCGCGCGGAGAAGTCTCATCAGAGGAGTTGGGGGAGGGCGCCCAGCTTTGCAGGCCCTTCCCTGAAGCCCTGCTGTCTTCTCCAACCCCGATTCCTTGGTCTGGACAAGGAGAAGAACCTCAGGCGACTCACCCACCTGTGCTGCTTTTTAAAAAATAATCCTCACGTTGCGAGGCTGGACATTGAGAGGAAGCAAGGTAAGCTGGGCAGAGGACCCACGCACAGAGAGGCCGGCCGGAGCTGCTCCCGCTGCGGAGCTACTTCAGGTCGGGCCTGGGGGCAAGGCGGGAGCTAGTGGGTTGGGAAGCTTCCGCAAGGCCTCGGTTTTGGGCCCTTGCAACACCTGCCAGCCTCCATCGCCATTTCTCTGGCTGGGGTCGGAATTGAGCCTACCCTTTCTTAACTTACCTTTTCACTCTTCTTTCCTGATAGTTTGATGTTAACTCTTCGGATCCTCAGTGCCACCCGACAGAAAACTGCATGGCAGGAGAGGAACACCAGCTGTGCAGTGAGTATAAGGGGTTCAGTGCAAAAAGCTGGAACTGAAGTCACAATATCCACTTTGTTTTGGTTGGGGTAGAATGCTTACTTATCCTTGCTCCATTGTTAGCCAAGTATTCAACCAGACTGACAAACCTAAAGGCCAGATTCTTTGCCAGTTTCTAGGTGGAATCAGGCTCACTTTGGTCAAGAACGTCTGAACTAAGGGTGGCAGTGTCCTGGTTTCTGTATGGGACCTTCCCGCCAACTCCAGCAGCTTTTCCTTGACTGCACCCTCTGCTGGTTAGTGTGCTAGAGTGAGCTCAGAGAAAAGGTGAGCTAGAGTGAGCTCAAGAGACAATTACCAGAGAATTTTATACTCAGTATTGTTTCTTTTTTTTTTTTTAATCTTCACCCGAGGACATTTTTCCATTTTTTGTTCAGATAGAGTGGAAGGGGGAGAGAGAGAAACATCAACATGAAAGGGACACATCGAGTGGCTGCCACCCGCATGACCCAACCAGAGCCAGGGACAAACTGCAACCAAGGTACATGCCCTTAGTGGGAACCAAACCAGGGTCTCTCCGGACCGCAGGCTGACGCTCTAACCACTGAGCCAAACTGGCTAGGGTTCAGTATTGTTTCTTCAATGTTAAATTGAGGATTATACCTGTGGAACTCTTAAGTGTGGTGCTCAGGAAGAAAGGATAAGAGTAGCCAGCACTATAGAAATTGACTCTCAACAGTAATGTGAATGAGAAAAGTTAAAGGATGATAATAACAGCTACCATTTTGGGGGTGATAGTTATATGTGCTAGGCACTCACAGTGCTAAGCAATTTTATCTGCACAGACTCATTTAATCTTTGAAACAGCCCTAAGAATTAACTAGTTACCATTCCCATTTCATAGATGAGAAAAGTGAGCCTCAGAAGGTAGGTCATTTACCTGAAATTCAAATCTAGACTTATCTTTTAGTTCCTACATGAAACAACTATGATAGTCTTTCTTGAAGTAATATTGGCACTCAACTCATCCTATTATCTTTTAAATTTCCCTGCCACTTTAAAGATACACACACACACGAAACAAATTAGGTGTAACCGTGGTTCTGAAATGTATTCTCTTACCCACAGGAATCTGATCTAGGAAAACCTAGGTTTGTTAATAGATCAACATGTGTTCTCCTGCCAGTCCCAAAATCATATACAGGAATTCCCGGTTCCTCCGGTTGGCTTTTCTGCAGCTTTATCACCAGCAACAGAGTGGGGTGTTCTGTGATGTCCTTCTGCAGGCAGAAGGTAAGAGACTACAGCAGTTCCTCGAATAACATCATTTTGTTCAGTATTGTTTCATTATAACATTGAGAAAAATAAAATTGATTTCTGGTTGGGGACACTGTCTGTGTGGATTTTGTGCTTTCACCCCATGTCTTGATGCTACTTCCTTCCACACTCCAAAGATGTGCATGTTAGGTTAATGGGCATGTCTGAATTGGCCCAGTCTGAGTGGGTATAGGGGTGTGTTTGGAAGTACACTACAATGGAAGGGCATCCTCTCTAGGGTTGGTTCCTGCCTTGAGCCCTGAGATGCCTGATAGGCTTTGGCCACCCCACCTACAACCCTAAACTGGAATAAGCCGGTTGGAAAATAATTATCTGACTTGTTTTTATTAATTTTTCTCAAGTGTATATATACCTCACATTTATTTCAGTGTTTAACATTAGAAGTATTTTGGTTGTTCTTTATTTAGAAGTTGGGTGACACTTCTGTGACCAGAAATATGCTATAGGAACTTAACTCTTGTTTATATTAGTCTATGGTAAAATTGGTTTCTTTATAGTTATTTTGCTTCAAGTTCCAGTTTCTTTTTTCTTTAGTTTTTTTTTTCTTTATTGGTTTTTTAGAGAGAGAGGGAAAGGGGGAGAGACAGAAACATCGATGAGAGAGAACATAGATGAGAGGGAACATCAACTGGCCGCTTCCTGCTTGCCCCCCACTGGGGATCAGGCCCATAACCTGGGCATGTGCCCTGACCAGGAATCGAACCGGTGACCTCTTGGTGCCTGGGTCACCGCTTAACCACTGAGCCACACAGGCCGGGCTAGGGCTAAAGTTCCAGTTTCTAAGAACCTATCAATGACATTAAGTTAAGATTTACAGTAGTGGGGACTCAACTGAAAATTCTCATAGAATAAGATAAAATGACTTTAGGACCAGGGAGAAGAGAACATAACCAGAAAAAAATGTATAACCACCTTTGAGCACTATAAGCTATTTGGTAAAGAGCTGTTTGTTTCTAGGACAGTTGTGTTTGCAGGAGTATAAATGAGACTGTGCTCTTTTTCTCTTAAAAAATGAAACTAATTGTCCCTGGCCGGTTTGGCTCAGCGGTTAGAGCGTCGGCCTGAGGTCCAGAGAGACCCGGGTTCGGTTCCCGCTAAGGGCACGTACCTTGGTTGCAGTTTGTCCCTGGCCCCGGTTGGGGTCGTGCGGGAGCAACCAGTCGATTTGTCCCTTTCAGGTTGATGTTTCTTTGTCTCTCTCTTCCTCTCTCTCTCCCTTCCACTCTACCTGAACAAAAATGGAAAAATGTCCTCAGGTGAGGATTTAAAAAAATGAAACTAAAGTTTTTTTAAGCAGAAATTCTATAAAACTTGAATATCAAAATGGAATGGTTGTGAAGAGTGAGTTAACATATGTAAAGCACCTAGAACAGTGATTTTAATGTACTAAGCATAATGTAAGTGTTAGATGATACTATTATGTATTTCCCATTTTCTAACCAGGCTGGTGCTTTTTTTTTCCTTGTCTTCAAATTGATGGTTTTTGTTGTTTTTAGACCTAAAATGCAGGTGTTGGCAAAAGAAGGTTTACAGTTGTTCATATGGAAAAATATATAAAACACGAATAAATAATTAATACAAGAATAAACTGCCCTGGCCGGTTTTGCTCAGCGGTTAGAGCGTTAGCCTGCAGTCCAGAGAAACCCGGGTTCAGTTCCCGCTAAGGGCACGTACCTCGGTTGCAGTTTGTCCTGGGCCCTGGTTAGGTTGTGCGGGAGGCAGCCACTCGATGTGTCCCTTTCACATTGATGTTTCTCTCTGTCTCTCTCTCCCTCCCACTCTATCTGAACAAAAGTGGAAAAATGTCCTCGGACAAGGATTTAAAAAAAAAAGGTTAAGAATAAACTGTGTTTGGCTTACGCACAATTGTAAACCTACTTTCTCCCACCCCTGTATACATAGCTTCCTTCTACCCCTTCCCTTTATATTTGAAATGTTAAATCCTCATGAGGTTGAGCTTGGTATAGTCGTCCCTCGTGGTTAATCCGTTCCAGACTCTAGCAGTTGCACCTGGCATTGAAGGATTCCTGGGGTGCTCAAATACATAGGCCTACAGTCCATACGTACTGTAATTTTAATTGTAATACAAGGGTATATAATTGACTCAGACAACCAAGCGTGCGCTGTATCATTTTCACTGTCTCGATCAACTTTTTAATGAATATACTTGAAAAAACCACAATAGAGTGAAGCCGTGAAAGTCAAAGCGCAAAGTGGTGAGGGACAACTGTAGTGGGAAAGGCCCAAGACTAGAAGTCAGTTTAAGTCCTAGCATTTTACTTAGTTAACTAAGTGACAAATAGGCAAGTAACTTCATCTCTCTGGAGTTCAGCTCATTTATAAAAAAGGATTTTGACAACCAATATTGTGCAGCATTTTACAATTTACATAGTACATACACTATAGTATAGTGTCTCTTATAACTGCCTTGTGAGATAACATTATATATATGGTGAATGAATTGAGGCCCAGAGAGTTGACTTGCCTGTTAGTTCTTTAAGTAGGTGGTGTTGGAATTCATTCCTTAATTCAGAATAAACAAAAATATATCGATTATCTGTTGTATTCTACACTGCATTGGCATGGGCATACAGTATATATGAAGATAAAGTCCTTCCTCGTAAGGAAATCAGGTAAGGGGAGAAACTCAAATAACCAGTGTATTCAGGTAACTATGCAGTGTGATAAATAACATATTGGGGTAAGTATAGGCTGATACAGCAGCATCCTTTAGACTTAAGGTTGGGGGTCAGGTTTAGGGAGATTTTCTTGGAAGAAATAACCCCTTAGGGTGAGGTCTGAAGGACATACAGGAGGAGAAAGTAGGGAAAGGTTTTCCCAGGCAGAGAACAGAATTACAGAGAATTAGAGATGTGAACAGGGATTTGTGAGTGGCGTCTTATGTATGGTTAGAGTGCAGACTACAGGAAGTGTCTTGACCAGAGATACTGCTAGAGAAGTTAGCAGCGCCATGTAAAGCCTGAAGTATTATGCAAAGGACGTAGGTCTTGTCCTTAGAACATTGGGAATTGTGCCCTGGCCAATTTGGCTCAGCGGTTGGAGCATCGGCCTGCGGTCCAGAGAGACTTGGGTTTGGTTCCCGCTAAGGGCATGTACCTCGGTTGCAGTTTGTCCCCAGCCCTGGTTGGGTCGTGTGGGTAGCAACCACTCCATGTGTCCCTTTCTCATCGATGTTTCTCTCTCTTTCTCTTCCCCCCTCTCTCCCTCCAGCTCTATCTGAAGATAAATGCAAAAATGTCCTTGGGTGAGGATAAAAAAAAAACATGGGGAATTGTATTTACAAGTTTTAAGGTTGTAATCAGATACCTTTTAGAAACAGCACTCAGGCTGCATAGGAATTATTGGATTATTCAGGGGCCCAGATAGGAGGCTGTTTTGTAATCCAGGGAATGGTGGCCTTAACTAAGGCATTGTGAGTAGAGAGAAATGTCTGGCTTTTGAGCTACTAAAGAAAATTTTAAGTCCTGGCCGGTTTGGCTCAGCTGTTAGAGCGCTGGCCCGCGGACCAGAGTCATGGGTTCAACTTCGGTCAAGGGCATGTACCTCAGTTGCGGTTTGGTCCCCAGCCCTGGTTGGCATCGTGCAGGAGGCAGCCAGTTGATGTGTCTCTCACATCAGTGTTTCTCTATTTCACTTTCTCCCTCCCTCCCTCCCACTCTATCTGAAGATAAATGGAAAAATATCCTTGGGTGAGGATTTAAAAAAAAGAGAGAATTTTAAAAACTTGTTGCAGTTGAGAGTATAGACTCTGTGGCCAGAACCCTGGGTTCAAATCTTTTTGCTACTTACTAACCATATAATTGTGGGCACATTACTTAACTGTCAAAATTGACTCATCTGTAATAACAATAGCTACTTCATAGAGGTCTGGTGAAGATTAAATGAATATTGGTAAAACCCTTAGAATAATACCTGGCACATAATAAGGACTCAAAAAAGTATTCGCTTTTTTAAAATTATTGTTTGATTAGATGCTGTAGGTAAGGGAGACAGAATCAAAGATAGCTTCTAGTGCTCAGGTTTGACCAGCTGAGTGAAATATGACCTTATTTTGAAGTAAGAAACAGGTGGTTTTAGTAGGTGAGGAATGAGTTCACTTACTAGAAAGGTTCCATTGGAGGTAGTTGTGGGACACCCATGTAGACATGCAGGCTATGTCATGTTCAATATCTCAGGAAAGCTATCTGGGCAGAGGTAGGATCTGGGAGTCATCAGCAAGCCTTTGTTATTTGAAGCCATCAGAGAGACTGAGATTGCCCACAAAGTGCCCAGTAAATGAGAAGGTGGCTAGGACAGACCACTGCCTGATAGAGTTCAAAAGAGAATTTAGCTGATTGTCTCTATCTAAAGCTCATGCCCTTTCTACTAGATCACAAGCAGCTTCTATACATTTTTTTACACTCATGTGAGTCACAAGTTTATTCAAGTATTTGATCCCCTACTCTGTGTCAAGCACTGGGTATACCTTAGTGAACAAGACAGGCATGGGATCTGTCCTTGTTTAGTGAAGATGGACCATACAGATAGCTAAGTGCTATGATAGCTCCAGAATATCTTTCTGTGCCCAGGAGCACCAAACCCAGACCTGGGGTGAAGTGGGGGAAGACTTTCTGAAAGAAGTGATGTCCAAACTAGATTTTGAGTTAGCTAGGTAATAGCACGAGGTTTCAGGAAGGCAAAAGGAACAATTTTTCCTTCTACTTGAACTTCCATGGAGGGAAACTGAGAGAAAGGGCAACACGTTTGGGGTAGTAATATCTGCTTAGCTCATGAACATGCCAGTCCGTGTGAGATAACTAAGTGTTTGGGTTTCCCTCCAGGTGAGGTAGTCCCAGCCCATTGCTGTATCCTGTCTGCCTGCAGCCCCTTCTTCACAGAGCGCCTGGAGAGGGAGAAGCCAGCTCAGGGTTGTAAGGTGTTGCTGGAGCTGGGGGGCCTGAAGATCAGGACACTTAGGAAGCTGGTGGACTTCCTATATACCTCAGAGATGGAAGTATCTCTAGAAGAAGCCCAAGACGTGCTTTCTGCTGCCCGTCAGCTCCACATATCTGAGTTAGAATCCCTTCAGCTAGAGGGTGGGAAGTTGGTGAAGGCCCCTCAGGGTCGAAGACTGAACCGGGAGTGCTTACAACCTCCCAGTGCTGCACCAATCTCTGCCAGGGTGCTGGCATCCAGCCACTGCCCTAGAACTCCACCTGTTACCCAGACTCCCTGTCCCCTTGGAGCAGTGAGACTGAAGTCAGGGAAGGATGAGGGGGCCCAGGACAAGAGCAACCGACGGAATGCAGAGAACTCATCTGGCACTCTTCTGCTCAAGAGGAAGGCCAGAGCCTGCCCACCTCTGCAAGAAGAAAGCTCTTCACCATCAAGCCACAGTCAAGGATCTAAAGAGAACAAGAGTGAGCCTATCCTTGGTCCTACAGAGCTTTCCCCACCCAGTTTGTACCCCTCTGTGGATAAGCGACTCTTGCCCAGAAAGATCAGGCTGAGTCGTTCAAAGCCACCACCTGATGTCTGTACATCCAAGCCTTCCAGCATTTTAAGTGGACCCAGTTCAGTGCCATCAGCCCCTGGCCGGCGTCTTTGGCGACAGAAAAGTATAAATAAAGAAGTGCTAGAGGACAAGCATAAATCAGGGAGAGCTAGTCCTCTACAGAGCACCCAAAGCCCATCTGGTCTAGGAAAGACAGGTGGGAGTAAGAAGTGGAGCCCTGAAGTCAGGGCACCTAATTCAGACTCTGCAGAGGAGGGGCAGATTGGGAGAGTGAAACTTAGGAAGACTGTCAATGGGACCTGCTGGGAGGTGGTGCAAGAGCCTCCCCTGAAAACCTCTAAAGATAGCCCTCATATCCCAGAATCTGGAGACTCAGAAGAGCCTCCAGGGATTCAGCCATCCTCAGTTAACCAGCAGGGAATGTCATCTAGAACAGACTTGTGTCAGGACTCCCCAGTGTGCTCCAGGCTGCAAGACATTCTGCTCTCTGCTAGCCACTCCCCAGAACACCCAGTGGTGAAGTCCGAGTTTGGCTCCAGTCCAGAGCTGGTAGGGAAGGAACCTGGGTTTGATATTGACTGCAGAGAGCCATATGCATTTGACACAGCCCTGCTGGAGCAGCCCTGTGAAGCTGAGGAGTACCGAATCACAAGTGTTGCTGCCACCAGTGAGCTGGAGGAGATCCTGGACTTCATGCTATGTGGCTCAGACATTGAGCCACCTACAGTATCTCTGGAGAGTCCCGGGGCTGAGGGCTGTACGACCCCAAGTTATCACCTGACAGAAACGGGAAAGAACTGGACCGAAGGGGAAGAATGGTATTTACCAGACATGGAACTATGGCCCAGGGAGCTCACAGGATTGGAAAAAGAACCTGTTGGTGAGAACAAAGAGCCAATTGAACCCTTTTGCCCCTTTGTCATGCCCTCTAAGATTAGTGAAGGGGAGGTGCTTTCAGTAGGACACTCTTGGACTCAAGACCGAGAAATTTCCAGCTCCCAGCCACTGGATGGTCAGAGGAACAAACTTCTCCATATTGACTCCCTTGACCCTCCCCAGAGGTCCTATGGGGACCTCTCACCTCCCTCTTCTAACTGGGTGGAGACTGGGCTGGAAGTATCCCTAACTATGGAAGAGGTGTTGTATCCTGCTTCAGAACCAGGCAAGGAGGTGCTTAGCAACTCCGAGCCATTAGACCCACTTCCTGCCAGCCCTGAAGAGGAAGAGATTGATGTAGAAGACTGGACATCAGAAGGAAGGCTGGTGCCCACCAGTATTCCCTCTGTATGGCCTGACCCTTCCTCAGAGTCAGAAACAGAGGTAGACATACTAACCTAGTGGAATGGGGAAGGCAGTTTAGGGGTACTGGGAGGATGGGAAATGTTGGCTAGCAAAGGTGGTATAGGAAGACAGGCTAGCACATGTCTGTCCTCTTAGCACAAGAGGCAGGTATACTCCTTGCTCTCTGCAGGCCCCGCCTTCCCCTCCCTAGATTTTGGGAGTAGGGCAGAAGTTTAGTACCATGGGTAGAAAATTATGAACTTGAACCATCTTAGTTCCTTATAATCTACTTTCCAGTGACAGGTAGAACAATAAACTGTGTGGTCCCAACTCTGGTGGGTCATAGGTAATAGCCAAGGCCAGGTCTCCCAGGTTATGAGGCACTGCTAACTCAGGAAAAATTAAGTACACCCTTTGCAGTAGTTCTTTGTCAGAAAATGTTCCAGAAGGTGTGAAGCGGTGCTGGGCTGGAACACAAAGTAGATGGGAGGGACAGGACATTGTCTAGCACCTATGTGTGGGGCTTACTTATTCCCTGTATGAGAAGTCTAGCCAAAACCTCTGTCGGGGCCAGGAGGAAGTACTTCCATCATCACTTCCAAGAAGTGAGTTGAAAAAGATACAGTTGCTTTTTAAAAAATTACTTACTTTCCCCCCAAAATTTTACAAGTTTTCCATATGCTCTACCAGACACCCTGGGCGTTTCAGGTTCATTGGTTACTGGCTTTCATCCTTTACCATAAAATTAAGTTTTACTTTATTACTCAAGTACTTTATTTCAACTTTTATTAAACAAACCAAATCTAAGAACTTTTCAGTGTCTTACTAGAGTGTTGCCTCACAACTGAACCATCACTTCTGGAGGGGAAGAAACCGTAGCTTCAGGCACATGACTGAAGTTTGGCCATGTCCCATCATAAATGCTCCCAACATCACCAGGGATAGAAGGCTGTGAAAATGAGAGAGAGAAAAAAAAAAGTTAGAAAAGGGATCCAGGCAATCACATAGCCTGAGGAAGATATGCTCTCCCACCCCTGAACCCAAAGACTCAGGAGAGCTCAAGGATTGCATCCTCCTCCCACATCTCAATATATCAAGTGCCTAGCACATGCCAAAGCACTGCATGAAGCACTAGGGATGAAGACAAGATCAAATCCAAGTGACTAAGAGAGTACAGTAATGAAGTGTTACCACATTGGACTATTAAGAGAAAGACCCTACTAGGAACAAGTCGGGGTAAGTATATGTGAAGTTAGACAAAGACTTTGCCAATAAAAGGGGGAAATCACAACCCATACAAATAAACACGTGTCAGTGATTTTGTTTAACTCATAAAAGAGGGAACTGGTGGGATTTACAATCACTTCAAAGAATCAAACCACTTGCCATCAGGGACGTGGAAACAAATTTTTAACAAAACCGGCCCATACCCCCTGGGCAATAATTAACTGCATCTTCAAAGGCTATAAATTGCATTTCCATAGGTCATTTGTTTTAAGACTTAGCTGAAAGACGATGAAATGAAACATGGAAATAAGCAAAAGGCACACTAGACAGAAAACAGTAAAATACTTTTGCTGATTTCAGTTTTTCCTACCAGTAAAAAGGGAGAGGTATTCCCAATGGAGGAAATAACTGAGAACAGTTAAGAGTTATGAAAACAAACAAAAATGTGCCTCCTGGGTTAAATGCGGCTTAATCGTAAGGGTTGCTTTGCAAAATATCCGCATCAAAATCACCCAATCCCTCCCTTGCCCCTCGGCCCGATTTCAAACCTCGGCGTGAGACTTTCTGCCCAAACATCCCTACGAAAGGTACTTCTTCAGCTTCTCCACCACCTCTTGCGGCTCAGGGAACTTGAGTTTTCGTGGAGGTCCCTTCTTAATCCCCGTCCAGAGCTCCGCACCTGGAGAAAGACCGAATGAAGAGAGATTACTCTCTCTCCCAGCTGTATATCAGCCCTTCCTCTCCTCGGACCCATGCCCTCTCTTCTCAGACCAGGGCCCCTACTCACTACTGCCGTCCGGGCGCTGGAGCGTCACCTCGAAGCTGCCCCTCCGGGGCTTGGCAGGGTTCACCTTCACTGGAAGCTCCGGGGCCTCCATGCGCAGCGCCTGGCTCAGGGCCGCGGCGTTGCGCCCGTACACGCGTCAACTGGTGCTACGGAGAGACGGGGAGGGTCAGAGACCAGGGCCTTGGGTGTGCGACGCCCTTGTTCCCCTCCCAGTGACTCTCCAGACCCCTCACCAATGCTCGATAACAATAGTCGCCTCCTCCATTTCCTTCTGGCCACCAGCCTGCTTCTCCACCTTCTCAGCTGCTGCGACCACCGCCGTCTCGGCCTTCCGCTTCCTCCCGCGGGAAGCCATAGCACCTGGAGCCCGGGCCGGGAACCGAGCCGACCTGGGGCGGAAACAGGGTGCAGACACGGCCACTGGGCGGCCACGAGGAAACAGACAGCCCCTCTCAGAGTTCCAAACTGCAGGCCAAAGGCTCCGCTCCCAGAACAAAACCTCTCCCAAGCAGCGGAAAGCGTGGCGCGGCCACACGTAATGGGGAGGCGGGACCTTCGGGCACAGCCAATGGGCACACAGGCTCGGGGTGACCCGGGAAGCATCAGATTTACCTGCGCCTGAGGGCAGACACAGCAGGGGCGGGGACTAGGTAGCTCTAAACTCAAGCGAGGTTTCAGGTTTTTCTGTAACCACAGGACCGGGTAAGTAGTGTTCATGGTGAACTCGACCCCCAGCCCTCAAAACCTCCTCTCTGGGACCCGGGCCCAATCCGGGGCCAATTCTACAATCTAATACGATGTGATCGGTACTCTGGATTTACGGAAACGGGCCTTCCCCAACACTCCCCAATCCTAGGTACCAATGACTGGCATTTGGTGAAACTAATGAAAATGGCCTTTGAAGTCACCAAGAAGTTAGGCAATTCCTTTGTGGTTGCCTGGCTTTTTACACACTTAAGGAACAGACAGGAGGCGCAATCAAAAGAAAATCCCAGTCTCTTTATTATGTAAAACCGTCAACTGGGTGTGGGAGAGCAGGTAGGAGGGTAAGTGAAATCCCAATCCTGCCCACGGGCTTTCTCCTCCAGGCCCCACCTCACAGCGGAAGGTCTCAAACTTCTATCTTCCTTCCTCCCAACCTCCATAAAATAGATTATCGAATACTATCTTCAGTGAGAAAACTGTGGTTAAAGGTTTATTCTTGGAACCAGTGACAGTTAGGTGTATTTTTAATGAAGGCCACAGGTCAAGCCAGAAGGACCTAAAGAAGCAAGGGTCCTTGAGGGAAATTTTTTAGTGCATACTCTATACCCCGGCATCTTGTTAGGGGTTCAATCTACTGTAAGTAGACTGCGTAGGTCCACTAAAGAATATCGAAACCACAGCATGGTGGAGATGTATGAGTGGTGGGCAGCACTTGACACACTGACCCAAGCTTGAAGGGAAAAGCATTTCTTCCTCCATTACAGGAGATCTCTCCCTTCCTCCAGTGAAATAGTTGGCCACAGGAGTGGTCTTCCTGGAGTGTGCCTGTCGATTCTCTGGATGCTTCTTTAAAATCAGAAGCAGCACCCTGCCCCACCCAGGCACAGCCAAACAAGGATAACATAAATAAAAGGCGAGGTTCCAGAAAGGCTGTAGTTACAGATGAGGCCGAGCTTCAAAGGTGTCTGGGATTGACAGAGAGGAAGCACTAACAAAGCAGAGGACCTATTTGTTCTTCTTGCTTTCCCCATCTGGCACTGCTGTGGGTGTTGGGGCCACAAACTGCTCTTCAGGGATATTATCTCCAGCCTTCCATTGCTTCTTGGCCCTTTGATACAGTTCATTCAAGCTGAATTCTCGGATCACATTCTCCTGCACAAGAAAGATGTATACGTGAGGGTTGGGAGGGGGAATTCAGAACCTGCGAAGTAATAAGTATTTAGGCACAGCTTAGGAAAAAAGGAAGCAAAGGACAGAAATCTACTCTAACCTAAATCTTTTTTATGGGTACCTGAAAAGTCAACTAATGTTTAACTACCTATTATGTGCCAATCACTGTGCCAAGAATTATAGCGACACTATTTAATGTAATCTGCAAAACAACGCCATGAGCCAAGTGTTACTGTCTCCAATTTACTGCTAAGAAACCTAGGGCTACAGTAAGACTGAATCTTAACTAATAATTCCCCAGTACTAGCAGGTCTGGCACATGGTAGAAACATAACATAAATCTGCTGAGTGAATTCATGAATGAGGTCTAATAATTAGTCCATACTCTCAAAGCTTGTGGGCAAATGGCAGAGCTAGGAATCGAACCCAGGTTGGCTCCAAAGCCCACCCACTGTTCCATATGCTTCTCCAAACCACTTGCATACTCTTTCTTGTACCTCAGAGAAAGTCCAAGAGACAGCTCGTCCTTTCTTGTCAATCTGTGGCCGCCGCATGACTTCCTTGCCACCTTGAAACAGGATCAGGGTAGGAAGCTGCTTGGTGAGGGGGGATGTGCTCACTTTGTACCTATAGGGCCCACAAAGTACTCTGTAAATGCATCTGTATACATCACTCAAAGTAATTCCCTGTTTAGACCCTCAACCAGGCCTTTACATACCGTGTACTAACATCAGTGTAGCGTCCAATGTCCACCTTCCCAAAATTTAGCCCTGTACAGTTGTACCTGAGAAGAACATATTTTTTAACATAGTATAATAAGAGAATGTGGAAGTATAGCTATTGGAGGGAATGCCTTTGGTTGTAATGTGCAAAAATCAAAGCCAAAAATAATGAGAGAAGGTACAGTCTCTCAATTCCCATCATCCTTCCTTTTGCACCACTTACTTCAGGGAGAGGTCAGCATAGATTGGAGCAAATGATTGGCAATCATTAGACCAATTGGCAAAGAACTCCACAATCCAAGTGACCCTCTTGTCTCGCTCCAGCTCTTCCTGCCACACACAGGGAGGAAACAGTGAGCTGGATCATACAGGTTCCTAGAAAAGTTTAGACCTTAGCATCTAACTCCTCATCAGGGCTTCCCCTCTCCGCCTCCCTTAGCTCCCATGATAAATGAACCACAGTGCCCTTGACTTCTGTTCTGAAGCATGGTTGCTCCTCCTTGTGAGTAGGGTTTACAACTACACAAGGGACCCAAGAAACTAGAGAGAAGATGAACACTCACATCAATGGTTTTGTCATTGAAGTACTTGATGTACTCAGGGCCCATGTACAGGGGAGGTTTGCATGTCATCAGGAACACTAAACACAGAAAAAAGATGTCAGAGGAAACACATAAGGCCTTGGGAAAGGATTTACTTTCAAACCAGACTTCAAGCACCAAAGAACATACTTTGTGAGCATATACAGACCACTGACATATTCCCTTCCTCTTAAAGGCTCTGTAGATTCTTATTGTCTGAGCTACACACATAATTAGGAAAACATATGGAAGAAGACTATGGAGAAACTGGTTTGGATTTGGTTCCCACAACCAAGTCTTGTAGTCTCCTTACCTATGCAGAGTATGATGTAAAGCAGGCCCATGCGAATATCCAGGCGGAAGAAAAGAATTGCATTGGCCACTTTACTGAACATGAAGATGTTGCCTATATGTTGCTCCACAGTGACTGAAACACAAAGATTTCACAGGTCAGGCTGACTGTATGCTCCTATATCCCATTCTTTGTCCCTCTTCCTGGAGTACTTTGAATTGGGGGGGGGGGGGGGATAAAGTCCAAGATCAAATTCAGCATTGGCATGGAATGAGAGACGAGTACAGTAAATAATGCCCCTCTCATAACAGGAATGAAAACACCTCTGGAGGGTGTTAGGCCTACCCCTGTGAGACAGAGAAACAGGCTCAACTTACTGGACCTACGGTTCTTCATCATCACGATGGCACTGAGAAACATCAGGATCTCTACTTCTCTCTGCAACAGAATCAAAGTAGTAGAAATGCCATCAGCAGAGATAATTTGGGTGGGTAGGGGAACTAAATATGGAACAAAAACTAACAGCGATCCAAATGGGGGAAGGTAATAATAAATAACTGGAAGTCGGCTAAGGTGTAGTGGGAAAAATACTAGTCAGAAGATCTAGATTCAAGTTCTACCCCTGCCACAACCTGGCTGGTGCCTTTCAGCAAATCAACTGCTAAGCTTCAGTTTGTTCCACTGAATAACATCTATTTCAAAATGCTATAGTGAAGGTTAAATAATAATGGGTACAAAAGAGTTGTATAAAGTATGATATGGTGTAAAATTGTGAGAAATTACAACCAACTCTGTGACCCTGAGAAAATAAAATTTTTCCAGGGAAACTTTCTCAGTAATATTCTATTCATACAATATATGGTTATTTCATTTGTTTGGTTTTGTTTAAGTTAAATCATTCCTCTTTACCCAATATTCATAGGGATAATCCATGTGCCTTTAACATAACTTGAGAGCTGAAGGAGGCGTTTGTTTCAGACCTCTCACAAGCCCTTTTCAGTATCGCTGGTTTAGGGTTCTTTCTCACATTCTAGAATGTAAGCTCCACGTGAGCAAAGTAAGACAGAAAATAAACATGACAAAGAAACAAAATAATGTGAAAGAGTAAAAACTGCAATGACGAATAACAAGGATCATGTGAAAGAAAGCAAGGAAGGAGGGCAACTATAAATTGGATGGTCTGAGACCTTCCATACCTTTCTGTTTAAAATACAAGGGCCAAATCATTACGTTAGACAGAACCAATCAACTGTGATTTACAGCTAGGAATCAGGGACCTAGGTTTTAGCCTCAATTTCCAACAAAAAGTAACTTGCTGGATTTAGAAATGGCCACGTAAAGTGGGGGTTAGGGAAGATGACAAGACTTATTAAATGAAACTGGGTTAGAACTGAGACTTGCAATTGTGGAAAGATGGATTTAAAAAGGGAACTATGGTCAACCAAGAGACCAAAGATAGGACTTCCAGTCAAGATGGCAGCACAGGTAAGCGCGGTATCGTGTCCTCCCACAACCACATCTACGTTACAACTAAACTACAGAACAACCATCATTCAAAACTGCCTGAAATCAAGCTGAATGGAAGTCCTACAACTATGGAATTAAAGAAGCAACCACATCAAGTCTAGTAGGAGGGGCAGAGGCGCAAGGGGCTGGCCCCACACCCAGGTGTGGCGGATAAAAATCAGGAGGACAGCCCTGGCCGGTTTGGCTCAGCGGTTAGAGCGTCGCCTGCGGTCCTGAGAGACCCGGGTTCGGTTCCCGCTAAGGGCGCGTACCTCGGTTGCAGTTTGTCCCCGGCCCTGGTCGGTTGTGCAGGTGGCAGCCACTCGATGTGTCCCTTTCACGTCATGTTTCTCTCTCTCTCTCTCTGTTCCTCTCTCTCCCTCCCACTCTACCTGAACAAAAAATGGAAAAATGTCCTCGGGTGAGGATAAAAAAAAAAAAATCAGGAGGACACCTCGGCTGGGAAGGTCCTCCCTGATGACTGAGGGGTCCCTGTCCCACACCAGGCGCCCCACTCAGGGTTTCAGTGCTGGGACGAGAAGTCCGCATAACTTCTGGCTGGAAAACCAGCAGGAACTGAGGCTCAGGGAGGCTGAGGCGGCTGGAGCCCCAGGCAGCTCCTTAAAGGGCCCGCGCACGGACTTATCGGACTCTCTCCCTCTAAGCCTGGAGGGGAGGCAGCTCGAGGGGCGCCAGAGACACACAGGGAAGAACTGAGCTGTTTGGCACTGGACCAAGGGCTGGAGAGGGGACTTTCTCCAGGACAGACATGCAATCAGAGGACTTTGTTCCTTTTGGTGAGCCCTTCCCTCAGGAGGCTGGCAGACAGCCGCCATATCTGGGACTCCAGCACCTGACTGGTTGCCCCGCCCTGGTGATTCCCAGAGGCCCCTGCCCCATCCAACTTTCAGGCCCACCCAGTTGCTTAACCATAGGACTGGCCTGTATTGGATCCTGCTTTAGGTTTTCCTAAATTCTTTCAAAGAAGCAGCATCTGGTCTCAGCTAGCTCCATACCTCGCGTTAAGTAATACATAGAAACAAACACAGGGAGGCAGCCAAAATGAGGAGACAAAGAAACAGGTCACAAATGAAAGAACAGAACAAAATCCCAGGAAAAGAACTAAGCAAAATGGAGATAAGCAACCTAACAGATGCTGAGTTCAAAATACTGCTTATAAGGATGCTCAATGAATTTAGTGAGAATCTCAGCGAACTTAGTGAGGGCCTCAAGAACATAAAAAAGGACCAGTCAGAAATGAAGGATACAGTGAGAAATGAAGGAGGCACCAACTAAAATAAAGAATACTTTACACAGATTCAATAGTAGAGTAGATAAAGCCAAGAAGCAAACCATCGATTTGGAATATAAGGAAGCAAAAACACCCAATCAGAACAGCAAAAAGAAAAAAAGAAGCCAAAAAAATGAGGAGAGTGTAAGAAGCCTCTGGGACAAGTTGAAGCGTGCCAACATTCACATCTTGGGGGTGCCAGAAGGAGAGGAGAGAGAACAGGAAATTGAAAACCTATTTGAAACAATAATGGCAGAAAACTTCCCTAACTTGGAGAAGGAAACAGACATACAAATCCAGGAAGCACAGAGAATCCCAAACAAGATGAACCCCAAGAGGCCCACACCAAGACACATCATCATCAAAATGCAAAAGGTTTAAGACAAAGAGAGATTCTTAAAAGCAGCAAGAGAAAAGCATTTAGTTACCTACAAGGGAGCCCCCATAAAATCATCAGCTGATTTCTCAAAAGAAACTTTGCAGGCCAGAAGGGAGTGGCAAGAAATATTCAGAGTGATGAAAACCAAGAACCTACAACCAAGATTACTCTATCTTGCAAAGCTGTCATTTAGAATCGATGGCCATAAAAAGAGTTTCACAGACAAGGAAAAGCTAAAGGAGTTCATCACCACCAAACCATTATTATATGAAATGTTGAAGGGTCTTTTTGAAGAAAAAGATAAAATATATGAACAAACAAAATGGCAATGAATACATATCTATCAACAATTGAATCTACAAATAAAATGAACAAGCAGAACAGAAACATTCTCATAGATATAGAGAACATTTTGTTGGTTGCTAGATGGGAGGGGGTTTGGGGGAATGGGTAAAAAAAGTGAAGGAATTAATAAGTACAAATTGGTTGCTAGACTGACAAATCTCAAAGGGAAGGGGGACTGGGTGTGGGAAGAAATAAACCAAAGAACTTATATGCATATATGCACAACCAATGGACACAGACATCAGTGTGAGAAAAAGCAGGAGGGGGGCAGGAGTGGGGAAGAGGGGGTCAGTGGGGGGAAAATGAGGAACATCTGTAATATATTCAACAATAAAGATAAAAAAATAAAATTTAAATTTAAAAATTAAAAAAAAAAAAAGAGCCCTAGCCAGTTTGGCTCAGCAGTTGAGCGTAAAAAGAGAGAGAAAGATAGGACTAAAAGAAACACTCTGTCTTTAGACCAAAGACTAGCTATGTATATGCCAAACCTTATTTCCCTTTCTTCCTGGGCATGCTGCAGCTAGACTCACAGTCTCCTTGCATCTAGGTAGAACTGTGTGACTAGCACTCCTGAATGGACTATGCGTGGAAGGGATGTGCCACTGCTGCACAGGCAGTAAGAAAAGGTGTGTCCTTGCTTTCCAGGTTTCTTTCATCTACTGGTTGGCTGATGCTGAGATGACCCTTAAGGTGTATGTTAAGACAATGTGAGACTGGATTCCAGACTAACCATATTAAGCAGAGCCCTTTTGATTGTTCTACTTGTTTGTTCATTGTTTTGTTTTGTTTTTCCTTCTTTTTTCTTTTTTATTAACTAATTAATTTTTGTTACAGATGTTTCTCCTTTTCCCCCACTGATTCCCCCCTCTCCCTCCCTCCCTGCCCTGTCCCCAGCTTTGTTGTCCATGTCCATTGTTCATGCATACATGCATATAAGTTCTGTGGTTTATCTCTCCCCCACCACCCCCTCTTCTGGGGATTGTCAGTCTGTACCCCACTTCCACGTCTCTGGGACTACCCCATTCCTCAGACTGTTATGTTCATTATATTCCACAAATAAGTCAGATCATATGATACTTGTCTTTCTCTGTTTGGCTTGTTTCGCTTAGGATAGTACTTTCTAGGTCCCTCCATGTAGTCTCAAAGGATAAGAGATCTTTCTTTCTTACAGCTGCGTAGTACTCCATTGTGTATATGTACCACAGCTTTTTTATCCATCGTCTACTGATGGACACTTGGGCTGTTTCCAGATATTAGCTATTGTAAATAGTGCTGCTACAAACATGGGGGTACATATATTCTTTCTGATTGGTGTTTCAGGCTTTTGGGGGTATATTCCTAGAAGTGGGATCACTGGGTCAAATGGAAGTTCAATTTTTAATTTTTTGAGGTAACACCATATTGTTTTCCATAGTGGCTGCACCAGTCTGCATTCCCACCAGCAGTGTACTAGAGTCCCCTTTTCTCCACACCCTCGCCAACACTTGTTGTTTGATGATTTGTTGATGAAGTGTTCATTGTTTTTAAACTTTTTTTTATTATTATGGGCATTTTTAAACATACATAAGTTGAGAGGATACTGAAGGGTAGCAGAATATGCCACCCCAAAATATGCCACTTTGGCAGAAGGATTATTTTGAGCTTGAAGGCAATTGAGAAGTAGATACAAAAAAAAAAGACCCCCACCCATTTGTTTAAAAGCCGGACTTAATGTTTCAAAGCTGTCCCTCTAACCCACTATACCAAGATGGACAAAAGTTAATCAAGGGAGATAACTTTAGACCCTGTCAGCCTGAAGACAGCATGAGAGGAATCTATACAAACTAGACTTTATATAACATTAGTGTACCTTCCCACAGTTTGCTACCCTTGGAAACCTAAAACTCTTTCCTTTGTCTAGTCATTTCTCCACAATTTTACTGTTCTTTGCTAAAGACACTATATAAACCAGAGCTCTAAGCCACCTGTTCAAGTTACTTACTTTTCCCTGAGCATCTCCCATGTATTCATGCGGTATACATGTTAATAAACTGTCTCTTTTATCTTTTATTACAGCCAAGACCTCAGAAGGCTACAGGGAAAATTATTTTTCCTCCCCTCCAATACTTTAATGAACCCCTACTACTCAGCTTCAACAGTAACATTTTGCCAAAATGGTTCCATTTCATCTATGCTACCTTTTTAAAAAATTTTTTTTTTTTTTTTTTTTAGAGGGGGGAGGACAGAGAGAGAGAGATAGAAACATCAATGAGAGAAGCATTAACATCGATCCACTGCCTCCTGTTGCCCCCTACTGGGGATGGAGCCTGCAACCTGGGCATGCTCCATCCATTGAGCCAGACTGCGTGGTCAGACTCTTTTTTTTTTTTTTCCTCACCCTAGGACATTCTTGCACCCATCTTCAGATAGAGCGGGAGGGAGACAGGGAGGAAGAGAGAGAAAGAAACATCGATGTGAGAGAGACACATTGAGTGGTTGCCACCCACACAACCCCAATCAGGGCCAGGGACAACCGAGGTACGTGCCCTTGGCAGAACCAAACCTGGGCCTCTGTGGTCCACGGGCCAACACTCTAACCACTGAGCAAAACCAGCCAGAACTAGACTCCTTTATTTTTTTTTTAATCCTCACGTGGGGCTTTTTTTTTTTTGGTATGTGCCCCTAGCGGGAATTGAACCTGGGATTCTCTGGTCCACAGGCCGACGCTCAACCACTGAGCCAAACTGGTCAGAGCCATTTTTCCATTTTTTTGTTCAGATAGAGTGGGAGGGAGAGAGAGGAAGAGAGAGAGAGAGAAACACTGACATGAAAGGGACACATCGAGTGGCTGCTACCCGCACGACCAACCAGGGCCGGGGACAAACTGCAACCGAGGTATATGCCCTTAGCAGGAACCGAACCTGGGTCTCTCTAGACCGCAGGCTGACACTCTAACCACTGAGCCAAACCGGCCAGGGCCAGACTCCTTTTTTTTAACAAACTCAAATACTACTATCATACCTAACACAATTAATTTCTCAATGTTATTCAATACTTGGTGTTTATTCAAATGATTCCAATTATCTCAAATGGTCTCTGTACAGTTATTTGTTCAAATCAAGAACAAGCAGGCAAGATCCACACATTGCCTTTGGCTGATGTGATTCTTTGGTCTTCCATAATCTCAGGATACCTGGCTCTTCATTTTTAACCCAAGCTATTTATCTGTTGAAAACACTGAGTCAGTTGTACTGTCAACTTTCCCACTTTCTGGATTTCTCTGCTTGCATCCTCATGGTCTCTGTTCTTCTGATGATGATCTTCTACCTCCCATACTTCTTGTAAAGTGGTAATGAAATTTAGAGGTTTAAATACAATGAAATCCAAATCTTTTGCCAAAATTACATCATAGGTGATGCTTGGTACTTCTTATTGCACCCCTTCAGAGAACATATCTACCTTTCATCTGATGGTTTTAGCATCCACAGATTACTACCTAGACTTACTATTTCACTAGGGATTGCTAAATGATATTTAAATTTTATCATTCCTTCTGTATCTACTAGCTCAAATTCTTCTACTAGGAAATCAACATTTCCTTATTTGTTTATGCTGAAATACAGAATATACAGTAAAAGCAAAAAGCTTCTTTCCTTTTATTAAACTAGAAATGAGCTTTTCTACTGTTAAACCACTGAAAGTTTGAGGTTTACCTGTTATTTCTAACATTATTTACTTTAATATCCTAACTTTCCAATCACCAAGGTAAATCAGTAACATACAGATTTTCCAGGAAAGCATTGGCTATGAACCCAAAGTAGAAATGCTCCATGATTCAGGATGAACCCAGTAAACCAATCATTAAAGTTGAAAATGTATTTAAGACTTCTGGTCAAGATGGCGGCGTAGGTAAACGCAGTATCGCGTACTCCCACAACCACATCAAAGTTACAACTAAACTACAGAACAACCATCATTCAAAACCGCCTGAAATCAAGTTGAATGGAAGTCCTACAATTACGGAATTAAAGCAGCAGCCACATCCAGACTGGTAGGGAGGGGCAGAGGCGGCACCGCTTCGAGGGACTGGTCCCACACCCATGTGTGGCGGATAAAAATCAGGAGGATATCTCGCTGGGAAGGTCCTTCCTGAGGACTGAGGGGTCCCCCTTCCCACACCAGGTGCCCCGCTCAGGGTTCCAGTGACAGGAAGAGAAGTTCCCATAACTTCTGACTGGAAAAACCAGCGGGAACTGAGGCTCAGGGAGGTTGAAGCAGCTGGAGCCCCAGGCAGCTCCTTAAAGGGCCCGCGCACAGACTTATCGGACTCTCTCCCTCTAAGCTTAGAGGGGAGGCAGCTCGAGGGGCGCCAGAGACACACAGGGAAGAACTGAGCTGTTTAGCACTGGGGCGAGAGCTGGAGAGGGGGCTTTCTCCGGGACAAACGTGCTGTCAGAGGCCTTTGTTCCTTTGGTGAGCCCTTCCCTGGGGCGGCAGACAGAAGCCATATCTGGGACTCCAGCAACTTGGCTCACACTGGTAGCCCCGCCCTGGTGGTCCCCTGAGGCCCAGCCCCGCCCCACCCAACTTTCAGGCCCACCCAAGCTGTTGCCACTTGCTTAACCATAGGGTTGGCCTGTCTTGGATCCTGCTTCAAGTTTTCCTAAATTCTTTCAAACGAGCAGCATCTGGTCTCAGCTCGCTCCATACCTCGCGTTAAGTAATACACTGAAACAAACACAGGGAGGCAGCCAAAATGAGGAGACAAAGAAACAGGTCACAAATGAAAGAACAGAACAAAACCCTAGGAAAAAAACTAAGCGAAATGGAGATAAGCAACCTAACAGATGCTGAGTTCAAAATACTGCTTATAAGGATGCTCAATGAACTTAGTGAGAACCTCAGTGAACTTAGGGAGGGCCTCAAGAGCATAAAAAAGGATTAGTCAGAAATCATGGATGCACAGTTAGAATTGAAGGAGGCATTAACTGAAATAAAGAATAATTTACACAGCTTCAATAATAGAGTACGTAAATCCAAGGAGCAAACCATCGATTTGGAATATAAGGAAGCAAAAAATTCCCAATCAGAACAGAAAAAAAAAAAAAAGAATCCAAAAAAATGAGGATAGTGTAAGGAACCTCTGGGACAACTTCAAGCGTGCCAACATTCGCATCTTGGGGGTGCCAGAAGGAGAAGAGCGAGAACAAGAAATCGAAAACCTGTTTGAAACAATAATGGCAGAACACTTTCCTAACTTGGTGAAGGAAACAGACATACAAGTCCAGGAAGCACAGAGAGTCCCAAACAAGATGAATCCTAAGAGGCCCACACCGAGACACATCATCATCAAAATGCAAAATGTTCAAGACAAAGAGAGAATCTTAAAAGCAACAAAAGAAAGGCAGCTAGTTACCTACAAGGGAGTTCCCATAAGGCTGTCAGCTGATTTCTCAAAAGAAACTTGGTAGGCCAGAAGGGAGTGGCAAGAAATATTCAGAGTGATGAAAACCAAGAACCTACAACCAAGATTACTCTATCCTGCAAAGCTGTCATTTAGAATCGATGGCCATATAAAGACTTTCCCAGACAAGAAAAAGTTAAAGGAGTTCATCACCACCAAACCATTATTATATGAAATGATGAACGGTCTTTTTGAAGAAAAAAATAAAATATACGAACAAACAAAATGGCAATGAATACATATCTATCAACAATGGAATCTACAAAAAAAATGGACAGGTAGAACAGAAACATTCTCATAGATACAGAGAACATTTTGTTGGTTGCCAGTTGGGAGGGGGCTTGGGGGAATGGGTGAAAAAGGTGAAAAGATTAAGAAGTATAAATTCATTGCTAGACTGACAAACCTCAAAGGGAAAGGGGTTGGGGGGGGGAAATAAACCAAAGAACTTATATGCATAACCAATGGACACAGACAATAGTGTGGGAAAAGGCGGGAGGGGGCGGGAGTGGGGAGGAGGGGGTCAATGGGGAAAAAATGTGGAACATCTGTAATACATTTTACATTCAACAATAAAGATTAAAAAAAAAAAAAAGAAAATGTATATAACACTATACTGTAGAGTATCGGTTGTTCGCCCTCTTCATGGCATGGCTAACTAGGTTGTAGCTCACTGCCACTGCCCAGTACCACAAGAGTGTATCACAACACATGTTGCTAGCCCAGGAAAAGATCAAAATTCAAAATTCTAACTATAGTTTCTACTGAATGTGTATCAATTTCACACCATCCTAAAGTTGAAAAATCTTAAGTTGAACCATGGCAAGTCAGGTATCATGTGCAGTTAAAAAAAATTTTATCAGAGTAATAATAAAATATAAAACCTCCCAGTATTTTGCATATTGTTAGACAAGAGTACACAAAGAAATTAATTATACAAAATGTCCCTATACTTATACTTATAAAAATCTTTATTATTATCCACTTATATTTTTGAGTCCTATTTTGGTTAAAGTGGTATAGACTATCAGATAAAAAATAGGTCCCTTTGAAGCAGCATGGCTACTCTTAAGCTAATTAATAATACTGTCTGGTAAAGGACAGAAGGACGTATTAAAGAGTAAACAAGAACAGAACTTATATGCAAGTATGCATAACCAATGGACATAGACAGCAATGCTGGTGACAGGCGGGAGGGGAGGATCAGGAGGAGGGTGTCAATGGGGGAAAAAGAACCATCTGCAACAAAAATGAATGAAAAGTAAAATAAAGAGTAAACAAAGGTCGGAGGATTAAAGTAGGGGGTTGGGTTCTGGTAAAGGTCAAGACTCATTTTTGTAAAAAAAGACCAAAACTCAGGATGACCCTCCTTCCTCAGAACACCGATGTTGCTACACAGCAGAGGGCACAGAGCTTCAACTCATTCGTCCGCACCCCTACTGAGGAAGTACAGCCAGAAGCTTGAGACGGATTTCTTTACGATGTATTCCTTACATTTCCTTTTCGATAAATCTAACAATTTTATTCATTTTTGTACTCCCAGGATGCAGCATACTTCCTAGCATATAGTGCGCACTCTGGAAATGCTAACTGAATAGAGAAATGGGTGATACGGGCGTGTGGGTACTATGGCCGAGCGTGGTTTCAAATCCTAGTTGTGTGTGACCTTGGACAAGTCTCCTAATCACGCCAAAATCAATTACTTCACCAATAAAACAGGCATAGTACCACTTGTCTTGTTCATCTCCCGGGCTCCCTGAGAGGCTTTCCACAGGGGCAGCTGTGTTAAAGGACCGGACACACACGCAGGGTTTGGGGCGGGCTGTTGTGGAAGCTAACCTGTCTTACCATCTTAAATACGACGAGGTTTAGACTCGATGACGGTCCAGGGCCTATACTCTAATGGTAAGTCCGTTACAAGTTCGGAACCTCGGGTGTTCTCAAAAAAGTGAAGCTCAGGGGAAGGGACCGTCAAGGTCGCGGGGTCCTAAAGCGGGGGTCGCTCACCCAGTCAAAGTCACACGGGTTGCCGTCTTCGCGTTGCGTGGGGAGAGTGAGACAGACCGGGGGCAGCTTCCTCACGAGTAGGAAGGCAGCAGAGAGCAGGGCTGACAGAAGGTAGTAAGGTCGGGCCAGCCATCGTGAAAGGCGCGGCACTGAATACACCAGAGCAATCAATGGTGCCAGGACCGCCATCTTCCTGGCACGGCGGCGCTGGCCGCTCTCCGGCGTTGGTAGGCCTGGCCCCGCCTCTTCCACCATTGGGACGTCCATTGGGCCGAGTCTCGGATGCACCCCCTCCGGGCCCAGAAGTAGGTTTCTGATTGGATGCTACAGAAGGGACGACCTGAAAACGGATGTGATGTTTTATTGGTCCATCTAGCTGTCGTTTTTTCCACCTAAGTCATTTTATTGGCTATGTGACTGGCTAGAGACTAATATTACACATACTTCCTAGACGTACTCATCAAGCGACGGAAGTAGTTGCCGGAACGAGGTAGGTGGGTCCCAAAGCATCCAATGATAAGCGAGTCAAGGGGGAAGAGGGCGGGACACCGGGAAAGGATTGTCCAATGAAAATCACTAGCGCCAGACACCGGGATAGCTTCGGGGTAGAAGGAAAGATGGAGAATTTCACGGCGCTGTTCGGAGCTCAGGCTGATCCACCCCCACCTCCAACCGCACTCGGCTTCGGACCAGGAAAACCTCCACCCCCACCTCCTCCTCCTCCAGGCGGGGGACCCGGCACGGCTCCACCCCCCACCGTGGCCACGGCCCCTCCCGGTGCCGACAAAGCAGCTGGTTGTGGTCCCTTCTACCTAATGCGGGAACTGCCAGGTGAGTGCTAGGCCTGGCTGAAACCAACCAATCAGATCACAACGAGGGGGTAATGGGCGTGGTTCCTAGCAGGTTTGCAGGTGTGTAAGGTAACCTAGGCAACTCGTGCCAGGACCTTGGAGCTCCAAGTCTAAAGACATCTGTGCTACATCAAGAGTTGAGGAAAATAATAATGAAGATTGGTCCAGTACTTGGCAGTTCACAACGTAGTTATATGTGTAATGGAGTTTAATATATAGAACAGCCTCGTGAGGCAGGCATTGTTATCTGCATTTTATGGTTGAAAAAAACTTATGTATAGTATAGAGAGGTTGACTTTTCCTTTGGTTAGTTAGTGGTTTTATTTTTCTTTTTTTAATCCTCATCCGAGGGCATTTTTCCATTTTAGTTCAGTTAGAGTGGGAGGTAGAGGAGTATAGAGAAAGAGAAACATCCACGTGAAAAGGACACGTAGAGTGGCTGCCTCCGGCAGGACCCAACCAGGGCCGGGGACAAACTGCAACCGAGGTCCGCGCCCTTAGCGGGAACCGAACCTGGGTCTCTCTGGACCGCAGGACGACGCTCTAACTGCTGAGCCAAACCGGCCAGGACAGTTGGTAGTTGATCTGCACCACACTCTTTACCTATTCTGATTGCACCTATGTATATCAATCAGCTGGCACGTATTGAATATCTGTTTTAGGTAAATACTGAGTGTGTAGGAAGAAGAGAGGAAGACATAATGGTGAGATGAAGAACAAGATTAATAAGTCTGGTCCTTGCTTTTAAGGAAGTTTTTTTACTTAGGGATGAATATTATATGGTTTAAGGATAGTGACTATATTTCTTGTCAAGGCCATTCTCATTACTTTGTGGTCATGTCTCACATTACAACAACTAAGACCTACATGATGATTTTCAAAATATCCAAAATGACAGCACAAATAAGTTACCTAGATGAATTTATATTGATGAAGAATATTAGGAAGAATTTTCCTATAATCAGGTCAGTTTTCCTAAAAAGAAACACAGGAGGGGTGTTTTGGGTTTTTTTTTTCAGGAGATGATGGAGGCCCATTTGGATGGATCAAAAATCTTTCATATCCCTGGCTGGTTTGGCTTAGCTATTGGATCTTCCATCCGCAGACCAAAGAGTCTCTATTTCAATTCCCAGTCAAGGGCATGTACCTTGGTTGCAGGTTCAATCCCCGGGTCGGGGTAATGCAGGAGGCAACCAGTCAATGTATCTCTTACATCAATGTTTCTCTCTCTCTCTCTCCCCTTCCCTCCCACTTTTTTTTTTTTTTTTTTTTGGTGGTACATGCCCCTAGCAGGAACCGAACCCGGGACTCTCTGGTCTGTAGGCCGACACTCAACCACTGAGCCAAACTGTCCAGGGCCCTCCCACTTTTTCTTTAAAAAATCAATAGGTGAGGATTAAAAAAGAATTTTTTTTTATCCTCTCCCGAGGACATTTTTCCATTTTTTGTTCAGATAGAGTGGGGAGGGAGAGAGAGAGAAACATTGACGTGAAAGGGACACATCGAGTGGCTGCCACCCGCACGACCAACCAGGGCCGGGGACAAACTGCAATTGAGGTACGTGCCCTTGGCAGGAACTGAATCCGGGTCTCTCTGGACCGCAGGCCGATGCTCTACCGCTGAGCCAACCCTCCCACTTTTTCTTAAAAAATCAATAGAAAAATATTCTCAGGTAAGGGTTAAAGAATTTTTTGCCGACAATGTGGCTCAGTGGATTGAGCGTCCTCCCATGAACTGAGAGGTCCCAGTTCCATTTCTGGTCAGGGCACATGCCCAGATTGCCATCTCAATCACCAGTAGAGGGGATATACAGGAAACAGCCAATCAATGTTTCTCTCTCACATGGATGTTTCTGTTTCCCTTCCACTCTCTCTAAAAAATCAATAAAAACATTTAAAAAAAAATTTTTTTGCATAGGGGTTTGGTGGTTGACTAGGTCCCAAAACTGTTATAGTAAAATGTGTTTAACCATGAGTGTCAGTCAAAGGATTAAGATTTTCCCTGAGGATTACAGGAAACCTTTGATATTCTTGAACTGAGTAGTACTGCTTCTAAAAATGTCTGCGGGGGTGGGGGGAGTACCATGTATTGAAATAGAGAAACCATGAGTGAAGTGGGGAAGATTTGGAGTTTTAAAAAAAACAGAGTATCTGGCCCTGGCTGGGTAGCTCAGTTGGTTAGATTGCCCTCCCGATACGACAAGATTTCAGGTTCAATCCCTGGTCAGGGCACAAAGAAGAGTCAATAAATGAATACATAAATAAGTGGAACAAAGAGATGTTTCTTTTGCCTTTGCTCTCTCCCTCTACCCCCCCCCCCCAATTCTTTTCTCTCTCTAAAATAAACCAACCAAAAATCATAGTATCTGCATGAATTGACTTGCAGAAAGTTAGAAATGCAAGATCAGTTTTCAAGAGAGGAATCAGGGCTGGGGAGAGAAACTTCTAAGTCATCTTCATAGCTGATAGTCAGAAAGTTGGAATGACTCAAGTTAAAGTTTAGAAAAATGAGTATCTTCTCACCTGAGCCTTGAGGCATAACCACCTGGAAGGAGGAGCACCAACAGAGAGGGAGGGTAAAATCAGGATACTATAATAGCAGGAGGCAGTGCTGAGTTATGAGGAGAGGTACTGTGGCACTGTCTCCTGACATTAACAGTAGACCACTCTTCTGAGAAGTTTGACGTGAGAAAACAAGGAAAAGAACAGGGTAAGGCCTAGAGGTATAGGGAAAAAATACCTTGTTCATTTAATAGTTATTGAGCATCAGGTGTGTGTAGTTATTTTTATTCATTTTTTTATTGATTTTAAAGAGAGAGGAAGGGAGAGGGAAAGAGAGAGAGAAACATCAATGAGAGAGAACATCGACTGGCCACCTCCTGCATGCCCCCCACTGGGGATTTGGCCCACAACCTGGGCATGTGCCCTCACCAGGAATCGAACCAGTAACCTCATGGGTCCATGCTCAGCCACTGAGCCACACCAGCTGGGCTTATATTTTTAATGTTTATTATATTGTTTGCTTTTGCTGTTTTTTCTTTAAAAATAAATTTAAAATTTTTTGTAATTCTCACTTTAAAGATTTCTTATTTAGTGTGGCTGGTATTTAGTCCCAGTGGTTGAGCATCGACCCATGCACCAGGAGGTCGCCGGTTCGATTCCTGGTCAGGACACATGCCCAGGTTGTGGGCGCGATCCCCAGTGGGGTCATGCAGGAGGCGGCCAATCGCTGTACTCTCATCGATGTTTCTCTCTCTCCCTCTCACTTCCTTGCTTAAAAAAAAAAGGAAATAAAGGGAAAAAATTTTAAAGATTTCTTATTTACGCTAAAATATAGTACTTCACTTTCCCTCTGGGTCAGTGACTTAAAAAATTTATTGACTCTGTTTCTTTTTCTTTTTTTTAATTTATTGATGAGAAAGAGAGAAAGAGAAATACCAGTTTGCTGTTCCACTTATTTATGTATTTATTGGTTGATTCTTGTATGTGCCCTGACTGGGAATTGAACCCACAACCTTGGTGTATGGGACAATGCTCTAACCAACTGAGCTACTCAGCTAGGACTGCTGTTTCTTCTTATCCATGGAATGTGGTAATAACTGTCTCAAGTACACTGAATTTTTTTCAAGGTTCAAATGAAAACATGCTGAAAAGTATAAAGTATGATGTAAATGTAAGGCATTATCGGTATAAATATTGTGTGGCTGACTTCTTAAAATATGTCATTTTTCTCCCTATGTCCTCTAGGCAGCACAGAGCTGACAGGAAGCACCAACCTGATCACACACTACAACCTGGAACATGCCTATAATAAATTCTGTGGGAAGAAGGTGAAGGAGAAGCTGAGTAACTTCCTGCCTGACCTGCCAGGGATGATTGATCTGCCAGGTTCCCATGATAATAGCAGCCTCCGTTCCCTCATTGAGAAGCCCCCTATTCTTGGTGGCTCTTTCAATCCTATCACAGGGACCATGCTGGCTGGCTTCCGCCTCCACACTGGCCCGGTGAGTCCCCTCTTGGGGAGGAAGGAGGCAAATGGGGAGGTCTGAAAGGCATGGAATTAGTTTTTCTGTCCAACTCTGTTCTTTATTAACTTACTGAGCAGAACAGACATTGGGAGTAGGGGATTTGCTCCCTCCACTCACCTGGACCTTCCTTCGGTTCCTTTAGTTGCCAGAGCAGTGTCGTCTGATGCATATTCAGCCTCCTAAGAAGAAGAATAAGCACAAGCACAAACAGAGCCGTACCCAGGATCCTGTCCCCCCAGGTAAGCAGTTCTCTTCACAGCCAGAAAACCTGATGTTCTGAATCTGTTTCGACCTTCCTCTGTTAAAAGAAACACCAAGTTCCAATACAGAGCCCTGGACTCCCAAATTTTCCTGAAAGAAGAAACTGATGTACTGGGGTCTCCTGGGCAAATAGGACCTTGAAACAGGGCCTTTAGCAGTGCCTCTATATCCTGTCTGGCCATTTGAACGAAAGCACTTGCCCTTGACTAGGAGTTTTCCTGTAGTCTGCCGAGTTCTAGGAGGAAGGAATTTTGAGCTCTACAGTTGATAGGTGCCTAATGTCTCCAACAGAAACACCATCTGATTCAGATCACAAGAAAAAGAAAAAGAAAAAAGAAGAGGATCCTGAACGGAAAAGGAAAAAGAAAGAGAAGAAGAAAAAGAAGGTAAAGTAGGGGCCTGTTGCTGCAACCAGTAAGTTTCCCTCTTGTCTCACCCCAGCCCTAGGTAGAGTCCTTGGACCCACTATTGAAAACCCAGGGCAGGTTGCAGTTTTCCTATACAGCCCTGGTCAAGGCCAAGGCTACCTTCTAGTTGTTCTTGTACCTCTCCTTTGTCTTCCCCAGAACCGACACAGTCCAGACCACCCAGGTATGGGCAGTTCTCAGGCCAGCAGCAGCAGCAGCCTCCGCTAACAGGACCACTGGACTCTGCCAGAATGACTTTTCCATGCTGTACTGAACCTGCTGTCAAAAGCTGCCTTCCTGGCTCTTGGATATTGCCTTAGGAGCATCCCGTGGCTGGAACAGAAGCCAGTCCTACATGCTCAGTTAAGAGTAATGCATTATGAGAAAGGCCATGCTTTTGTAAGGCTCAGTCTAGCTTTCTCATGGACATCTCTTCCTCTCCCAGGAAGCTTTCATCTCTTTTGTGCATTTTGTCTGATTTAGAACCTTATCTGATTTGTTAGGGTTTTTCTTTTTAAAAAAATTTGCATTTATCAAACTGGCTGAAGTATGGCTGACTGTTAAGAGGTAAGTGCCTTTCTGTGAGTCAGGGTTTAAGCCAAGGCATACTAAGATCTGGGGGGAATTTGAATCTTATATTACATTATCTCATCAGTAGGCAGGGCACCAACCAAAAATGAGATTGGGGAACATGGTCCAAAAGTTAGGCAGAGCTTGGTAATACCTTTCCATAGCAGACACACCTGATTGATCTTCAGGCTCCATCTGAAGAGCTGATCCACTTGGGGGTCGAGTGTATTCTAGGTGAGTTTTTGTGTTGAAACAGAATAGCTGAAAAAGCACCTATAATCACCACTGTACTTCAACAGGTTGATTCTTGGTCAAGCCCATGATTTTTTTTGTAGTGAATATCTGGCAAGCAAAGGTAAATACTTCTCTTGCCTTTATAATAAGAACTTTGGACCTGCCTCATTCCTTAGTTAAGACAAAGTATTTGGCTGTTGTGAAAACATCTTTAGCTTCTAAGACAGCAACAAAATGTAAAATTAAGTCCCTTCAGTCTTTGCAGGCCAGGTAACTGAAAAATCTGAGAAAGCCCAGCCTAATGTAATCTGACTTGAAAGAATAGTTTAAAAATGTTGCTATGAGCTAAGGTTGTTCGTAGATCATTAGGCAGAAAACCCCTCATTTAGCTCGTTTTAATCTAGGATTTCAGAGGAGTCTATATACTTAAGTTACAGACAGTGAAAATAAAGGGTTCTGGCCAGTTTTGAGATTCAGTGTCCAAGGATGCCTATTAAAATTAGGGCACAGCCTTTTGCTTTCACAAGTAGAAGACAAAATATGAGGCACCGAATTGAATTGCCACCCATATGTATAGGTGGCCTTAAACAGGGCTTTCATGCTTTGATTATCCAGTCTCCCCTTTGGCTACATCCAAAATGAACTTTATTTCCCAGAGATAATTCTGTATTAAGGAACAAGTGTGGCACATGTCAAGAGTTCTCTAAGCTTCAAACTTTAGTGGTTGTAAACCACTCCCCCCTGCACCCCCAGGAATTCTTAGATTAAATCACCAAAAACAAAACAAAACAGGGCCTGTTGTCTTAAGTGGTTATTTTCACCATAGTCCTGCCTAAAGATGGGTCAGGACCAGGAAGCTTATGAGGTTTTCTTTGTAGTTCCCCACCAGAGACCATTCACCCTGCCTTAACCAGACAAAATAACACAAGTCAGGGGGAGCTGGTTAGATCAGGATTTCTTTTTATTCCTTGTTGGTTTAAAATGGCTAATCAGAATAAAAAATAAAAGGGCCTCTATCTAGAGGCTGGGATCTCCCCTATTTAGAGGTTAGAACCCAGGTATCCCCTCTACCCAGCACCATATTGAGGTGGGTTGAGGGGTAACCAAGAAGGGACAATTGGAGGGGCCTAGGCCTGCCACTCCTTCTCTCTATCCCGTTTTTGGCATGTGATGAAAAATATTGCTTTTTGGATTCTTCTGGCCTTGGATTTAAAAATGTTAACTGTGTGAAATAGGGGAATTCTTTGAGGGGCTAACTGAAGAAGCCCACCCCACCCTAATCCTTCTTCCCCAAGAAGAGAGGATTATCCAATTGTTTCCGGAGCTTGGCCAAGCTCCTTTCCTGATCTCCCCACCACCAAAAAAAAATCATGGGGCTGTGACCCCTTTCCTGGGGAAACTTAAGTGCCAATGAGCCTAGAAAACTAACTCCTCTCCCTCCTCTGACCAAGACCTCAGACTCGCCTCTCCCCGGTTTCTTTCCTGATCACTTAGCACCAACAACAGGGGGTGCTATTTTCTTAATTGGTAATGGACAAAAGAGGGAACCCTGGGGAAAAGGAAGACTTCTATCCACATCTTCCCTGTTTTCCTGCTGGTCCGAGGAATGGGAAGAGTAAGATCCTCTCCTTAAACATATCCCTCCCTCATTTTCCCGTCCCAGGATAGATATATAATTTCTTTGATATTTATAATATATATATATGTACACACACACCTGGTAACGCAGAAGAGGAAAAAAATAGAATCCGTAACAATAATAAAAAAAATTATTTCTGGTTTAAAAATGATCTGGTTCTCTCCAGGGCGAGCAATTGCACAAATGTCCACTGAGTCTGGTCCAGGGGTAAAGGGAAGGGAAGGTCTTAAAAGGTAAAGGGGGTTGCTTACCCCGTTCTCAGGGCCCCAACTCTCCAACTCCCCAACCCCATTGCATTTTATAAAACGCTCCTCCATCCTCTTGGAATCTGGTTCAAAAAATGTCCATGCAGAGGAGGGAAGCCCCTTGAGGAAAGGAAGGTGGCCAGCTAGGGGGCCCTTTGGTGTAGGCGCGGAGGTGTGGGGGAGGGGAGGTGCCGAAGGCTCACACCGAAATCTCATAGGTGGTGCCACCTACTCCTGACACCTTCTTGACTCCTCCCCTTGTGGGGCTACTGAGAGGTGGCTGGCCTGGGCCAGGGGAGGCTGAGCCTATACTCTTGGGCTGGCCATTTGATTTGCTGTAGGCGGTCTTGAGCTGTACTTCATCTCTGGGAAGAAAAGAAGAGAGAGGTGTCAGGAAGTAGGACACAAAACACAGAAAAGGGAGATAGTTTTAAAAGTCGAGAGAAAAAAGATGTACTTTTCTCTATACATACTTTTTTTTCAGTGTGATGAACAATTTTTAATTAAATAGTTTGTGGTTTGTACTTCGTACACATATACTTTCTTACCCAAACATTCCCTTTTGTTTTATTGCCCTACTTGAAACAAGCCCGATTCCCTATCTCCATTTTATTTCTTCTCTCCAACTGCAGCTATCTTGTATATTTACAACACTCAAATAAATTAATTTTTAGGAAGATGGGATTAATAAAAAGTATTAAATTTCAGTCTCTTAACAGGAATGGCCCAGGAAGGCAGCTGGAGTGAAAATGAAGAGCTATCCACAAGCAGGATAACCCTGGGTACATTTGTGCTAGAACCTACAAGGGCAGTCCTGATACCTTCTGTAGGGCAGGATGCTAATTTTAAGTCTGCTGAGGGCTAGGATGGACTACTTACTTGGGTGTCAGTAACGGCTGCAAGGCCACTTCTTCTGTCTCAGAGACACTAGGTGGGGCTTTTTGGCTGCTGTAAGACATAGATCGGCCAAGGTATGGAGCAGTTGGGCCTGACTCAGGGGACCCTAGTCCCCGGCCCCTTAGCCCATCTGGCTTGCCAAAACGGGGCGCAGTTGGACGTCCCAGTGGAGTCTTGCCCAAGGGTGATCTCTTCGAATCGTCTGAGGAGGAACTAGTACGAGGGGCATGGCCTGAGCCTGGTGTCGACTGAATGCCTGAGTCCCCCAAGCCTGGTTCTTCCTCTCGGCCTGGGAGTGGGGGTGACTGGCGTAGCAACTTCTCTCGTTCCTGGAGGGAGGCCACAATATGGCGCGACAGATTGTCGTACCGGACTGGTGAGGGCTCTCGGTGTGCTGGGCCGGTTGGCACCAAATGTGGGTGCCTCTCGGCTTCCCGTTGCTGGGCCAGCCGGGCTGACAAGAAGGGAGAGGTGTAGCCTAAAGGCGTGTCTGGCTCAGGTCCTGCCTGCACTGACTCGAAATCAGGGCTGTCTGAAGGAGTGAGCAGGCTGTCGTAAGATAGGCTTCCATTGCGTGTCTGGTTGGCCAGGCTCTTATAGGAGGTGGAGGTTGTGCCCTCTGAACGAATGGACTGCAACTGGCCCAGCTCAAAGCCTGTGCCCTGGGCTGACTTGAGGCTGGAGGAGCGTGAGCCACTGGACAGTGGATCGAAGTGAAAGCTTTTGCCAAAAGTGGGAGAACGGAAGCTCTCTGGCTCCAAGCTGGGCTCTGAGCGGTAGCTGGGATGGCGGCTGCTCTCTGCAATTGAGGTTGGCTCCTTCAAGCTGTCACCACGACTCAACTGGGAAAAAAAGTAAAGCAGACTCTTAGTGCTGCTCCTCATGTGACACATGCTAGGCCCCAGAGCCCATGCAGTCAGTCAAAAATAAGACCTGTTTAGAACATTTGCCTGCATTATCTTGTTCA
Source organism: Molossus molossus (assembly GCF_014108415.1). Lineage (NCBI taxonomy): Eukaryota > Metazoa > Chordata > Mammalia > Chiroptera > Molossidae > Molossus > Molossus molossus. Next base: position 85,528,780 of record NW_023425348.1, on the reverse strand, counting down.
ACCCCTAAAGCAAATCTATGAGTTGGAACAAATACCACATTTTAAGATGCAGAAAATAAGACTTAGGTTAAGTAACTTGCCCATGATGGGTTTTAAACTCAGGTATTACACTTAAACAGTGCTTTTATCTATTATACTACATTGCCCCCATTTATGAAGTAACATCAAGGAGATTCAGTCCCACTAACACCAACAATTAGTAAAATGCCTCTGATTTTCTTCTCTTCCCTCTGCCTCCTCCTTCTCTTCTCCCAATCTTCTTTTTCCCAGAACAGGTGGCATACATTACCATCCTACTTGTTAAAGAACTCAGTACCTTGGCGCTGGAAGAGTGGGGCATGGCGGCTGATGTGCTGCTGCTACTGTAGCCTGGCCGATACTTGTACATGGTAGGTGTAGGGGGGCTGTCCTTGCCCAACAGGCTGCTATCTGTAGGAAAAAAGGCCCAGGGAGCACCACTTTATAAGCTGCTCTCTTAACCTGGCTAGAATTCCTTAAACTACACAGAGGAGAACAAGGTAGAAACAGATATACTCGGCCAAGGGAAAGCCTTAGGAATATGATTTTGCTGAAATCAAGACTTAAGATTCCTATTAGCTCAGAACTCAGAGTGAGAGAATGCACCAAACAGGTCTAGAATGCTGTCTACAGCTGATAGTTCCCCCACAAATGTCCAATTCACTGCCAACAGCTAAGTGGCATTCCTTTCTCCAGCTGTCCAAAGTAGTGGCTCAAGTGCCACCTATTTGGTGTTCTCATTTACAACACAAGCATTAACTCCTAGCCCTTGCCTGTCTGTCTTCTCTACAGTTCAGTCACCATCTCACTCCTGCCACAGCCCTTACCCTCATTAGTAGCCAGGTTGAGGTGTGTTCGTAGCCCTGTGTAACGGCTCAGGTCCGGTTTAGGAGGTGGTGGAGGTTCAGCATCTGCGGACTGGCTCTCTGTAATCTCCAGGCTTCCCTTAGACTGGATAAAGGAGGGCAAATCAGATTTGGAAAACTGGGTGCTAGGCATCTCACAAGTATTAAACTGGTAACAGGAGTGTTGGAGAGTCAATTACCATAAATTTCTAAACTGGGACTGAAAGACAAGGGACAAGAGGCAGTTTGGGAATGGTACTAGATAAAAAGTCTTCAACAAGGGTTTAATCCTGTCACTGATCTGTTCACTTTTAACCACAACTACTACTTGAGCTCCAACCACATACAAACTGCTATGTTAAGTCCTATGAACACATGGAAATGAATGGACTCAATTTCTAATGTCAGGGGACTTACAGTCTGATGGAGGGGAAAAAAACATGTATTTAAGTAATTTTAACATAAATCAGAAAGCAATAAATACTATAAGAGAGATGTAAACTAAAAGTATGCTTCCATCTCTTTGCCTGAGAGTCTCTAAGTTACCTAGTTTTGCTCCCCTAAATTACTCACCTTACTTCTCCTAAGCTCTCCCTGGATGCCATTGTCCATGATCTTCACAGTTATCTGCCCATCTGACACTTCTGGTCGAAGGAAGGGAGGTCTGATTACAATGGTCTTCTCTTTCTTTGGTCTCCCCAAATACCTGAGTATTAAGAGTAAAAGGGCTTTCATTCATTCACTCCAATGTATCTCCTGGTTGTTTACCTTGTGTTAATATTTTTACACAAGAGACAGTCCTACCAGGCCAATGAAAAGGTCAGCACTGAACTGAATTCTCTGATTCCATTAACTGCAGCAAGACTAGGCCTCTGGGCAGATTCCTAGCTTAAGGCACTCTGGAGTAAGTCTCAACTCTCAGAGGAGAGTAACCATAATACTTGACAAATATCAACTGAATTCACAGGGTCCACTAAAGGATAGCATGTCTTCCCATGTAGGCATTTCCCATTCTAAGAGAACCCTTCCTAAAGGCAGTCTCCCAGCAATCCTCCCCGGTAAACAGAAGAAGCCCAAAGGCAAAAGTTTTTATGAAAGGTGAACAGCAGGCCAAAGGGATAGATGTACCTGGGTGCTGGGGAACTGCAGAGTACACGGCTGACATTGTTACAGCAGCCATTGGTGAAGGGATTCACACCTCCCCGGAATTTACCCGTAACCTAGAGGGAGGAAAAAAGGGCCAACACAGACAGATGATGGGACCCTGACTTCCAACAACCAAAACACAACCAGTGACAAAGTTCTGTATACCACCTGGGAGATAACAAAAAAGGAGTAAAACACAATCCTGCCTTCAATCACCTTATACCTGTAATGGCTAAGAATGGCAATTCTAGAGTCAGTGTCCTCCATTCAAATCCCAGGTCTTCCTCACCCCAGCCATCTCACCCTCAACATCAGTTTCCTCGTGTAAAATGGGGATAAACAGCTCTCTGAATGTTGAAAACTAAGATAATATACAAAAGACCAAGCAAGTAAGGTTAGCTATTATATTCACAAAAATAATTGTCTTTGAGCAGCACTATAAGCTTCTTGAGGGCTGGCCCAGGCCTTTTATTAAGTTTCTCTAAGCTTGGAGCCCAAATTGTCAAGTATAAGTGGACATTCTGTAAATGTTTGTTAACTAAGAAATAGCCTCTGCTCTCATGCTTACATGTGGAACATGGACACCTCCTCATAAAAGATTTTTTTTCTGAAATCCTCACCAGAGAATACTTTTCCATTTATCTTTAGATAGAGTGGGAGGGAGAGAGGGAGGGAGGGAGGGGGAGAGAGAAAGAGAGAGAAACATCGATGTGAGAGAGACACATCGACTGATTGCCTCCTACACGACCCCAACTAGGGCTGGGGGACCAAACCACAACCAAGGTACGTGCCCTTGACCAGAATCAAACCTGCGACTCTTTGGTCTGCGGACCAACACTCTATAATCACTGAGCGAAACCGCCAGGGCAGAAGATATTCTTTAGGTATCCCTTTGTGGTATAAGTAAAGATTATATATATAATTTCTTTTTTTTGGTACGTGCCCCTAGCGGGAACTGAACCCGGGACTCTCTGGTCCTCAGGCCGATGCTCCAACCACTGAGCCAAACTGGCCAGGGCTAGGTATCCCTTTGTGGAAGCACAGGCTACACACTAAGCAGAGGGCTAACAGACACGCCCTGCTCTGGGGTCTCCCATCACTTCTTCCCATACCTGTTCATTGGTCGTGCGCCCCCTAGCCACCAGCACCACATGAAATCCCGTGAGGCCAGCTACAGGGATGAAGAATAAGCCAGCCACACACATCACTGCCATTCTGAGGCCAAACAGTCAAGGAGAACAGAGTGACACGATCTCACCTTCCCCAGCCCATACTATAGCCATCTTACCTTGAGCCTCACCACGAGAGGATTCAACCTTCCTCATTCTTCCTCCTCCCAACCCCACAACAGAAAAACTTTGAAGGATACGTGACAGCCGTGCGGACCCCTGAGAGTTCCTCCATGTGGTAGAGGACGTAAAGGAGGCCAAAGCCAAACACACCCATAATGTGTGCTGTCAGGGAAAGGAGGAAGAGGAAGAAATAACGGTAGTTCCGGCGACCAATACAGTTGTTCACCCAGGGGCAGTGATGATCAAATTCCTAAGGGCAAAAGAGAGACTGTGAGGCATCCTTGGACCACAGCACTAGATCCCTTTTCGGTCAAGAAGATGAACAAATGGCAGAACTTAAGTGTTGTTATTAGTAATCTATGATCATGTTCATCATTTAGTTGCAAAACTAAAACAGGCTCATGCAGTATATCTTGCTCTATCAGTCTGTAAGGAAGACCTTCCAAAGGTTCATGATCAAAGGCCAAAGTTGCCTCTCAAAGTTTATCCTATATGAGCAAGGAACTTTGACATGGAAGAATGTCAAAGGCTTTGCAAAAACATCAAGATCCATGAGAAAAGAAGCTTGAAAAGAAAATCTGGCAGGCAAATGCTTACAGCTAAGTAAAAATTGATTGGGGAAAAAGTAAAAAATAAAAGTAAAGGCCCTGGCCGGTGTAGCTCAGTTGGTGGGTGTCATCCTGTGTACTGAAAGGATGCCAGTTCAATTCCCAGTCAGGGCACATGCCCAGGTTGTAGGCTCTATCCCCACTAGGGGGCATGCAGGAGGCAGCCAACTGATGTTCCACTCTCATATCAATGTCTCTCTCTCTCTCTCTCTCTCTCTCATATCAATGTCTCTCTCTCTCTCTCTTCCTCTCTAAAATTATATTTTTAAAAACCTTTAAAAAAATAAAAGGAATGTAGAAAGAGAAATATAACAAAAATTTTATTTATTTTATCCTCACCCGAGGACATTTTTCCATTTTTTTTGTTCAGATAGAGTGGGGGGGGGGGGGGGAGAAACATGATGTGAAAGGGACACATCGAGTGGCTGCCATCCGCATGACCAACCAGGGCCAGGGACAAACTGCAACTGATGTATACACTGAACCCTGGTCTCTCTGGACCACAGGCCGATGCTCTAACCGCTGAGCCAAACTGGCCAGAGCTAACAAATATTTTAATGCAACAGCATGATACTATAGATGCAAGAGGTAACACAAAGCCAGAACAAATAGCCAGAAAGATAAGCCAAAGGAAGGAAGGCAAGAGCCATGAACCCTGCTGCTGGGAAAGCCTATTGCATTTGGGGTCCCTCCTGTAACAGAATATTTACGCTCTACCTCTTATGTGTACATCACCACTAACACTTTTTGACACAGCTAGAACACACAAGCCCAGGTATCAGCCAGGATTCACAGGATTTCATGCACAGGATTCGATCCTTACTCTATGAGTAGGAAGATCACTTTGGTTAAGCATCAAGTCATACCCTACTCAGGTTCTTACCTCCACACAATTGTCACAGACACTGCAGTGGGAACATCGAGGAGGACGGTAGAAGCGGCAGGTGGCACACCATTTCATGCGCACCTGGATACCCTTGATTTCCACTGTTTTGTAAAGGGGAGCTCGGAAGTCATCTTCCTTGTCTTCATCCTCCTCAGCTGCAGAGAGCAAAGTCAATTAAAAAACAACTGTGCCAGAACTGTACTAAGCACTAAGGATGCAGTGATATGTAAAATATGGCCTCTGCCTTCGAGGAATTCAGACTAATGGGAGAGAGATTAGGAACTACTGACTCTAATACTGTGAGATCAGCTCTATATACAACACTTTGAGAACACAGATGAGGAAGCTATTTACTTTGCATTGGGAAATGAGGTTCAAGAGAATGACTCAGCCCTGGCCGGTTTGGCTCAGCGGTTAGAGAGTCGGTCTGCGGTCCTGAGAGACCCGGGTTCAGTTCCCGCTAAGGGCGCGAACCTCGGCTGCAGTTTGTCCCCGGCCCTGGTTGGTCGTGCGGGTGGCAGCCACTCGATGTGTCCCTTCACGTCGATGTTTCTCTCTTTCTCTCCCTTCCTCTCTCTCCCCCCCACTCTACCTGAACAAAAAATGGAAAAATGTCCTCAGGTGAGGATAAAAAAAAAAGAGAATGACTCAGAGGTGGCTGTGATATGGGTACACTGATATTCTCGGTTTACATACTAGGAACATATTTCTAAAATCATTTACAGCCCAGCCAGTGTGGCTCAGTGGACTGAGCATCGTACCATGAACTGAGAGGTCCCAGTTTGGTTCCTGGTCAGGGCACGTGCCTGGGTTGCAGGCTTGATCACTGGTGGGAGACATGTGGGAGACAGCCAATTGATGTTTCTCTCTCATATCAATGTTACTGTCTCTCTCTCTCCCCTCCTCCTCTCTCTAGAAAGTCAATAAAAACATATTTTTAAAAAATAGGTATAAGTTTGATTCATTCACACCAAATGGCTATGGTTGTGTTGGCTGTTGTCATTTTTCCATTAGACAATCTAAGGGAAAAGAAGTCATTGCCCCTGACTAAATAGTCATATTTTAAAAATTCTTATGGCACACTGCTTGAAAAATCCCTGGTATAAATAAATATTTGATAAAAGAACACTAAAGGGTCATTAAAATAGCTCTACTTGTCTTTAGGGACTCAAAGTTCCTTTCGTTCCCGATCTTTGAAACAGAAATTACAAATGAAGCACAGTGACACAGGCTTTTTTGAATTTCAGAAAAACTTTATCTCACCAAAGTTGTTATTCCAAGCCCACCTGTCTCACTCTTACTAGATAACATTTGAGAGGAAAATCAGATGTCTTCGTTAATTTCTTTCTTTCTACTTCTTATTCTATTAATGACAGTTCTTAGTCTCACCTCCTGTCCCAGAAACAGCCTACTGCTTCTGTATACAAAACCCATCTGATGTGCATGGAAAAGCATCTCCTTCCTAACTCTTCAATTATCCCCTTTCTTCCATTTCAGCTTCTCTCTCTTCTCTGGTTCCAGCTCCTCAGTCTACCAACATACTAAAGTCTTCTTTCTGTATCATAAAAAAAAAAAAAGCCTCTCTTATATTTTATATAAGATATAAAATATCTTATATCCCATAAGATATTTTATCTTTTGCCTTCCTTGCTTCACTTCTTAAGTAATTTGAATATTCATTGACTCTTCCTCACCTCATAGTCACTGCCTTCCAAACCATTACACTTTTGGTAATTTAACTCTCTCTCCATACACATACATAAATATACTGTTAAAACTACTGTTGTTCAGATGACTAATTTCTTAGTTACCAAAATAATGGGCAATTTTGAGTTTCCATATTATTAAATCTACTTTCTGATAACTATCAGCTACTTCATGAATTTTCCTTAGTTCCCTCTAGTTTTTCCTCCTACTAACTTTTCTTTCCCAATCCCTCTTCAATGGCTCCTCCTCCTCCTCTGTTTCTTATTAAAAATGTCAGTGCTGGTCTTTCTACTTCCTCTAGACCATCTCACTGCTATTGCTTCAAATACCACATGGCTAAAGAATTGAAGACCTTGGTCTCAGAGTCTGATACTCAATTGTGCACTGGGTAACTACCTAAATGACCCATAAATATCTCCAATTCAACATTCTGAGATGCTCTGTGTCCCCTCCAAACTTGTTCAACATTCCTAAAACTTGAATCTTGGTTTATAAAAATCAGCATCGAATTTGTCTCCCATGTTAGGAACTTTGGAACTACCCTAGACAATTCCTTCACCCTCTCTCTGCTCCCCAGTAAGCAGTTGTTCAGTCTACTTCTGAAAAATCTGTAAATCAAGCCTTGAATTCAAGTTTTCATCTGGTTTGCATTATTCCAACAGCCTCCCAAATTATATCTGTACATTCTTACAAGAATTATATCTATAATATGAAGTCTTGGTCCTATGTTTCCTCCAATTAAAGACCTTTTGCTGTCCAAAAGAAAAAAATCTATTTGATTTAGCATATAAAGTCTTCCACAATTTGGCTCTGGGTTTTTCTTTTGCCCCTTCTGGCCCCATTATGCACTCTGCCTTCCACCTCACCAAGTTCAGCATTTTTCATGGCTACAAGCTTCTGCCTAGAATGTCCTTCAAGTTCATTCTCTACTTGGTCAAGTCTTTCCTACCTACTTTTAGCAGCATGTCTCTATTTATCTAGGCACATATTAGTGCACACTTCTCTACACTCTCAAAGAATCTTGTTCATGCCTCTATTACAGTTTGTATCACATTGTTATAACTGTCTAATTTATCTTGGATAGTACTATCCCTGGCAATACTGCCCAAACCATATTCTTGAAATATATTTCTGCTGAACAGATAACTGAAAATCAAAGAGTGGATTGAAAATGAATCACAGCTACAAGTTACGACATATAGTACTGAAGGCCCTGACCTATTTATTTTTCATGAAGACTATAAAAGTATCCCAAAACCTTAGGATACTTATGGCCCAGGACTCAATGTGTACGTCCAAAAATCATTATTTTTTCAAAGGTAGTAAGGAGCTTCCAAAAGAGGAGAGGGAAATCTTACCTCGAGGGAAAATCCCTGGGTCCATGAAGGTGGCCATGCTGAAGTTGGCCAGCACAAAGAGAAAAACAATCGCATTGTAGATGGGCACTGCAGGTGACACATAGAGGCTTAGTCCTGGACAGCTGCACAGATAAGAAAGAAAATGAGGGGCTGCCTCTAACACTTAGGACACCAACCATATAAAGATCTATAAAGAATCAGCCCCCATACCTATTTTTAAATCCTGTGTAGTTCACCTTTGCCATCTCAAATTATCTTATCCTCCCTAATGGGTCTAGTTTCCCACAGAAATGCTCATTTTAGATCAAGGTATAAGACTCTGAATCTCTCCTATCATAACCTCTTGCACTAAGGTCTGTGTTTTTCAGATTCTTTCTTCTCTGGTGGATCTTTCTACATTTGGAATCTGTTGTTTTTTTTTAATTCTCACCCGAGGACATTTTTCCATTTTTTTGTTCAGAAAGAGTGGGAGGAAGAGAGAGAAACATCGACGTGAAAGGGACACATCGAGTGGCTGCCTCCCGCACAAACCCAATCGGGACCGGGGACAAACTGCAACGGAGGTACATGCCCTTAGCAAGAACAGAACCCGGGTCTCTCTGGACCGGAGGCCGACACTCTAACCGCTGAGCCAAACCGGCCAGGGCTAGAATCTGTATTTATCTCCTTTTTACAAGGCACAAGAGTTAGGGACCGAGTTTGTAACGAATACCAGCTACACTCCCTTCTCTGGAGCAGCCCAAGGCTTCTGGATCCCAGCCATGCCCCAGTGACCTGTACATTGGTCCAAAGCATTAGGTACCACCTGCTTCTCTGGCTCCCACTCTCTCTGACTTTGTATCACTCTCAACTGCCTGAAGTTTCCTCACTGCGTCAGATATTCCTGAGTTTTATTCAATTAGAAGTGAATTATCACAGTGAAAAAAGGAAGGAAAAAAACCAACACAACACTCAGATATGGACAGCACAAAACTAGACCCCTTGAGTGGGGAACAAAGAAAAAATTACAGCCTTGGTTGGGTGGTTCAGTGGGTTGGAGTGTCATCCTGTGCACCAAAAGGTCGTGGGTTCAATTGCTGAGCAGGGCACATACTTAGGTTGCAGGTTCGATCCCCCATTAGGGGAAGCAACCAATCAATGTTTCTCTCTACAATCAATAAAGCTTTAAAAAAAAATAAGAAAGATACCAGACCAAAGCACCCTAAATCCTGTAGGAAAAAGAAACTGGCTAAATATATCCAATATTCCACAGGATCCAAATCAAGAGATATGCTTTAAGTAACTTTTCTTGGACAAAAAAAAAAAGTGCCCTAGTCCAGGACTACACTCAGTTTCTGTCGGGATGTGAATCTAGTAGGAATGCTGCAGGTGCTCTTCCTTTCTCGGATGATATTCTGGGAGCTGGAAGTTTCAGAACACAGATGTGCTGCCTGCTTTGTCAGTATCAAAGGCCCTCTCTTTCCTGTCTCAGCTCAGGAAGAACTTCCCTTTACAAGACAGAAGCTAAATACCCTAATCTGCTTTGTGCCTGAGAACTTAATCTCCAGAAATAGGACAGCATTTGTCTTTGTCCCCTTTATCTAGACCAGTCAGAAGGAAAGGAAGAGTTAACTGAAGTAAAGGAAGAAGGGACTAAGAGAACAAGACAGCATGAGTCTGGAGAATACATCCATAGCAGTCTTGAATTGTGTTGTGATATGTCTCCACCAAAACAAAAGCAAAGCCCTAAATAGTGATTTAAGACAGTTTGTAGGAATTGAGCTTCTTAAAGAGATACAAATAAACTAATGATAAGAGAGGAAGATGATTAACACAAAGCATCTCACAAGTCTTGACCACCACCATCTAGTCAAATTCCATTAAGCCATTATTATGTTTTTAATTTTAAGTAAATATTATGTGCAAGGCTTTTTAGATAGTAAATATCAATTAACTCTTTGCTTCTCCCAGTGGATCAGTACATAAAACTGGAAGATAGTAAGATCATGAAGCTAAAGTAAAGGCACTGATTTCAAGGGCAAAACAGACTTCCCATCACAGTTCTCAGTTTATTCTATCAAAGTCTCCTACGGAAGCCTCTTCCTCTGGGTTCTTTGGTTCAGAAAAGATGTCCCCCTACCTTGGCAGGGTATGGGGTGAATTACAAGCAAAAAGGATGATTCCTTACACAGCCCCACCTAAAGCCTGACTTCCTAGGCTCCTTAGGAGGGAGGGAAAGAAACTGAAAACCAGTCATCCAGGTCAGAGCCCCTCCCTAGTACTTAGCTGTCACTTCAATTTCCGCCTGGGGAAGAGGAGAAAGGGTGACTCACTTGACTCCTACAGCCTGGGAAGATAATTAGAAGGGAAAAGAAATTAAATCCTTAGAACACTGAGGTACCAGGATTTAAAAGTCCCATTCCTAGAACTGGCCATTATGGCTACTGTAGCAGCCTCTTGAGCTTCTGGAAAAAAAAGACTACCTCCATTCCTGAGGGAAACTAAGGTGAACGACAATGAGCCCCCTCTCAGGCCCAAATGTCAGTCTTTCTGACCCCATTCTTTCTTCAGTTTCTACATTTCCAAACAAAGCAAATCAATGTCTTCTGTATCCAGCCAAATACCTTCCCATGGATAATGAACTTTACCCCTACAACCTTCTTGATATCAACCCATCCTAATTAAAGTGTGAAATCCTAGAATCAGGTTCCAGCACCTGTTGCCAAACTAAAGCCTGCCCCAGAGTGGTAGATTCTAGAAATAATACAAATAACTGCACAGTTAGTATTTGCTCCTAGATTCAAATCAAGGACCCACTGCTTTCAACCTGAACACTCTTCTTGATGGAGCACCCTACCAAGGAGAGGCATGTGTGAGCAGAATCTGTTCCTGCCATATCCCACATTCTGTTTAGCTCCGGGAGAGGCCTGCTGTTACTATGGTATTCTGCCAGATACCTAGGTGACCACCCCAAGTAGCCTGTCTGAATCTGTTGCCTTTGATGGGAGGAGATGAGGCCTGAGCTGAGAGGAGTTGTTGGGGCTCGTCCTTAGCCTATAGCAATAATCATAGAGCTCCAAAGCACAGGGAGTGGCCGTAGCCCAGAAGGCTGGCTGGCTGACTGACTCACTGATGAAACTCCCAGACCTATACCATCACAGAAAGAACAGGTTCTTCTGCCCACCCATTCAGCCCTCCTCTTTTCAAGCCAAATAAAATGGGGACAGTAGGTTTCATTCAATACCTACACTCTTGAAAATCGGTTTTCTATCCCTATCTAACACTTCCTACTATAAATGGTTCAATTCCTAGTGCAAAAAACAAACTAGGAGGTCAAGAAGTTTTGGATTTTAATCAATATATTTTGCTTGGTAGCCTTAGGTAATCCAAGAAAACTCTCCAAGTTCGTTACTTCAACTTTGTGATACAAATATGAGAATGAAAGATCCTAGAATTCTTTTTAAACCAGATGGCTTAATGCTGGGCATTCACTGGCTAGAAGACAGATACACACATTACTAACTATTACCATCATCATCAATTATCATTCCAGCTCCACCTTCATCCCTAATTCCACTTCCCCATCTGAGGTACTAGAGATTCAAGATCACTTGAAACATAGGCACTACCCTCCTAAAGAGCAGGTCTATGCATTCCACCCATGCCTCGCACATAGTTTGAGTGTATGGCTAGTGTTCCTTGTTAATGAGGAAAGGCTGGAATGAATAACCCCACTTCCTGCCCCAGGGGATCCTCAAAATTCCATAGGAAAACAATTTCTCCCTTTAGAGGTGGGTCATTTTCTCTTAAAACACTTCATGTGTAGGGTATCTGTTACCAAGACTTTCAAGAAGGTCAGTGCAAGACAGGACCTGGGCACTTATTTCTGGATGAGAAAACAAAGTGGGAAGGAAAAGGAACAACCACTGCTCAATTATTGCCCTAAATCACAAGACTGCTCCCACTCAAATCAGGTGCCAGCACCTCCTCAGTCATGAAAAAAGGACCAGAGGGAGAGTCACTAAGGTTGCCCAACTCTCTGGGGTAAAAGGATTGGGAGGAGCCAGCAGTAGAAACTGAAAGGAAGAAAGCTCACTCATGGATGGGACACTAGAGAGACCATCACAGATTTCTACACAACCCTTAGTTTTATCCTTCTTGTGGAGGATCACCTGCAGCAGAGATTTATCCCCATGCCCTTCCTACTTGTTTAAAAATAAACAAAATGAGCCCTGGCCGGTTTGGCTCAGCGGTTAGAGCGTCGGCCTGCGGTCCGGAGAGACCCGGGTTCGGTTCCCGCTAAGGGCACGTACTTCGGTTGCAGTTTGTCCCCGGCCCTGGTTGGTCGTGAGGGTGGCAGCCACTCGATGTGTCCCTTCACGTCGATGTTTCTCTCTTTCTCTCCCTTCCTCTCTCTCCCTCCCACTCTATCTGTACAAGAAATGGAAAAATATCCTCAGGTGAGGATAAAAAAAAAAATAAAATAAAATAAAAAATAAAAATAAACAAAATGAGATACTGGTTAACTTCACTCACAGTTGGAGGAGACTTGAGAATACATTTCAGTGATTTATTTCAAATGTCACTGCCAGGAGCCCTGAAAAGGTCTCAAGGGTCTCCAGGAAGACAAACAGTAGACACCAAGTGGCTGGGGCCTCTACCCATCAACTTGAACCAGACAGCTCTACTCTTATGTTTTATGTACTGGGGTTCCCAATAAGATCTCATTTGAAAAAAGGGTCATGTTGCTTAAATAAACTGCACGAGATCAACTTCCTCATTATATAGAGGAAGAAAGAGGTCCACAAAGTTTAACAGACTTTACCAAAATCAATCTCCTGACCCCCACCTCCACCCCCAAAGTGCTTATTCCTTTTATCTAGCACTGCCCCCTTGCCAATCACAAAAGGAGGCTTAACAAAGACAGATGAGGATTCAGGCACATTATCTTAAATGCGGAGTCTAATACCTAGTTGGGAGGGGGAGGGTTACTTTAGCAGACACTCTCCTTCCCAAATAGTGAAAAGGGGACAGAATTAAGACAAGATCCCCAATAACTCACCGGTCTAGTTTTAGTACTGAATAAATTCAGTGAATGAGGGGGATTGGGCTTCCAGGAGGAAGACCTCAACTGTTCTACTCAAGCTTCTCTGGGGCAGATCACCATTTTTTGATGACCAAACCCAACTGATAATTTCTGCTCATAGCTTTCCCTACTTGAAAAGAAACATGGCAGGCAAATTATATCTAATTGGTTGAAGCCCACATGCCTCCACTAATTTGTCTGCCAGCTGAAAGGGACTCTTCCTCCTACTCCCACTCCTCCAGGTACCCAAGTAATTCTCACTTATATAGATAGTTGAACAGATAGTTATAGCCTAGCGAAGAGAAATGGAGTCTAACAGTAGTTACAGATTTAGGGCCCCAAATAGGAGCTCATAATTTATGATTTCAGAGAGCCTTCCTCTTGTCTCTATTTGAAATCATAAATTATTTTTTAGATTGTATACAATTTTAAACAGGGGATTCCTCCAAGGACTTGAACCTCAAAAGGGACAGAATGTATGGGAGAACAGTTTTTGAGATCAGTGGCACCTCAGCCCAGATATATGCTTGTAGAGGAACTGCTATGGTTAGATAGAGAAAAGGAAGGTAGTTTCAGAGGTTCAGAGTAAGATAAATAAGGTTTATGTCTTCACAGGTAGGTGGGGAGACCCTAGGAAGGAAAAGAGAGCCCAGAATTTGGTCCTGAGGAAAGAGCCAGAGGAAACTCTCAGTAGGACTTAAGGCTTCTAATTTTTGATTAGAGGCAGTAATTCCAAATTGAGTCAATACTGTCCTCCAAAGTTCTTTTTCCTAGGGCTGACAGACCATTAAATAAAGAGGACCCCTACTTTTCTGGCACCAGGGAATGGAAAAGTGGGTTAAACAGCTTCAGCTATCAGTTGAGAAAATGCCTATGTCAAGAGAACAATTTGTGGCAGAACTGGTATAACCAGCCAAGCACTTCAGTGTATCCAGATTAGCAAATTAAGAGCAAGGATTCTTCTTGCCCTATCTCCAGAACAGATGGGTTGAAAGAGAGAAACCACTTAGTCCCTCGAATTTCCAATTTCCCCAAGGCTTTGCCCCTTGAAGGAAAATAGAACCTCCCCCAAATAGGCAGGTCTGAAAGTGATTTTGCACATATCCCTCCTGACACAGCACAACGGTTACAAGGATATCAAGATCCCATATAAGTGTTCCGTGGTTAAAATGCTTATTCTACCTACTGGCCATAATAGCAGAAACCAAAACAAGTCTGACACTAAGATTCACTCCTCCTTACTGGCAGTCAGTGCATGAATAAGGACAGAACACTGAACATGTTGAGGGATTCAGCAGGTATGTTCAAGCTGGAGAGCAGGAGCCAAGGAATCTATGATTTCTACTTATCAAAGGAAAAGGTAAGAAATAAGATGATGCTTATACCTTAGGTAATAGATCTTTTCCTTTTCTAAAAACTAAATAGAAAACATCATTATCACTTTGCTGATCCACATTTGTTAGAATTCCTTCGGCATAAGCTCCATTTGAAGGTTTCCCTCCTGGCTTTCTCAGATTTAATTCTTGTTCGTTATTTCTCCCCATAACAATAACTGCCCCCACCCCAGCAATTCCTGCTTCATTCATCTTTCAATGAGTCCAAACTGTGTTCATTCCCTACCACTTCATTTTCTTCCTCTTCCCAGCAACCTCCCATTGCTCTAAACAGTACCTCACAAATTAGGTTTGAACCTGAACCACAGCAAAGTGAACTCCCCAGAAAAATCTATCATGTTCTGAGTGTTCCAAAAGCTACAACTAGAACAACAAATCAATGACTCTACAGTTTAAGGCTCAGAAGGCTGCTACATGTTAATTTATGAACAGGTAACAGCCGTTTGTCAGGTGGTCAACAGCTAAAACTCTGGGGAAAAGGGGAAGAATAAATCACCCAGTCTCCTCCAATAACAAGCCAAGCAACGAAGTCTGAACATCCTAAGTGAGAAATCTTTTAATACCAACTGCTCTTCCTAACAGGACCAGAGAATGGGAAAACTGCTGCCATTCCCTTCAGCAAGAATCAATATAAAGGAAGTCTTCTAGGACTCTCTTCCTAAATAAAACTTGCCCTCACTCCCCAGTGGCCTTCACTCCTTAAGTAACACTAAAAGCCAAAAGTCTCTCATTGGCATATTTTCTAAAGTTCTAAAATTCTCCAGCACTGCTCTTACACTCTTAAATTGAAGCTTTAGATATCCAGGGGAAAAGTCACTGCTATCTGAAAAACCTTTCATCTCGTCTAGTTCTCTTTTCTCTGACTGCTAAGCTGCTTCAAGCTTCTCCAGTGGTTTCCTCCCACTTCCTTCCTAGTTCAGGATCATCTAATGATGGAGCTGGGTAGGAAAATATGAACATCTGTGATTCCAGTGGAAGAGAGGGAGGGGAAAGTAGAGGATTCAATGGAGTAAGGCTGAGAGGATAGACTTTCCTTCACTCTTTTTATACCATGTCTCTGGGATTTAGATTTACCTCTATCAGACATCCAATAGCCAGTTGCTTGGCTTTGAAAGTAAAACTCAAGAGAAAAAATACCCCACCACCTCCCACAGAGTGCCCCCCAAATACCACTGCTGGGAGAAAACTTACGTAAAGGCAAAGAAGAGTGTCGTAGCTCCCACTAAGAAGATGGCGGCTGCTGAGACTGGAACATACTTGCTGGGTTTGAATCTCTTTCCAGACTCTGCGGGCATGTTGGAGGTCTGATGGGAGATCTGCCCTGCCGCATAGCCCAGGCCCACACAACGGCAGAACAGACAAGAAATCGGGATGAGGGCAACAACGAAGATAAGAGCACAGGACACCAGGGAAAGAGAAAATTTAAAATTATCACCCTTCCCCCTCCCAAATAAAACCAAAGGTCAAAAGATCTAAAATGAAGGAAAGCACATGGGAGGGGGAAAGGTGATTCCAAATGATGAATAACCACCTCCCCAGAACGAGGCAGAAGATTAAGAAACACAACTTGTACAATTTAAAAACTGGAGACAAACAGGAGGTTGTACACATGCAAATGGTTGCAGGTAGAGAACATAGGCAGTCAGACAGATCAAGGAATAGCTCATGGATGGAGATAAGTCTTCAGAAGGAAAGAAGGGGAGAATATCAGGGTAGGGCAGAACACTCCGGGCAAGGAAAAATTCTTCTGAAGAGATACTGTAGTACCTCCACGACTACACTTCCACAAAATGTGAGCTGCACCCAAAGAGGTATGCCTTGTGTTTCTATTTTAATCCAAGAAGGAAACTGGATCTTTTCAACTTTAAAGAGAAGCTGTTTTTACTGCAGTTCTTGTCTCTTTTAGGCAGTTTTCTCAATGCCACCACTCCCACACCTTGACTTCAGGGCTTGTAGTCTGGGAATGGTGGTTTAATTTTATTTCTTTTCTCTTGATGGCTGAAGCTGGGCAGCAGCTGTTACAAGACTGAGTTGTAAATCCTTGTCTTTGAAGGGGGAGGGAAAACAGAGAGAGAGCAAGCTTGTCTGTCTTCAGTCTCTTCTTTTTATTCCCAAGCCCGTTAAGGGCTCCGTTTCCTAGAGAGTTCATGCAAAACTAAAGGGAAACATAAAATCTCTGAGGCCATGTTCTTCCCAATAAGCAAAATAAGCTGAAAAGAAATCAATTCCACTCGATGCTTCTTAAAGATTACTGTGGATGAAAACAAAGTTCCAAAGAGGTCCCTGTTTCCAAGTTAGTGAATGTCTCTGATCTTTCGTCTTCAATCTTGGGCTGTCTGAATGCAGAGTTCAACTGGGTAACAGTGCCTCACCTGGAAAAAATAAAAACAAAAACAAATATCTTTAGCAAAGAAATTCTTTCAGGGTATTAAGAATATCAAGGCTAAAACCTCACAGGGCACTGTTAAAAAGTGCCTTTTGCCCTGGCCGGTTTTGCTCAGTGGTTAGAGTGTCAGCTCGAAGACCAATGAGTCATGGGTTTGATTCCAGTCAAGGGCAGGTACCTTCGTAGCAGTCCATCCGTGGCCCTGGTTGGGGTCATGCAGGAGGCAACCAATTGATATGTCCCTCTCAGGTCATCGATGTTTCTCTCTCTCTCTCTGTCCTTCTCCTTTCCCTCTCCCCTCTCACTCTATCTGAAGATAAACAGAAAAATATCCTCAGGTGAAGATTAAAAAAAAAAAACCGGTGCCTGGCTGGTGTGGCTCACTGGTTAAGCATTGACCCATGCACCAAGAGGTCACTGGTTTAATTCCCAGTCAGGGCACATGCCTAGGATGTGGGCCCGATCCCCAGTGGGGGCATGCAGGAGGTGGCCAATCGGTGCTCTCTCTCATCGATGTTTCCCTCTCTCTCCCTCTTCCTTCTCCTCTCTCTATAATCAATAAAGAAAAAAAAATTTTTTTAAGTGCCTTTTGAAAGAAAGATTGGTATCCTCTTCACTTATGTGTATGATGGGCTCTTAATTAGGACAATGGATCCAGAATTCTTCACTCCTTTAAATGTTATTCATATTAGAAAGAGAAGAACATGGCTTCACCTGACCTAAGGTCATCAAAAAACTAGTTCTTGTAAGGGGCCCATCTCACCTGACACCAACAGTAACAAATACCAAAATCTAAAAACAAGCAAGTGCCAGCAGTGATGAGCAGTCCTAGAAAAGAGATTTCTCTTTGAACGAAGAGTATTTCTTGCTACAACGAAGAGAGAAAAAAATAACCTCAGAACTAGGGCAGCGAGTCTCATTTCCTTTCTATGTATGGCGCTCTCTCTCTCTTATCTCTCCATGCTTTTTAGTTATAACCCTGAAGAGGTAGAAGCTAAATTTTTGGTATTCTAGAGTAACATGTGAAAGAACCTGGGTGAGAAATGGTCTTGCACTGAAGGATGAGATGCCCTCTATGAGAAACTGAGTCAACCCTAGGGGCTGGTCCTTTTCTTCCCAATTCAACAGTTACTTAATTCCTACATTGGCCTATCAGGAAGTCAACTGAGCCCCATCTTCCCCGATATGATTAAAGTAACAATTATTTCTGTTGATGGTAGTTCTAAAATAACACTAGCACTTTGGATTTTATAGGATGCTTTTCATCTCATGATCTCAAAGCACTTAACTCACATTATCAGTGACAGAGTCCCTTATCCCACCCTGTAAAATTGAAGGCTAGAGAATGCCCGAGGCTACTCCTCTGAATCACCTGAGCAGTCAAGTTCAGAGCCCAAGAATTCACATACATGACCCTTTGCCAACCCAAACCCTTTCTAACTCTTTCTCATCCACTACACCACCTGCCCAGTGATGACAACTTGGAATCTGTAGACCAAAAATTTCACTTGTTAGAATTTAAAAATAAAAGTTTTACTACACCCAAGTGATCTAGTATTTCCCTAATACCAAAAACAGAGATTAAAATATGAGAAGATTTGAATGAAATACAAATGTGTCATGGAATTTATCACTTCCTCTCTTCCCTGTGGCATGGAAGGCAAAGAAGCCATGCTTCGAAAGATGCACTCTCTCTCTTTAAAAAACAGCGTTTTAGAGGGCCAAACAGCAATATTAGAACAAGGTGAATACCCAGAGATTACAAAAAATTTTTAACATCCTAAAAAACACAAATCCTCTCTACCCCCTAATTTTATGATTATTTAACTCTCAGTTTTCTATAAGAATCAAATCTCAACCTTCTGAATGTAGGCCTAAGTAACTCTGTTAACAAAAAGAAGCAAATTCTTGATTTGCAAATAGTACTATTAAACTTTTCCCTCAAAACACCAAAGATTAGAGAAAAAATGGAAAAGTGTACATACTGCTTATATTGTATCTAGAGTAGGATACAATTCAGACAACATATATTATTTCAGATTATATTTTCCAACAGGAAAAAAGTCACATGGGTTAATACTGACACAGTAATGCAGGATGATAAAAAGCCATGCAATTTGGGGAGTATGATACTGAGAAACAAGAGCTCAGCATCTGAGATGTTTAGGGGAAATCTACATTCGAAGGGACAAAACATAACCTAAGAATTTATTGGGCATAATAAACACGTACCAAGTTTTAGCAAAAGGATGTGCTGTGGGTAGTAAGGGTAAGATTGCAGGTGAGTGTGTTTCATCAGAGCCAGCAGTCTGGATGCACACCAGAATGAGAAAGGTATACAAACATGTGTATGACACAGGCACAGAGTAATCTATGGAATGGAAATATGTATATATGAAACAAATTACAGAATATGTGGCTTGGAGGTTCTGATCAAGGTTTAATACAAAGACCTCCTCAAAGGGTGAATGAATATGAACAATACCACTAACAGCACAAGTACTGTTTGTTGAAATAAAGAGGTGTAACAATACAACACAGTAAACCTGAATACAAAGTAATCAAGGTATCATGGGATAATCCGCATGTCAAGATATTAACTGAAAAGTCAAGCAGAAGTTTAATATGAGTATTATCATTATATACCGAGGTAGCAACGTATAGAGATATATAATTCTCGTGAGCACTAGGTGGGTTTTGAATAATGGGTGATAATGAGCATTCTGAAGAGATTTGACACAGTAGAGAGGGATAATGGAATAAAAGGATAGGGATGCAAATAGAAGATCATCCTAGACAAGATGACATTAATCAGGAAGTGAAAAACCCAAGACGGAAAAAGGGTCTACAATATAATACATATCTGATCTTACACCTTCTTTCATAACTTTAAGTCACTTTCTTACTTCTCATTACAGTGTTTTCATTCGGCCAAGTTAAGTAAAACATCTTCCACATCCCTGTCCCACAAAAGAGATTCCTATTGGTAAAATATTGGCACATACATTCGAGCTCCACATGTAATAAGTACAAAGTACTAAAAGCATGGAGCACCTGGCTGGTAGGGGCGAGGAAGGGGACGGTCAGGAGAGAACAGGTAGCAGGATGAGGCTTGAGCCAAAATAAGTATCAGCAAAGTGGGTCGAGGGACCTGAAACGCAGGGAGGTAAAAGGGGAACAGCACCCAATCCCCACCCCGCAGCTGGGGCAAGGAGAATCGCCGTATGGGGCAGATATGACTGAGAGCCGGATTAGACGGAATCCACGGCGGCAGGGCCCACTGGGGCTGCGGGAGACTGCAGAGCCCAGAGGCGCAGGGCCGGGGGCGGAAGGGGCGGCGGCTGGGCACCAGGGGCCGAGGGGGACCGGGGTTCCGAGCTAGGACCCGGCGGCCGGGCACTAACCCGTTCTGCGCCTGGGTGGCCGTGGATCCCCGGCCTCTACTCGTCGTCCGTTTCCGGGGCCCACGGGTCCCGCCGCAGTTGGATGACCCGGCCCGGAGGAGGAATGGGGCCTCAAAACACCTCCCCCTTCCAGGTCCCCCTTCCCTAGAGGTCACTCTTCCCTCCCACCTCACTGGCCCGAACTTCCGGTTCCGCAGAGGCCGGTGTCCTCGGTACTCACCCCAAGCACGGTTCCCGTCACCGCCGCCGTCGTTATCGCTGCCGCCGCTCGGCAGTGCCGTCCGGCCTCTGAGAGGCAGCGCGCGGCCCCCGCACGCTCCACGCCCGCCCTGCTCCGCGCGCTCCCGCTCGGCGACGCTCGTCTTCGAGCCGGCGCGCGGCCGTTGCCCTCAGTGCCGGGTCTCGAACCCTCCCAGCGTTCCCATTGGCTCCCTATCCCGGGCGCGCGCGACGTATCTCGCGGGGCACGTTTCTCTCATTCATGCGACTCACGCCGCCGTGCCCGCCCCCGCTCACTCTCTCATTCACCCATAGCCCCCACCCCCTCTCTCCTGTAGGCCGTGCGCGCGAACCCCGGCGACCGCAGCGACCTCGCGGTCTGATTGGCTGCAGGAGCACAGCGCCGTACGCACGCGAGGAAACGAGAACGCGCGCGCAACGCCGTCGGGTTCCGCCGACGACTGGGAGTACGGGATTGGCGTACTGCGCAGGAGTCAGAAATGGAGAAGTGCCCGGACGAGACTTCCCTTTTCCTGCGTCCTACACTCTGTTCCTACCATATCCAACAGAAATCTTCTAGAGTAAAAAGTAGTTATTATGTGTGCACTGGAAGAACAAAAGCAAGCAGCTGCCCTGTCGAATTCGCCAAACCCCCTCCACGTAAGTATGGTACCGTCCAGACAGGCTTCCAGTATAACCAATCACCTATAGAGTCCTCGCCGTCTTTCTGCATTAGCCCCTTCATTCATTGGCCAAACTTTTGGTAACTAAAGCCCTCCCCGCCCCCATTTTTTTTTAAATGGTGAGAACTTTATTTAAAACCATCTTGATGAAGCAGTTGTCGGTCCAGCGAGTTTCCTGGCACCAGCAGAATGCCAAGGGGAATGGAATGGTGTGGGACTGTGGCTCCATTAGGGAGGGGGCGCCGGGACTTGAGAAGTCCGTGTGGGCCGAAGCGCCTGTCAGAGGCCGGGGATGAAGAGGAAAGGGGGGGCCCGAGCCTTGGAGCAGTAATGCCAGCGGCGGAAAGAGACGCTTGGAGTGCGCGACTTCTGAGGCAGCAGCCCCCCGGGTGCGAGCCTGTTCTTGGCTCCGCTTAATTACCTTAATTTCTCACCACAACCCAAGGAGTGGGCCCCACATCCCTAACTTCGCTGGAAGGAAAAGATTCTCTAGAAGTTCCTGTCCCTGGCGAGGTGCTGGCCAACTCTATGTATATCACAGCGCCACACTTTGCTTTAATCAGCCCGAAACAGCTGTGAACCCTAGAGCAAGGCCTAGAGTTCTCTCCTCATTTAGCTCCAGGCCATTTCTCTTCGGAAAGCCGTTCTGGCTGTTACATAACAGTCTTTCCAGAAAGTGCTCCACCAGCCACCTCTCTGAAGTCAAGTTTCCTCGCCTGTGAAGTGCAATTCTAAATCCTGCGGTCTGCTTTTGGTTCCGTGTCAAATGTTGCTGGTCTAACACTTCAGCACTAGGTAGCAAGATGAAGGAGAAAGGTCTACCTTCTGTTTCTGGGATCTAGTCTAGTTCCTTATCTGGCATGGCCTATACATCAGGTTCTAGTTTATTCTTGCTGAGGGCTCCAATCCACCATTTATTGCAACACATTCGAGAGTTCTCTTTTTAAGACAGTGTGTATTAAAAAATGGTATCTTCAAAATACTTTCAACCTTAAGAAAGGTAAAGTTAAGGTGTTACCGGAGATAGAATATTTCTTTGATCTGGAGAGGCTTTTCTATCAGGTTAATTTGTTTCCTTAGAAATAAATGTTTTCTATTGCATATTTTTCTTGGATTTTAAGACTTCCTCATTTCCCAAACTTATTAAGCATCATTCTTTCCTGTCAACACTCCAAGAAAATGTAAATTATTTTGTCTCTGGGCTCTACAGTGCTAAATGGGAATAAAAATTCGATCTTCCGCCCTGGTCGGTTTGGCTCAGCTGTTAGAGTGTGTGTGGAGGATCCCTGTTGGGTTCCTGCTAAGGGTTGCAGTTTGTCCCCCACCGGGTTGGTCCTGTGGATGGCAACCACTAGGTGTGTCTCTCTCACATCGATGCTTCTCTCTCTTCCTCCCTCACTCCATCCAATTCTATCTGAAGATAAATGCAAAAATGTCCTCGGGTGAGGATAAAAAAATCTATCTTCCAACATCCAACCATTCTAAACTCCCGAGACAATAGACTACTGAATGCCAAATTCTTAGCTGGATGAGCACTAACAGTGCATAATCACTATCCCAGGGTTTAGAGATTCCAATTTCTTATAGTTTTCCTTAAAATCATGCAAGGATGTTTAATAGAACATAAGGTTTAAACTGCCAGCCATGCCCAGCCCTTGTGGCTCAGTGGATTGAGTGTGGTCCTATGGACCAAGAGGTCTCGGTTTGATTCCCCATCAGGGCACATGCCCGGGTTGCGGGCTCAATCCCAGTCCTGGTCAGGGTCATGCTGGAGGCAACCTATCAGTGTGTCTCTTTCACATTGATGTGTGTCTCTCTCTCCCTCCCTCCCATTCTATCTGAAGATAAATGAAAAAAATATCCTGGATAAGGATTTTTTTAAAAGCCCTAGCTGGTTTTCTCAGTGGTTAGAGCGTCTGCCTGCAACCAATGAGTCACCTTTCAATTCTGGTCAAGGGCACATACCTTGGTTTCGGTTGGTGCCTGGCCTCAGACGGGGTTCTTGCTCCAGAGGCAACCAGTGGGTGGGGTCCCTCTCACATCAATGTTTCTCTCTCTCCCCCTCCCTTCCACTCTATCTGAAGATAAATAAAAAAATATCCTCAGGTGAGGATTAAAAAAAATTTTTAAATAAATAAACTGCCAGCCACTTCTGAAGTCATGGACAGTAAAACCTGGGCTAACACAATAGGATATTCAAACCACCAAACTTCAAATTACTTACTATGTATATCAAGAAATACCTTATAGCCCTGGCCGGTTTGGCTCAGCGGTTGGAGAGTCGGCCTGCGGTACAGAGAGACCCGGGTTCGGTTCCCGCTAAGGGCACGTACCTCGGTTGCAGTTTGTCCCCGGCCCTGGTTGGGTCGTGAGGGTGGCAGCTACTCGATGTGTCCCTTCACGTCGATGTTTCTCTCTCTCTCTCTTCCTCTCTCTCCCTCCCGCTCTCTCTGAACAAAACAAAAAAAAAGAAATACCTTATAGCCTCAGCCGGTTTGGCTCAGCGGTTGGCGTGTCGTCCTGCAGACCAGAGTCCTAGGTTCAGTTCCCGCTAGGGGCACATACAAAAAAAAATATACCTTATAGTTTTTCTAGTGTAGTTTACATACACTTTTTCAAATCTTCACTTGTATTTCTTTATGCCTATAGATGGCAAACTACAGGGTCATTTTTAGTTCAACTCACTGGTAAATAAAGAGGCAGACAGGAACACAATGTTATCCTTGGGTTTAGACTCAGAGAGGAATGACCTGTCTTTCAGCACTAACCACCTCTTTATGTTGAAACACTGCCACCTTTCCTCCTGTCCTTATGAAATGTCTGTGTTAAAGGACAGTTTCTCCCCTTGTGCCCATCCCCTTTGCTCCAATTTCTTCTGAAAAAAAAAATTTTTTTTAAAGTTCAGTAGTTTTTTTGTTCATTTGGGTTTTTGGAGGGGTTTTTGTTTGTTTTTGGTAATGCGTGCCCCTAGCAGGAACCGAACCTGGGAGTCTCTGGTCCACAGGCCAATGCTCAACCACTGAGCCAAACTGGCCAGGGCATCTTCTGAAAATTTTTTGGCATTTTATTTGAAAAATGAAAAACATGCAGGAAAAAACAGGATAGTGTCAAGAGCATACCATGTCCATCATTAAATTCCTACCTCTTGAGTCTGTTATGCTGAGAGGCAGTTTATCTAAAAACTAGCAACTCTCCCTTGACTCCATATCACCATCATTCCCTTCCTTAGCAAGCTTCTTGAAAGAGTTGTCTATAGTTGTTATCCCTACTTCTTCAGTTTATATCTCAATATATTTCAATAGGACTTTTTTTTCCCTTTTTTGTTATTACAGAGAGGAAGGGAAAGGGAGAGACAGAAACATCGATGAGACAGAACATGGATTGGCCACCTCCTGCATGCCCCCCACTGAGGATCGGGCCCACAACCCAGCCACGTGTTCTGACCAGGAATCGAACTGGCGACCCCTTAGTGCATGGGTCAACACTCAACTACTGAGCCACAGCGACCGGGCTCAATAGGACTTTTATCCCCACCATTACAAGACTCTTCAAGGTCAATACTGACATCCGTGCTTCCAGATCCATAGTCAAGTCTCCTTTGTTAGTTCCCATTATACCTCACCTCTTACATTTGGAGTGCCTTAAAAGTCCATCTTCTGACTTCTCCTGATTTCCAGTCTTTAAGTGACTTCATCCAATATCACTACTTTAAAATTTTTTTGTTTATTAAAAAATCCTCACCCGAGGACATTTTTTCATTTTTTGTTCAGATGGAGTGGGAGGGAGAGAGAGAGAAACATCGATGTGAAAGGGACACATTGAGTGGCTGCCACCCACACAAACCAACCAGGGCCAGGGACAAACCACAACCAAGGTACATGCCCTTAGCGGGAACCGAACCCGGGTCTCTCTGGACCACAGGCAACGCGCTAACCACTGAGCAAAACCGGCCAGGGCCAATATCACTGCTTTAAATGCCTTCTACTAGCCAAAAGCTCCCATGAACCTTCAGCCCTAACCCTCCAGATTCTAGTTATGTGGTGTCCACATGGTGAGTAATAGCTCAAACTTAGCAGTGCCCAAGTAGAATGATTCTCCCTTACCTTCTCCTGAGCTTCCCCAATCTCATAGCCAGTCCAGTTGCTCAAGTAAAAAATGTAGGAATCATCTTTGATTCCACTTTCTTTTCCTCTTTGCTCCCATCAACAAGTCCTCTCCAAGGCAATCTACTCAGCAACTCCACCTCTGCCCTACTCTTAATTCCTTCCATTGTCACATTGAAACTAACTTGTGTCCTTGCTTCTCTACTCTTGCCTCTTTAAACCATTTTTCATACAGCAATGATTAGGTCATGTCATTCCTGTTTAACTACCTGCTATGGTCTGAATGTCTTTCCCAAAAAAATTCATATATTGAAATCCTAACCCCCAAAGATGATAGTATTAGGAGGTGGGGCCTCTGAGAGGTGCTTATGTTGTGAAGAGAGTCCCCATAGAGTTCCCTTGCCCCTTCCACTACATGAGGACACTGCTAGAAGTTGGCAGTTTGCAACCTGGAAGGGAGCCTTTAACAGAACACAACCATGATGGTGCCTTGATCTTAGACTTTCCAACCTCCAGAACTGTGAGGTTTCTGATGTTTATAAGCTACCCAGTCTGTAATATTTGTTATAGCAACCCGAAGGGACTAAGATACACCCTCTCAGTTTCAAAAGCTGTTACAAAAGCCCTACATTATCTTGTCTTTGCTGCTCCCAACCCACTCAATTTTTACCTCGCTCCCCTTGATTCACTACATTCCAGCCAAGCAGGCCTTTCCTTCACCAAACACATTGAGCTTTTTCCTTTCTTACATTTTTGTAGTTTCCTCCACCAAGAAGATTTTGGCCAAGTTTTACACAGCCATTCAGGTCTTAACTCAGGAGAGGGCTTTCCTGACCACCCAATCTAGTCTCTCAGTCACTGTCCAGTATCACCCAATTTTAATTTCCTGAATAACACTTACTTTTTGTGTTTGACCTATAATGTAAACTCCATTAAGCCTTTATCTTATTCCCCATCTAGAATGGTTCCTGGCAAATAGGGCAAATAGTAGGTACTCAATAAATACTTGTGGAAAGAAGGAATAGATGAAGGGCATCCGATACTTATTCAAATATCCAAGTCCAACTAGGAACACCAATCATTTGCAAGAGATCAGAGAATGGGCTTTCCCTGCTTCTTACCACCTGAAAGCTCAATTTACATTTTGACTTAGGCTCTGATTCCAAGCAAACAGACGATAGAAAAAATAGTTGCAGCTGGGAGAAAATAAGCTATCTCTGGAAAGTTATTAGAACTGAAATCTCATCCCAAGTTTATCACCAGCCTCTTTGGTTCCTCCTAGGTACCCCTGCACTGAGAAGAGTTTTAGCACCCATTTACCTAAGTGCAGAGGAAAGGGGACCATCATAAAAATTCACCTGCTTGGCTTACAGGTGAACTGTTTGTTTTCCTCTATGCTAAGCATTTAGCAATAAATCATTCTAATAATGTTTCTATAATTCTTAGGGGGGAAAACAAAATTTTTTTAATTGTACCAACTTCTGTGATATAGCAAAAATATTTATTAGAATAATTTTTCCCAAGTTTGAACTTTATTTTAAGGAGTCCTTCTAATATTCTCTTTCATCCTGGAAAAATGAAATGCTATTACAAGTACTATATACAGAATATAAAGCAGTGATTTTAAAAAATGTCCTAAAAATTAGTCTATATAGTAACACAGTGAAAAAAATGGGATTCTCCAGGGCCTTAGAGAATTTGAAGTGGCACCTTAGGTGATCTAAGAAAATAATTATAGTTTCATGGTTTTCCTTTTGGTTCAAGATTAGAACAGCTGGGATACCACCTCCTGTTTTAAGAGGTAGAATATATGCTTTTTACTAGTCCAACATTTACTGGTCAGCCTGGCCTCAAGAGACTCTCACAACTTCAGCCCATCTGCCTTTGGTGATGGCCAGATCTCCATGCCCCAGGCAGCAAGGCTTCCAGATCTCTATTTAAGATCCATGAACCGGATATCCATGATGAGAAGGAAGTTCTTAGGCAGTGGGCGGGGGGCTGGAGAGAGAACAGTAAACACTTGATGCTCCAAGTCCACACTGGTCACCACGATGAAGCCGGCCACACTGGTCTCAGAAAGGTTCTCTTCTGTGCCCTCAGCAGTGCTCACACTCAGGAGGTGGTGCACCATATCTCGGCCAGGGGTGACAGGTACTAGCTTGAGCTGATTGTCCTCCTGAGACATGCCCAAAGGCAAACAGGAGTCTGGAATGGTAGGTGCCCCAACTTTGTAGATTTTCACATCTGAAAATTTGACATTGAAGGCATGGGGGTAAAAACAGCCCCGGAATCCATAGAAATACTCACGGATACGCTCATCCCTACATTCCCGACGGAAGTCCTTGGAGCGCTCAACCACACCCCCTGATTTAGGAAGCAGCACAGTGCGTACAAAGTGAGGAAGGTCCCGTTTCAGTTCATTGTACAGTCGTTCTTGATCCAGAACCACAACCACATCCACCTCAAAGGCTGACGCTGCATGCACCAGGGCCTGGTAACCAGAGCCCTTGACCCAGCCACAGGTGTTAATGACACAGCCACTCACAGAGGCCCTTCGGTTCACTTCACACCTTTGGTTGAACACATCTGCTAAACGAGATGTAATCTGCAAAAGACAATGAAGGTGAGGAAGAACAAACCCATAGCTATTTTGTCCCTCTTTAGAATAAGTACTATTAGGTACAGGAAAAAAATTTTAATAGCTGTGGTTTTGGCCCCATAACATGGATTTTTGAAATTTTTATGCTGCTGCTTCTGTCTCCTAAGTGGAAATTTCAATAACTTAACAGGTCCACAGAAATATTTAATAATCTGAGGTTGACTTATATTGAAAACTGTCTTTTCTGAAACAATATGGCAATAACACCAGTTCAGAGGGAGCAAAGAGATGGCTATAGACAGTATTAACTAGCAAACTTCTGCACAGCTTCCTACCCTGATAGCAACCCTACCCTCCACCTTACCATGGCTCTGACCTTATTATAGAGCTTGATGTTGGTGCCAGGAGTGGTGGAGCCAAAATGATACACCAGAGGGGCCTGGATGGAGAATCCCTCTTCAACATCCGCTGGCCGCTCAATGTAGAGGGCCCCCATGGTACCAGGGATAGACACAGAGCCCTGGCCCACATCCAGCTCCACATAAGTGGGACGGCGACCCAAACGCACTGCGTAGTTGAGCAATAGACGGCACACTGTGGACTTGCCCACATCAGTGGGGCCCACTACCATCACACGGGGGCCTCGCTCTTCTTCCTTCTCTGCTTGCCTCCGCATCTGCTCCAAAGCTGTATGAGTATTGAGGTAAAGCAACATAGGGGTGTCCTTGGAGACATAAGCCACCTCGGTGCGGCCACTCAGCTGTAGAGAACAGCCATGCCAAGTGAAAACAGCTACCTTGGCACCAGCATCAAAGGTGAATTTCTTGTTTCGGGTCAGCTCTGTGCCAAAGATTTCTGCCATGCCAGCCAGCAGCTCCAGCTGAACTGACTGAGATGCTTCCACCTCAAATCGAAGTTCTGTTTCTCGCTCTAGTTCAAATTTAGTTGTTGGCTTCTTGTCATCACTGGCCTCTTCTCCCATCTTTTCTGTGTAGCTGCTGTGCCTAAAACACAAATACAAGTTAGGATTTTCTGCTCAAAAATCCTCCAATGAATGTTTCCCCGATCCTGCTTTGTTTTTCTCATCTCTGATCACCATCTGTCTACCTCATAAGGTTGGGCATTTTTTTTTTTTAATCCTCACCCGAGGATATTTTTCCATTTTTTGTACAGATAGAGTGGGAGGGAGAGAGAGGAAGGGAGAGAGAGAAAAACATCAACATGAAGGGACACATCGAGTGGCTGCCACCCTCACGACCAACCAGGGCCAGGGACAAACTGCAACCGAAGTACGTGCCCTTAGCGGGAACCGAACCTGGGTCTCTCTGGACCGCAGGCGGACGCTCTAACCGCTGAGCCAAATTGGCCAGGGCAAGGTTGGGCATTTTTGTTTGCTACTGTATCTCTAGTACGTAGAATGGAACTTGATAACCCGCAGGCACCTCTATACATACACTGAGTGAATAAATAAATGACTGAGACATTAGAATAAAATTATATCTACACAGAAAACTTGATTACATCACCTCATTGCTCCCTTCATCACTCTACTGGGATACTCTAGACTAGAGCAAGGCAAGAGATGCCACTCCCCAACCCTCTTAGTCAACAAGAAAGGACGTCTGCAATCCGGATGCACAGCAGAGAATATCGAGCTTGGACTTAGAAAACAACATTTCAAAGCCTCGCTCCGCAACTACTAGTGTCTTCAGACAAATCACTTAACCTCTCTGAACCTCTTCCTCAGCTGTCAGCTGGAGGCACTTACATTTCCTCACACAAAGTGTTGTTCTGCGGACTAGCAAAGATTGTTGGAGGGAAACATCATCACTTCGTAAACTAGAAAACGCCGAGAAATAAATTAAGTTACTTCCGATACCGGAGCAGCACTAGGTCGGGCCCTTGTCCCAGCTTACCCAGACACGAAATCCGCCCAGGTCCCAAGGAGGCGACGGTTGCTTTCCTGAGCGAATGATCTCACCTGCACCGCCAAGACCCCCCACAAACGATAAACCAAGCAGCCCTCCCGGGCAGGACCTAAGCCCACCCACACCGTGCTCGCCCAGACCCACGCCGGAAACAAGGGTGGTTTCGCACTTGCGCAGTGGAGGAGAGGCGGACGCGCGATGCCCCTTGGGATATGTAGTTGTGCGGGAACAACCGTGACAGGTGAGCGCGCGCAGCCGCTCAGCTTTCTGGGACTTGTAGTTAAAAGATTGTTTTTGATTGTGACGCCAAAAGTGGGAGGGACGGCGACGGTCATTGTTCGCCACGCCGACTAGACCCAGTAGGAGTGGCGGTTACGCCCCCGCGCAGGGCAAGACCGGCCGAGGGGCCAGGGGTTGCCCCAGCGCGGCGGTTGCGGACTCGCCCCTGTTCCCGCTTACCTGCTGCCCGGGAAGGGGAAGGGCGGCGGGAATGGAGGTGGACTCTCTGTCTAGGTCCCACGGTAGCCTCTATTTACCTGGACCACAAGCCAGGAAGGAAATTAGCAAAACCCCTTTTGGACCAGAGGAAACCGAGCGGTAGGGAAAGGGGAGGAACGCAGCCCGTCAGAGGCCCACCTGGGCTGTCATCCCCTACCTGACACCGTGCTTGGCACCCAGAGGGCTTTTAAAAACTTTTCTTTTTTCTTTTATTGATTTTAGAGAGAGAGGAAGGAAGAAAGAAGAGAGAGCTAGAAACATCGATGAGAGAGAACCTCCTTTGGCCGCCTCCTGCACGCCCCCCCTCCCCAATAGGGCCCACAACCTGGGCATGTGCCCTGACTGGGAATGCAACTGGTGACCTCTTGGTGCATGGGTCCACGCTCAATCACACCACCGGGCTAAAAACTTTTTAAATAAAAGAATGAAAATCCAAGAATTTCCTCTATAAGGAATCCTGTAAGTCAGCCAGTCATTAACCAACAACCTCTCTCCTATTGAGCAGGAGTTTTATTTGGGACTGTTTCCCTCCTTGAATCCCTGACAGTTACACAAGGTCAGCCCTTTACCCTGCAGGCAGCAGGTAGGGCCACTCCTATAAGCCCCTGGTCACCAGCTTGGGCTTTGGAACCATGTATTCTTTGCTATGCCACTTGCTCACTGTGACTTTGAGCAAATGACAGGCTTACACTCTCTGAGACCTAGTTTCTTGTCTGTAAAGTAGAGGTAATAACAGTACCCAACCTCTTAAAGTCGTTTTGAAGATTGAATGGGATGATACACATTAAGTACTAAGCATGAGGCCTGTAACATGAAAGCATCTGATGTTAGCTTTTAAGTTTTTATTACAGTTTGAGGAGGGGAAGCTATAATAATGCCATCCATTTGTACAATGGTTTACATTTTTCAAAGCCATTTCAGGTATCCTTTTCACGGCCCCTCTGTAAAGTCAGTTTTATTATCTCCAGGAGAGATAGGTGTAGGGGTGCCCAACCTAAGACTCAAACCCAGGATTTTGGAGTCTGAGTCCAGTTATCTGTTATAATAACAGCAAACACATATGCAGTACCAGGTACTGTCCCCTGGGCTTCACAGCTGTAAATTCATTTAATCCTCACAAGTATATACTGTCGTTGTCATCCTCACTACCGATGAGGACTTTTTTCAGTCCAGCTCCCACGGTTAATTTAGATTGAGAAACCTGGGCAGATTTTCCCGGTTGCCTTTTTCCTGCTGGCCCTACTTTAGCACTCATTTTCTAAGAGTGCCATCCTCACTTCTCACTTATGTTTTTTTTTTTTCTTATGGTTTGCTTTAATTATTTCATTCATTCACTATACATGCATTAGTTCTTTTTAAAAAAATTTTTTTATTAATTAATTTTTGTTACAGATGTTTCTCCTTTTTTCCCCACTGATTCCCTCCTTCCCCTCCCTCCCTGCCCTGTCCCCAGCTTTGTTGTCCATGTCCATTGTTCATGCATACATGCATATAAGTTCTGTGGTTTATCTCCCCCCCCCTTCTGGGGATTGTCAGTCTGTACCCCACTTCCACATCTCTGGGACTACCCCATTCCTCAGACTGTTATGTTCATTATATTCCACAAATAAGTCAGATCATATGATACTTGTCTTTCTCTGTTTGGTTTGTTTCACTTAGGATAATACTTTCCAGGTCCCTCCATGTAGTCTCAAAGGATAAGAGATCTTTCTTTCTTACAGCTGCATAGTACTCCATTGTGTATATGTACCACAGCTTTTTTATCCACTCGTCTACTGATGGACACTTGGGCTGTTTCCAGATCTTAGCTATTGTAAATAGTGCTGCTACAAACATGGGGGTACATATATTCTTTCTGATTGGTGTTTCAGGCTTCTTAGGGTATATTCCTAGAAGTGGGACATGCATTAGTTCTTCAGTGAACTATTAGGTATCCCCTAATCTTTCACCATTCTTCAAAAATTCAATTAGAGTCTTCCATTTGCAAATATTCTCTCCAAGTGTGCTCATCCTCTCCTGTTTCCATGTAGTCTGTCTCCTAGATCTGTTTCTTCACCTCCACACTCTCTCCCTTGAGGCAATTTCTCTCAATTATCTGAAGATCATCTTTTTTTTTTGGTACACGCCTCTAGCAGGAACCGAACCCGGGACTCTCTGGTCCACAGGCCAATGCTCCAACCGCTGAGCCAAACTGGCCAGGGCTGAAGTTCATCTTTATTTGGATATTGTATCGTTATCTCAAGCTGACTTTAGGGAGATGAACCCACCCCACCCTCTTTAGACTGCCCTCTATTCTTTTTCTTAAACACAGAGAGTTGAGGCACAACATTTAAAGCATCTGTGCTTACCTACCTCTCTTTTCTCACTTTCGCAAAGCCCTCCTTTCATCTCCACCCCCCATCCCCACCCCTGCCCCAAATAACACTGTCCTCTTGGGCTTTTTCAATCTCCTCTCCAGCTAAATCCTTTTTTCTTTTTTTTTTTTTAATTTTTCTTTATTGATTTTAGAGAGACAGGACGGGGTGGGGAGCATCCATGACAGAACATGACTGGCTGCCTCCTGCATGCCCCCCACTGGGCATGTGCCCTGACTGGGAATCGAACTTGTGACCTCTTGGTGCATGGGTGGACACTCAACCACTGAGCCACACCAGCTGAGCCCAGCTTAATCCTTGATGATTATCTTCCAGAGTTAAATTGATAACCTTTTTTTCCTTTCAACTTTCGATCCTTGCCCCAAAAACAACTCGCCATTTTCCCCCCACTTCCCACTGTTTTCCTCAAAAAACGGTTCTACACATTCCTCCTGCATTTACATTTTCTTTCTCCTCTGCTGCCCAGACAAGAACACTTCCCTCTTCTTTTTTTTTTTTTGTCCCTCTTTTTTGTTTACTGAGTTCTCCCTCTCAATGTCAAACTTCTGGTATATCACTCAAGGTACCCACATTGTGTTTTCAGAATTTACCTTAAGCCCCAGAATCTTTCGGAATTTCTTTCTTCATACCCAGCTAGCAATGCCTCCCATTCCATTTTCCTACTTTAACGTTTTCCCCTCCTTACATGTGAAAAGAAAAAAAAAGAACACCCACAAACAGTCCCTTCTTTAAGTCCCTACCTTTATCACCCCCTAGAAATCAGGGGTTTTTATCTGAGAGGATGTGTTCTGTGACCACATACTTGAGTGATGTGCACAGGGCAGCACTCCATGAGAGGCAGTCTGAGTCAAAGTGAAATATAACTAGATTCTGATAGAAAAATAGCACCAAACAATATAAGTTCTTAATAAGACACAAATTTAGCACGTCTCTTGAGCTATCCGAATTTTTTATAGTAAACCCTCTTTGGGTTTCAGGGTATTAAGTTGAGAACAGTGTTTTGAAATAAGAGCAACTACTGTTTACTAAGTGCCTATTAGCTGCCAGGCACCTTATTTCACATCTCCATGAGGTAAAGAGCAGAGCATCAGTAACTTGCCCAGTGGTTGCTGGTGACTATATTGGCAGATCTGAGATTCCATCTCAGTCTCTTGGAGACCAAAGCCAGACACGGACACAGCTGAAGACTTGGGAGCGTCAGCTCTGTGCTAAGCATCGCAGTCCTGGGACGCAGAGAGGAGTTGCCCAAAGGACTTGCTTCAGAAGTCTACCGCCCAGTAGGGAGCCTTATGTAATGTGGGTGTCTCCATTCATGAAGCACAAGGAATTGGGAGGCAGTTAAGAGGTTCCTGCATGTGAGATGTCATATTTGGTCTGTGACTCCTTCAGGGGTATTAAACTGAGGCTTTGAGGCTTGGAAGTGCCTGGTACAAGCTTGGGGGTACGATTTGCTGTAAGTGACAATTAGTATGTCTTTCTTTTCTTTGCGTCAGGCTGGGGTCCAAGCTGAACTGGGAAATGTATCATCTTGAATGTGCATGCACGGCCTGACTCTCTGCATCCATCTCTCACGGTCCCCTGCCTCGCCACCCCCTTTCCTCCAGCCTTGCCCAGCCCTGTCCTTCCCCCAGGCTCTATCTCCTTGGCCACACTGCCTTCCTCCTCAGCAACCAGCCTTTCCTCTTTTGCACCCCTCCCTGTCCTGTTCCCACCCCTGCCTCACTCCCCCAGCCCCATCCCTCGATGCCTGCCCCCTCCCTCCCTCCTGACCCGCCTCCTGTGTCTCCCAGCCCTGCTCTGACGTGAGAGATGAGGGGGGTGGGGGGATGGATGACTCACAGTGTTATGATGCAGTTCCACAACACACAGCTACATTCACCCACAGACCGAGGTACAGACGAGAGACAACCTCTGGCCCCCCAGCAGCTGGCCACCTTTGCAGCCCCAGTCTTGAGCCCCTAACTCCCCTCCCTCGCCCCATCCCCTTTCCCAATTGAAGGAGCGGAAAGAGAAGAGAGAAGAGTGAGCAGAGAGATTGAGAGAGAGAGAGAGATAGACGGAGATCTCTGGAGCAGACCTCAAGGTGAGGGGGCAGCCCTTCTCCAAACGAATTTTTTTCCCTTTGCAAATTTCCTCCTTCTGCTGCGTGTTGCTTTCTCCCCTTTGCAAAAGCATTATTCATCCACCCTTTGTCCTCCCTTCCCCCTCCCTGCTGCCTCCGCTCCTCTCTCAGCTCCTCCATCCCTCTCCAAGCTCTGACCGTTCCGCACTTATTTCTTGGCAACTTTGGCTGCAGCATCAGGCATCACTGTTTATTGTTTTGTGGCTGGTGCAGACCCCCCAAAGCCCGCCCTGGGAACTGGCTGCCCTGCTAATGATTTTGGACCATACCATGCCGAGAATGCCAGCCCAGAGGGGACCGAAGCCTCAGAGCAGATGAGAAAATCCATTGTGAGCAGGTGGCCCCTCCGTTTTTGTTTTTTGTTTTCGTTAGAGGCACGGGATTCGCACCTGGTTCCTGGAGCTTCTGCCTTGGGGCCTCTGCTGTCGGCACGGTTGCTCAGCAGCCCCCACCCCCACCCCTCCCTCTCCCCTGCCTCCCACCGTCCAGCTCTAGCTCACTTGGGGAACATCCTCTCCCCAGCACTCAGCTTGCCTTTGTTTTTCCCTGTCATTCGCCCAACTTGCTTCTCCCTGTGATCTGAGATGGGGAAGAAATGACCCCTGCTGCCCCTCCTGTGAGTGATTCTTTGGCCTTCTGTGCAGCCTCTGGTTGGTTTGACGGGGAAACAGGGGAGAGAAGGGGTGGGAGGCGAGACGGAGGCTGGGGAAGGAAGCCGAGCAGGGACCTGGCCGGCCCCCTCCCGGGCCCTTGAAGAAGGTGTGCTCGGTGGAGCGGCAGAGGAGCACGCAGACAAAGTTGGAGGCAGACCTGTGAAGTGGATGCTGACTAGTTTGTGCTGGTGAGGAGGGCCCAATTTCTGCGACCAGAGCCCAATGTCACCCTGAACTCAGCCCAAGGTGTCTTCATGGGGCCCAGCCAGGGGGACAGGACCTGAAACTGAAGATGGTCTCTGTTGAAGGTTTTATGGAGACACTGCCCTGTGGCCTCAGGAAGGACTGGAACAGCAGGGCGCTAGCGACCACCACTGAGGACAGGATGACAGCCTGTTTGCCCTGACTACCTGGAGCCACACTGCCTCTGCTCTGCTTCATGGCCTGTCATTGCCAGAGCACCCAGCTGGCACCTCTAAACCAGACTTGGGCCAAATCACCCACAATGGGCCTGAAGGCCCCATGAAGGAGAAGACATCACCTCACCTGCTTATCAGAGCCGACAGAGGCCACCTCCCTTCCTATCCTTTGCCTCCAGAACCCTCAGCCAGCTGGGGGCTGGAGTTTGGACAGATGTCAACATCTTCCTCAAGACTCCTAATCAGAACCCAGCAATTATTTTATCTTCTGCCACCCACAGGGGCACTGCTGTTTGTCCCTGCCCCTGGGAGGAGGTGGAAACATCTCTGCCTTGTGCCCCAAAGCACAGCTTTTGAAAATGTGAGTCTCCCTTTTGCTGCCCATGGAAGAGGTTGCCGGCACCCTCACTGCACCACCCAGCCCTGCTCAGCCCAAGAGGCCTGCCGCAGGCCCCATTTCCCATTGCCTCCAGCAGTCAGACTTGCCCGAAGGAGAGCTTCTCCCCTACAGCTGGGGCCTGCGTCCTTACCGGAGGGCTAAGCCAACAGTGAAGAGCAGGAGAAAGAAACCAAGGAGCTCAGAGACTGAGAAGACAGCCAGGCATTGCTTCTAGGCCAAAATAAATGGACCAAGAGGCAGAATCCGGCAACACCGGCCACTTCTGAGGTCTTTGGCGCAGAAGGAGGCATCCAAGAAGTTCTAGTTCCCAGGGAACAGGCTCCCAGAGGGCTGAAGCAGGGTGTGTGCACCTGCCTGCCTGCTCTCCCTCCCTCTCATCCACCCTCCTCCCACACAAAATGTATGAAGAACCAATTGTATTGCGAATAGAGGCCATGAAATAGAGAAACTGCCAGGCATCCCCAACTTCCAAGAGGCTTTGAGTCCCCGAGCCTATCAGAGCATGTGGGAGGCAGGTCCTCACCGAAGAAATCAAGGACAGAGCGCTGGCGGATGACATCGCTCCCATGGCAGCGCGGAGCCCGCGGGCTGCTCCCAGTGGAAATGGTGGAGGCTGCTCCCGCCCCCGGGGCTTGGGAGAGACACCGCCTCCCCGGCTAGGGCACCTGAGGCCTAGAACTGCTGCCAGACTTGCCAGAGTAGACGGGGATCCAGGGAACAGGGAAGCTCAGTGACTCAGGGCACGTAGGGCAGGGGGGAGATGAGCACTGTGTTCTCCATTCCCTCGGGAGGGGCCCCGCACGAGGTCACGGCTCTCCTGATGCACCTTCCCCTCTTCCCAGGTGACTTCCATTTCTACCTGGTTCGCGTCTGGGGGGGGCCCTGGCCGGGCAGCCCCCCCACATTTCTCCTGCCCTGAAACACGGCTCTTGCCAACCTGCTCCGCTGCTTCACCTGCGACCGCCTGTGCGGGGGTTGCACGGCGCCGGCCCCTCCAGCCCGCCAGGGCATCGTCCTCCAGCCCGTCATGCCCAGCTGTGACCCTGGCCCTGGCCCTGCCTGCCTCCCCACCAAGACGTTCCGTAGCTACCTGCCCCGCTGCCACCGCACCTACAGCTGCGTCCACTGCCGCGCACACCTCGCCAAACATGACGAGCTTATTTCCAAGGTACGCCACGTGGGGGCCTGCCAGTGCCCTCCTCTCCCCACCAGGCTCAAACTCACCTGGGTGAGGCAAGGCGGCCTGCCCTACCCGCTCTGTGCACCTGAGGATTCGGGTAGTGGGGCCGAGGGCCACCCAGTAGTCACTGTCTGTCCTTTGTCTCCACAGTCCTTCCAAGGGAGCCATGGCCGAGCCTACCTGTTTAACTCCGTGTGAGTCCATCTCTCTCCTTGTGCGTGTGTGCATGATTTTCCTCTGTGGAGAAAGGGGGTGAGCCATCAAGAGGCCTTTCACCTCTGCTTTGCCTCCTCTCTTGCAAAGAGGTTTAGAAACTTAGACTGCAGTTGTCTCGAGGGGAGTCTGGGCAGAACTGGAATCCCACCTTGGAGGAAGTCCCAGGCACTAGTCATAAAGGGGTGGGTTGCTGAAGGCCGGGGCTCCCAGTGGGGTGGGTTAAGCTCTCCAGATGGAAGTTTCTTTGGGCTGTTTGGGAGCTAGACTGACAGACTGACCCCATTGGGTACCGGTCCTTCCTGTTTTGTGAGACAGGGTCAACGTGGGCTGTGGGCCAGCAGAACAGCGCCTTCTGCTCACGGGGCTCCACTCGGTAGCTGATATTTTCTGCGAGAGCTGCAAAACCACATTGGGCTGGAAATATGTAAGTATGGGGAGACACCCTCCAAAATGGATAGTCTCCATGGCCCTCCAAGCCCCAATGGGGTGGACTGGGTGGGGGGGTCTGTCAGGGCAGGGGCAATACAGGAGGGCCTGGAGGGGACTGCTTGGTCCCACATTCACCACTTCCTCTCCACTAGGAGCAAGCCTTTGAGACGAGCCAGAAGTATAAGGAAGGGAAATACATCATTGAAATGTCACACATGGTGAAGGACAACGGCTGGGACTGAGGGGCTCAGGCAGGCAGTGCCCTTCCTCCGCATGCCCCACCCTCCCACACCTGTCTCCTGGCCCCGCCAAGCAGTCCATACCAGCATGAGTACTGCTCCACCCCTGGGGGGATCCCGGCTCCCACCAACCCCTCCCGCCTCCACCTCATCACTCCCAGGCCTCTTCAGAACAGGGGTCTGGGGTACCCCAGGGGTGTTCAAGGCTCAGGAGTGGGCAGCAGTCAGGGAGAGGCAGAACTGGGGGAAAGGGTGGTTGTGGGCCCTCCCAGCCCCAAGGCCCTGTAAATGGAGGTGACGGCAGGGCATGCACTCAGGCAGAGAGGACCATAAGAGGGATCCGTTTTGCGCCACCGTTTCAAGTGAACAGAGGACAAAGCTTGAGTCAGGGGGTTGGTATATCCTGGGCCACAGAATATCAGAAAAAAGGCTTTGGTCAGGGTGAAATTTTGGCCTCCTACATGGGGAGACACCAGTTTCTGAGGGTGGAAAGAAAAATCTCAAATCCCAGGCCCTGGGAAATAAAGGAATCACAGGGGTTTCCATTTCACTCCACTTGTTTATCTTGGCACTAAAGAGGCACTTTCCAGTATCTAACCTTTGCCACTGGGTGGGGTGAGGAAAGCTGCCCCTGGATCAGCCCCCACCCCAGCTGGCTATTTCCAGGGCCAGCGGTCTCTGTGGGCATTCCCCAAGGCCCAGCCACTGCTCCCTGGGACCCAGTCCCTTGGAAGGGAGGTGGGAAATCAGCGCTACGGGGCCAGGCTTTCTCGTGGCTGCCACCAGCGAATGAAACTTTTGTAAGATACATAGTGTTTGGGTTTATTTTTAATAAAAAGGGGAAAAGCAGCTGTGAGGTGCTGTCCTCTGACTTTCTTTCACTGTGTA
Source organism: Molossus molossus (assembly GCF_014108415.1). Taxonomy (NCBI): domain Eukaryota; kingdom Metazoa; phylum Chordata; class Mammalia; order Chiroptera; family Molossidae; genus Molossus; species Molossus molossus. Next base: position 85,489,720 of record NW_023425348.1, on the reverse strand, counting down.
AGTACTCTAGTCACCTCCCCACCACCTGTTCCTTTATGCCACTAGGGGGCAGCAATTGCTTTGTCTGCTGGAGCTTTTACTAAGGGAGGGATATTCAGGTGAGGTTTTGCTTAGTAAGAGGCATGGCTTTTGTGAGAGGTATTCCATCTGAAGAACAGTTTGAGTCTACTGGAATCCTTGACAATGAATCAATTTCTGCTTGAATCCATGACTGGAAATCCGGAAGAAGCTCATCTCAGAACTAGGGTGTTCTTGGGTCCCATTGCCTTTGCACCTGATTCTGTCATGTTTTTGGTCAGCTCACAGCCATGCTTAAGGCTAAAAGGAAAATTGATCAGCCAAGGTGCTGCCCTGGCAGTTGATACAAAGTGGAACAAAACAGCCCAAAATTGCAGCATCAATGCAACCATGTGACCCAAGCGCAATTTTTGGCAGTGATGAGAAATTGCTATTGTTGTTGGGTCGCTGACAACTGCAGCAAGGACCATACACACACCATAAAAACCATTTTTTGTAAGCTAGCTTGTGATTTCCAGATTTTCACTGATATTGCAAATATTTGCAGAGCAGCTATTACCTGCCAGGTTTGGTGTTAACTGGGGATGCCATGAAGAACAAGGCAGCATGGTCTGACTTCATGGCGGTCCAGTGGGAGGACAAACAGTAACCAGGCAATTCCAGTAGGAGGTGATGGGATCTGAACAGATGGGGAGTAAGCTTGGGAACTTGAAGGATCTGAGGAGTCAAAGTAGGCTTAGCAGAAGTGATGACTGTGATGGCACTTGAAGGATGAGAAGTTAGGAGGGCAAAGGGAAGAACGGAAGGAGGGGGAATATTTCAGGTAAAGAACTGTGGCAAGTGGCTCAAACTTAGTTGAGGAGGAAATATGTTTCCTATATCTGCAGTATAAGTGCAAATGGGTGAGAGATGAGATGACAGGAAAGATGGGCAGTGGCCATAGACCATTTAGAGAATCTCCTTTTATCCCAAGGGAACTGGGGAAACACTGAAAGTTCTTGTTTTTTTTAACAAGAGTGGTGTGGCATCATCAAATGCTTGTTTGTTGTCCAGCGACTCAAATAGAAATGTTAAGACTGAAGAAAGTATGGGACATAAACTGTGTAGCATCTCAAATACTGTCAACTTTAGAATGGAGCTGTCTTGAGCAGAAGAACAGAAGAAACTGGAAGACAAGTGCAAAACAAATGTACTCTCATCTGAGAGGTCTTGAGGGGGGAGGTCTGTCCCACCATTCAGTTTCTGCATGCCTGGTGATGCCTAGAGATCCTCAAGCTCTAGCAAGAGACCCAGAACCCTGCTCTTCTCGGTCCCATTTCTTGCAGCAAAGTTCAGTTTTCTGAAGTTCCAAGCTCTGACCTTAAAAATCAGGAACCAACTAGCTGCCTTCTTAAGGCTCCCCAAATATGTCTGTCTCTCACTGTACTTTAAGAAGTTCTGACTAAGCCATTTAGGTACTGTGGGAAACAAAGGAGTAAATGGCATAGTTGTTGATCTCAAGTTCCTGTAACCTCTCCTGGAAGAATTCGGTGGACTTGGCTCAGGCTATTTAGTCTCTAAGATCAGGCTGTGGGCACTGCGCTTCAAATCTTGGATTCCCAGACAGGTGTACCCTCAAGAAGCATCATTATCAAACACCTGTGGCCAAGAAGGGTCATGCTGGGAATTACAGGAGGAGATGAGGTCTCCTTTCTCCACCCCAAGAGTCAGGGAAGGAGCCACAGGTATGGAATGCCAGGGACACCAATGTCCTCACCTCTGGGGAGCAGTGTTCTCAAGCTAGCCCTTTTTTCTTTCCTGTGCATCCCTTTTTTCTCATGGAGGTCTACTCAGGTCATAACAGGGATTCTCCCAATCTTCTCCACTCACCACCCTCCAATCCCAAGCCAAATCTGAGACCTTCCTTAGCCAACAAGTCACCACTTTTATCCTGAAAGGCTTGAGATTTTGGAAGATACTCTCATACAACCAGCAGATGGCATCACATCCTTCCACCCCTCAGCTCATTTGAGAACCTACCTAAACCTCTTCAGATAGGTCTGCAAAAAGATGGGTGAACTGTCAGATTTAGGGTTATATCCAGGCTCTGCCATTTAAGAGTTATAAAACCTTGGCCATACTGCTTAAACCTTCTGGCTCAGTTATTCCATCTGTGAAATGGGGTTGTGATGTGCCAAGAAGTCATTAGTGTGCATGATAACATGAGAAGTGTCTAGCACACAGGCTGCATGCAGAAGTGCTTCCAAAAATGTGAGCTATTCGTCTGATAGTAAGGCTTCCCACATTCCCACCAGGGTAGCTGATTGGCGCCCAGATGGGAGAGGAAGTCTTGACACTGAGGAGGCAGCCGGCGCTGGTAGCACTGCACAGCCAATGCCCTTTTAACATTGCACTGCTAGTGGTAGGTGCAGACAGTAGCACAATGTGAAAAGAGCTCCGGCCTGCAGCAGAGGCGTGCCGGCCCTGCCTCCTCACCCCTCTCCCAGTCCCTGGCCCACTCAGCCTCCCTCTGCCCCTTCTCATCTTCAGTGTAGCTTTCCTCCCTTCTGTTCTGTGTTACTCTTCTATTTTCTGTCTACTCCTCCTTTCCTTCTTCCTCGCACCCTTCCCAGCACTGTGACCACCTTTTTCTTGAGTTTTGGGATAGGGAACAGGGTCCATGGAAGCCTCTGAAGGGATGTCTTGAGCTTGGCACTGTCTTCAAAGGAAGTGACTGGTGGCGATTCCAGAAGTTTGGGGGACACTCGCATTACCTGGGTTTGTATCTCTGCCAGCTTCCCTTCTGGAGAGGAGCTAGCCAACCGGGACCACCAGCCCTCTATTCTTCCCCACTCTAAAGCTCTTTCTCCTTTCAAGTTTAGATAAAGGGAGTGCTAGGCCTCAAGAGGACACCTTGGCTGAAGATCCAGGACCAGAGGGTGAGGGACTATAGTCACAGGTCCCCAGACAGCACAGAGAAGCTTCCAGGTCTGGAGGTGGACTCCGCGAGTGACACCACACCCCTGCATCTCCTCTGAGGCCTTCAAATCCACTTTATGGATTCAGCATGAAACAAAATGGTGAGGGTGATTCCCTCTCTTATACTGAGTGGTAGGGATAGACTTTCACTGGCAGTGGGATTAGAATCTAAATTGTTTCCTGTTATATCCAGGACTCCCATTAGGAAGTTTTCAAGCTCACTCAGAACTTCCCCATTCTACCCTAGTGGAGGGGGCTTAAACTCTGGATAAACAATCCTGAGACTTAACTAAAAACCCAAAGCCAGAAGACTTCCCTGGAGGGGCAGCTGGATAGCCAAAATGTCCGAGTTCTAGCAAGACACACTCCTGGCTACAGCTGTGGCCCCAGAAGCCCAGCTCCAGTTCTGACCTGGTGAACAGTGGCCAGCCCAGAGGTGCAGAGACTGTGGGGCAATTCCTTGGGTGTACTGATCAGTGAAGGCCTCCAGTCAATGCTGATGCCCTCCTCCCCAATCCACAGACAACAGGAGGAATGGAGGGCAGAATTCCAGTTGGGAGCTCTTCCTCTGGGCTTCCCCTCCAGCCTTCTCCCACCCCCCTCAGGAAGCAGGAGAGGTTCTTTCCCACCCTCCTAGGCTACTTTGTTCCTGTAATCTGCAAACATGGGGCCTTGTCCCGTAGTTTGCACAGTTCTAATGGACGGAAACTAGGGCCCTGCTAGGGTCAGTTACCAGGCCTCTGCTGCTGGGTTGGGCAAACCAGTCCCAGCTGGGAACTGGATCATGTCAACAGAGGGCAGAGGGGCAAAGACAGGACTGCCCAGCCAGCTTTAGGGAAGCTAGAGGAAGATTCTTCACCAAGGAGTGCCCAGATCTCTCCTTGGGGAGAGAAGAGTCAGGGGGCTGGGACCAAGATACCGTCAGGTCTCACACCCAACTCATTCCAGAGCGGGATTCCCTGCGATTCACCAGCCAGCAGGGCCCCTCCCCCACCATGGGCCCAGGAGCCATCCCCCAGCTCCTTCCAGAGGCGGGTGTAGAGACCGAGGAGGAAATGGGGGAGGGGAGGCCCGGCTCAAGTTCTCTCTACTCCCCCTCCTCATTGGCCACCATCTTCCGGCCCCTGCCCCCCAGAGCAGCAGGGGATGGGGCCCAGCCTGTGGAAGGGAGAGAAAGGGCCGGTGGAGGGTTAGCTAGAGCAGCAGGGGCAGCGGCTGGCCCCAACTGTCTCCTCCCACCCCCTTTCCGCAGCCATGGCGACAGGAGGAGGAGACCAGGAGGGTCCTGAAAGCCATGTTCTGTGAATGGGATGAGAGGGGTAGGGGGGATGGGGGGGATGGGCGCTATCCCTCAACACCCTACTGTGACCCCCCCACACACACACCTCGAGGCTGGACCACACGCGTGCACACACAACTCTCGGCTACAGTTGCTGCACAACTCAGCCCTTACTACACACTTACCCCAAACAGCAAGCCCTGGAGTGTGAGCATACAGCTCCCCACCTCCCGCACCCCTTAACACCCCACAACTCTTGGCTCAGGGGCGGGCCTCACCCACACACACAGCACTGAGCTCAGCCCAACTTCTCAAGATGCAGAACTCCCTGCCCTGCTCCAGCCCTTCGGCCACAGCGTTCCCTCCGAACACGTCCGCCAGGCCCCACACCCGTACACACCCTCGCACCCACCCGGGCACCGACAGATGGCCCGCCGCAGCCCTGCCCGGCGGAGCCCCCACGCCTCCCACCCCACCACACCCCCCACTGGAAAATGACAGTGAGGCTGCCCCTGCAAGACATGCCTGGCGCTTCCCAGTCAGAGTTGTTTGGAAAGGAAAAGGCAGAGATCACGAACGGAGGAGAACGAGGAGGGGAGAAAGAAGGGCAGAGAAAGAGCCCAGACCACCCCCTCCCCTCCCGGACAGAGAAGAAAACCGAAAATCGGCGGCGTTACCCTTCTGGGAGCTCCCGATACCTACACATGGCTCTTCGTTAGGTTCGTCTGCCTGCCACCTCCTTCTTCCCGGGCTCTTTCTCTGCCCTACCCTCCCTCTTGGCTTCCCTCCCCGGCCGCGCTCCCCCTCTCTCGCCCTCTCGCCCCGACAGCCCCGCTCCTCGGCCAGCTCCGATCCCCGTGGCCGCGCCGCCACCCGTCCCCCGGGGCCGAGGGCCCGGGCCGGCCGGTCGCTGCGCCCTCTCCACGGCCGATCTGGCTCTTCCCCCCTCGCCCCCTTTCTCCTTCCACACTCCCTGCCGTCCATCTTGAATACTTGGGATTCTTGAATGGAGTGAGCAGGATCCGCTCCCCCAGGCTCCCATTGGCTGTGTGTTAACCCTTTTGAAACGAGATCCTCCCTCTCATTGGCTGCCAGGCTCCCCTCTTCTCCCCCAACCCCCATTCCCTCCGCCTCCCAGCAGCCGGCGAGGTCAGGGCGCTCCTGGGCGCCCCCTCCCCTGGCCTCTCACCCCCCATCCCCACCCGAGGACGCCCCACTCCCAGCTTTTTCCATCACACCCCGGCCCCCCACAGTGCTGCAGGTGAAGGCAGATCCATTTCCCGCCAAATGCGGCCCACGGTTGGCCTGGCAGAACCCCTGTTCCCAGATGCCCCTTGAGCTGGACTTGTAGACCTAGGAAGATGCAAGGGTCCCCACTTCTACCTCTCCATGACCAGAATTACCTCTCCAATAGGGAATCCACGCAGCCTTTTAGCCTCACCCAAGGCTATCAGAGCCCAGAGAGTGCTCTTGAACCAACCAGCCTCCAGGGCTGGCCAGGAAGAAGGCAGCTCCGGAAAGAAGATCTTGATCTCGGGCTCTTCAGAAAAGCTAATTCCCTGAGTGCCTGGGGGCAGGTCTGACCCTATGAAGAATGTGCAGCATCTGGAGCTCTGCTCTGTCATAAACATCCCCTGGGACCAGCCCAGCCACCTGGCCCAAGTGTTGGGAGTCCAGAGAGGCAAGGAGGAAGGAGGCAGCAAGGAATAATAGGGCAGTGAGTCAGGCCTCCGGGTCAGGGTACCTTTTCTCTAGGCCCAGATCTGCCCATAACATGCTTGGTGAGGTCATAGCCCCGCTCTGTGCCTGTTTCCTTATTTGCAAAAGACTGGTCTAGGACAGCGATCTTCAACCAGTGTGCCAGGTGTGCCACAAGAATTTTTAAAACATGCAATACCTTACTGTATAGTCAGGGGCACCGACCTCTTTTTCTTTGGACTGTTAAATAAAAAAGTGACAACAGCCCTGGCCAGTTGGGCTCAGCGGTTAGAGCACCCGCCTGCGGACCTGAGGGACCCGGGTTGGGTTCCCACTAAGGGCACGTACCTCAGTTGCAGTTTGTCCCCGGCCCACATTGGGGTTGTGTGGGTGGTGGCCAGTCATGTGTCTCTCTCCCATCGAAGTTTCTCTCTCTCTCCCTCCCTTTCTATCTGAAGATAAATGCAAAAATGTCTTTGGGTGAGGATTAAAAAAAAAAGTGACAACAACCAAAACTATAATTGTCCGTTGTGAATGAATCAAAATTATACCGTTTTTTGTTTTTGTCAGATTGGCAAAAAATATATTTTTTGGTGTGCCACAGAATTTTAGTAATTAGTTTATGTGTGCCATGAGATGAGAAAGGTTGAAAATCACTAGTCCGGAAGACCTTTTTGTAGAAGTTTCTGTGTGAAGATGGACATGTTCTGTGTATGCGTCATCCAGTATGGTAGCCACTAGCCACATGTGGCTACTGAGCACCTGACATGTGGCTACTACGACTGAGGAATTGACTTTTAAATTGTATTTAATTTTAATTACTTTTAAATAGCCACATGTAGCCAGTGACTCCCCTGTTGGACAGTGCAGGTCTAGAATCTTGTGGTCTTGCTGGTGAACATTTTCAGATTCCCATTAGGGGGGAAAAAAGCCATTCTCTTCGTCTTCAGGTACAAAAACCTCCAGCTCCAAATCAGAAATCACCAAGGGCCTCAACACCCAGGTGAGGTTCAGATCCCTGCCAACTTGCTCAAGATTCCTTCCCTTATGGCTGTCAATCTGTTCTGACAAGGGAGCTGAGATACACACACCCAGGACTCAATGGAAGATTAGGGCTAGAAGGGACTTTGCAGGTTTGTCCAACTTTCTTGTTTTTTCAAGGATAGAAAGCAAGATATTGAGAGGTGGGGTCACTTGCCCAAGGGCAAGAAGCAGGTTATATTCACTTGTAAGTTGACATGCACCAAAAACTTAGTACATCTCTTTGGGGCTCTGTGCATGCACACACATACATCAGTAAGTTCATTCAATAAGTGTACTTCTCTGATCCAGGCCAAATGTGAACTGGGGTTGAAATCAGCCAGTATGGATGAGACCAAGCGATAACCAGCTCCATGGGAGGGCCAGATAGGCCCTCTGACCAGCATGTGAAAACCCAGAGCTCCGGGGTATGCCAGGTTACAAGGACATGGACAGCCCAGAGCTTACTCCCTTAATCAAGGTGGTTGAGGGATGCCCCTCTGATGGCATCCCACACCATGAGCGGGGGAAGCTGTGGGGCAGGTAAAGAGTGCTCTGGGTTCATCCTTGGATTGACCAGGAAGCAGAATTAACAAGGGGCTGAGCTACTAGAGGAGGAGTGTCCAGGATTCTGGTAGCTACAGGCTAGTACACACAGGGACATAACCTAGCAGAGAGAGAACTGCCATAGGGACCTGGGAAAGGGGACGCTACACCAGCCTGAGCTTCTCCACTTCTGGAGGGCCTGTGTCTGGGTAATGTGCTGTGGGTGAAAGGAAGTCAGAGCTGGGAATGGCTTTTGTCCTCAATTCTTCTTGTTACTAGGTGATAATGGCTACTATGTGACTTCTCTGGTAGCAGACAGATAAAGAGTTCAGAGGAGAGAAGGATTGCTCCCAACAGAGAATGGAATCTAAGAAGTCTTCCTGAAGAAAGTAGCATCTAAGACTTGAAGAATAGAAAGGACTTAAATCAAGAAGATAGGAGGAAGGAGACAAAGAAATGCCAAGGAGAGAAAACAATAAACACAAAGGCTGAAAGGTGGGAATTGGGATGTGTTCAGGAGGTGTTAGAAATTCAATGGGAACCTAGAATGCATGAAGGGGAATAGCAAGGATTGAAAGGCACACTGGGACAGATTGTGGAGGTCTTGAACACTTCCCCTGAGTCCCTTGCTCAGCTCCAATGACATCCTTCTTCTAGAAGATGCCCTTACCCTTTTCCCTGCCAAGAGACATGTCTCACCTCTTCATCCAGATACCCCACTGTCTCCACCCTCTGCTTTTCGCTGCTTCTGCCTTAATCTGCAGGCCCGCTTCCCAGGGCAGAATGGACTTCAGTTCCCCATCAGGGGATGGACTGTACTTGGTCCCTCTCAGCTCAGCCTCCAGTCTCTGGGTTCCCCATGCCCAGGGATGAGCTGCACAGAGGAGGCTTCGTTTTTCACTCTCTACTTTCCAAACCCTTGCTCACCCCCATCCCTTCACAGGGAAGTTGAAAATGGAGGCCAGAAACAGCGAGACATGGTCCAACCTGTTATAGGAGTGTAAAAAACATGTACCCAGGAGTTATTTGGCTCCTTGCCACCTCACCCCACCTCCACTTCCTTCTCTCCTCCTCTGGGAGTTCCATAATGCACCCAGGCTTTGCAGTAGCCTCCCTTGCTTGCTATACCCACAGCAAGTCCAGGACCAGTTTGGAGGTACCCCCTTTGCCGTATTTCCCATTGTCCAGAGTCCTACCCAGATCTCTATTTGGGTACACCACATGGGATTCTGTAATTGTGAGAAGGGAAGACCTCTGCCTCTCGGGAGGACTGAATCTGAAACATTGGAGAAGAGTTGCCGTCCTGCTTAAACATCAACAGAGGTAACTCAGTTGGTAATCACATGGCTCCTAATTCATTGAGATGATGGAGACCTTTTCCTGTGAGCCTCTTCAATTTCCCATCCTTTCTACAGTAAAGCACCTCTGCATCCTTAGCCTTGCATCTCTTAACCATGCATATGTCTGAGCGCTTCCTGTACGGGAGGTTCTAGAACCGTTGCTGGGAAACATTCCTGGCCCCGAGGTGCTCGCAGTGGAGGAGCACAAGGCAAACACACATAGAGGAAGTCAGACTGCAACCGTGCCCTAATAGAAACAAGGACCTTCTTTCTGAGGCAAAGCCATTCCTCTGAGGTCTGGATCCCATCTTGCTTCATCAGTTGCCCCATATATTGCATTTCCAATCCCTTTCCATGAGCCTAGAGCAAGGGTCAAGCAAGCTGCAACCCACAACCCAAATCCTGCCCTCTGCCTGTTTTTGTAAATAAAGCTCATTGGAACACACCCATGTTCATTTGGTTACGTATTGTCTCTGGCTGCTTTCACACTACAAAGGCAGAGTTGAGCAGTTGCGACAAGACCCTCTGGCCAACAAAGCCTAGTGTATTTACTCACTGGCTCTTTACAACAAAAGTTTGCCAACATCTAGTTTGTGGGAAGATTTGGACCCTGTTATCTCAGAAAGATGTAACAGAACTCAAGAAAAACAACTGAAATTACCTTGAGATGAGAGTTGAAGGACACAGCCCAGACTTTTTCCCACAGCCTACACATGCTCAAGTCTTCACAACCTACCATGAAACTTCCCACAATGTTACATCTCTCCTTCCTGTCCCACCCATTCTTAAACCCATGCAGTCTGGCTTCTGCCCCTAATTTCCACTAAAATGGTTCCCACTGGAACCACCAATGACCTCCTTATTTTAAATGTTTCTATTTATTTTTAGAGAGAGAGGAAGGGAGCGGGAAAGAGAGAGAAACATCGATGTGAGAGAGAAACATCTATGGATTGCCTCCTGCATACACCCCTAGTGGGGATCAAGCCAGAGACCTAGGCGCGTGCCCTGACTGGGAATTGAATAACCTCTCAGTGCACCATGACACTCAACCAACTGAGCCACACTGGCCAGGGCTGACCTCCTCATTATTGATCCACCATTCTTTTCTCAGTCCTCATTGCATACAACCTCTCTTTAGCATTTGCCTCCATGGACAATATCAGTCTTGACATGCCCATTGCTTCTTGATTGGATTGCCTCCTACCTCTGCTACAATTCCTTCTCAGGTTCCTTCCCATGGGGCTTCTGCTTAAAAATGCACAGAGTGGCCCTGGCCGGTTTGGCTCAGGGGTTAGAGCGTCGGCCTGTGGTCCAGAGAGAGACCCGGGTTCAGTTCCCGCTAAGGGCACATACCTCGGTTGCAGTTTGTCCCCGGCCCTGGTTGGGTCATGCGGGTGGCAACCACTCGATGTGTCTCTTTCACGTCGATGCTTCTCTCTCTCTCTCTTCCTCTCTCTCCCTCCCACTCTATCTGAACAGAATATGGAAAAATGTCCTCGGGTGAGGATTAAAAAAAAAAAAGTAAGAAAAAAAAAAAAATACACAGAGTGCCCTGCTCGGTTTTGCTCAGCGGTTGGGGCATTGGCCTGCGGACCAGAAAGTCTCGGGTTCAGTTCCCGCTAGGGGCACGTACCAAAACAAACAAACAAACAAAAAATGCACAGAGTAATGTTGAACTCAAGGGTTCAAATGTAGAGTCTCTGGGCATTGAGCACATCCAGGTGAACAAAGCTCCCAAGATGCAGCCCAGAATTTAGAGCTCATGGGCAGATTAACCCACACATTAGCTATCCCTGCCATGTGGGGATGATACTTCCTGAATAAGAGCAGGTTGTTCCTAACCCAGAAGAGAAGGTTGCATGGAAGAAAAAGATATCCCAGAAGAAACAAATTTACACTAGGAGTAAATTCAGCATAAAATAAATGCTAGCCCTGCCTGGCTTGGCTCAGCAGTTAGAGCATCGACCCAAGGACCAAAGGGTCATGAGTTCAGTTCTGGTCAAGGGCACATACCTGGGTTGTGGTTCAGCTCCCGACCCTGGAAGAAATCGTGCAGGAGGCAACCAATCAATGTGTCTCTCTCATATTGATGTTTCTTTCTCTCTCTCTCCCTTCCTCCCATTCTATCTAAAATAAATCAATGGAGAAATATCCTGGGGTAAGGATTAACAATAAATAAATAAATCTAAAAATAGAAATAAGTTACTCAAGAGGGAGATTATACAAGAGTATGGTTATGCCTGGCTGGTGTGTCTCAGTGGTTGAGCATCAACCCATACCCCTGATTCCCAGACAGGGCACATGCCCAGGTGGTGGGCCAAATCCCAAGTGGGGGTTCTACAATGCAGGAGGCAGCCAATCAGTGTTCTCTCTCATTGATATTTCTCTCTCTCTCTCTCTCTCTCTCTCTCCCTAAAATCAATAGAGGGAAAAAAAAAAGAGTATGGTTACTAGGAATGGGATCACTGGGGGCCTACTTAGAGGCTGTCAACCACAGCAGAGTTAGCCTAAATCACAATAATTGATTCAAGGATGAGTATCTAATTATAGTCCATCAGACCTGAGATGTTTACTAGAACCTTTGGGAAAGTACATTGCTGGTAGAAGAAGGTAAGCTTGAAACTGGAGGAGAATCTGCCTAAAGTGAAAACATAATAAAAAACAAGAAGTCAAGAGATGGGGAGAGACAGATGCCTGCTAACATTATTTGAGAACTGATTCAGCCATGCCTACAGCAGTAACTTTGGAGTTTTTACTTATGTAAATAAACCAAGGCTTTCCCTCTTCTACTTACATTAGTTTCTGTTGGATTCTGTTATCCATAACCAAAAGGTTCCCAAGTGATGAAATGTCTCAAATATACCTTGGATTCAGTTTGCCCAAACCCAGTTTAATGATCTTACCTTCAACTTCCCCACAAAACTGCTTCTTTTGCTAGGTTCTGTTTTACAGTTAAAATTATGACACCGTTGCTTGGGCAGACAACCTTGGAGTCATCTTTGCTCTTCCTTATCTGCTGGGGAAGTTGGAAGAGCCCACGCAACGTGGGTCGATTCTATAGAACCATAGAAGAGAATTTCTGCTTTTCAACAACAGGGGAGGCACTAAGGTAACCCAATAAAGCACAACCTTAAATATGGGCAAACAAGTAACTCTAGGGTTTTCTCTAACTCATAAGAATCTTACAGAATTTCTGGATTTGAATCACATGATTGAAAGGATGAGAATAGTGTATCTGACTCTCATATCAAAATACGCCATAGACTAAAATGAAATTCTGGCAAACTGCCTGGTGACCTTGTGGTTTGGGAGGCACCCTGGGCTAGATTTGTGAAAATGTTCCTTCTGTATCTAAGGCAGATTAAAAGAAATTGTGTTGTTTGAATGTCATAATTTTTTTAGGTCTTTTTCCTTAGGGTTCCAATCATAGTTTTAATCATTACCTTTCCTCCCCTATGCCACCTTCATCCAAGTTGCCCTAAACCCTGTGCCTTCTACGTCTGGGACGTGCCCTGTTTTCTCCATTCCCCTGCCAACTTAATATCCACCTTGGGGTTTTATATCACCTATGAAAAGCTTTCTTTTCCACCTCCACAACACAAACCTCAAATCATTGTCTGCCTCAAACTATGATGTCTCCCTAGTGCCTAGACAATGCTTCCTAACCTTTATTGGGTCATTGACCCTTTTATAAAAAGCTGATGAACCTGTGGGTAACTCTCTAGAAAGATCTGTGTTTTGTGTTTGCTGTACATATCAAGGGGAACATGAAGCTTCTGGAGTCCCATTATGTACTCCACCACCTGACGACGTATCCTTTCATCTCGCTCAAGGTGAGATCTTCTTCAAGAGACTATGTTCCAGTCCGGCCAGTGTGGCTCAGCGATTGAGCATCGACCCATGTACCAAGAGGTCGCCGGTTCGATTCCTGGTCAGGACACATGCCCAGGTTGTGGGCCCGAACCCCAGTGGGGAGCATGCAGGAGGCGGCCAATCAATGTTCTCTCTCATCGATGTTTCTATCTCTCTCTGCCTCTCACTTCCTCTCTCTCTAAAATCAATAAAGAAAAAAAATTAAAAACAAAAACAAAAAAAGAGAGAGACTATGTTCCAGCCTTAGTTGGTGTGGCTCAGTTGGTTGGGCATTATCATGTACACCAAAAGGTTGCCAGTTCAATTCCCAGTCAGCCAGTCAGGGCACATGCCCAGGCTGCAGGCTCAATTTCCGGTAGGAGGCAGCCCATTGATGTTTCTCTCTAAAAATCAATTTTTAAAAATATTAAAAAAAAAAAAAGACAATATGTTCCAAACTTCTTAATATGGCATTCAAGGCCTTACAAATTTATCCTTGCCTGCTTTTTTAGCTGCACCTCTGCCTTGGGCGGTTGGAGTTATTTGATGTCTTATTCCCCGCCAGACCAAGAGCCTCCCTGAGATGAGACATTGTGCCTTTTCATTTTTCCTTGTTCTACCTTCCCAGATGGAATGAAAGTTTCTCAGGAGCAGTAATCAGAACGCCCAGAATAGTGCTTGATACATTGTTGGTTCATTGCCAGATTTATTTTTAATTTACTTTATTGTGGAACGAACACTTAAACACTTAGCATGAGAACTACGCACTTCAGAAATGTTTTAAGTGTACAGTACAGTGTTATGGTCTGGAGGGTACAATGTTATATCGCAGATTTCTAGAATTTATTCATCTTGCTCAGTTAAAACATTATGCTGGTAATTCCCCATTTCTCCCTCCCTTCAGCCCTTGGTGACCACCATTTAGTTCTTTGATTCAAAGGGCTTGACTATTTTAGATGCCTCATGTAAGTGGAATCATACTGCACTTGTCTTTCTGTGTCTGGTTTATTTCACTTAGCATACTGTCCAAGGTTCATCAATGTTATTGCATATTGCAGAATTTTCTTCTTTTTTAAGACTGGATAATATTCCATTGTACGTTTAAACTACATTTTAAAAATTCATTCAATAAATTAAAAAAAAAAAAACATATTTAAGCCCAGCTTCTGTGGCTCAGTAGCTGAGGGTCGACCCATGCACCAAGAGGTCACTAGTTCGATTCCCAGTCAGGGCACATGCCCAGGTTGTGGGCTAAATCCCCAGTGGGGAACATGCAGGAGGCAACCAGTCGATAGTCTCTCTCACTGATGTTTCCATCTTTCTCTCCCTCTTCCTTCCTCTCTCTCTAAAATCAATAAAGAAAAGAAAAAAATTAAAAACATATTTTTAAAAAAACTTGTTGAACGAATGAATAAATGAGAAAACGGGAGAAGTCGGTGATCTTGGCTTCTAATTTGTAAAACTTTGTCTTTGGAAACTTCTATACTTTCTTTGTGGGCACTTGGCATCTTGTGATTTTATCCAACCATAAGCATTGAAGGATGTGGGTTCTACTAGACATGGCAGCACTGGTGGGATGACTTTAAATTTCTCCCACTTCCAGCATCAGTAAATCGCTTTCAAGGGCCTCACGTGATTTCTATCAACCTGCTATGGTCTCAGTTATCAGTTAAGGCTGGATTCTACCTCATGACCCATGATTACCATTCAAGCTCCAGCCATCATCTTTTTTTTTTTTTCCTTCTTCTTTATTGATTTTAGAGAGAGAGGAAAGGAGAGGGAGAGAGAGATGGAAATATAGATGAGAGAGAACATCGACTGGCCACCTCCTGTATGCCCCCCATTGGCGACTGGACCCACAACCGGGGCATGTGCCTAGACCAGGAATCCAACTGGCAACATCCTGGTGCATGGGTCGACACTCAGCTAGTGAGCCACACTGGCCGCGCATCATCTTTTTTTTTTTAATCCTCACCTTAGGATATTTTTCCATTGATTTTTCAAATAGAGTGAGAGGGACAGAGGGAGAGAGAGTGAGAAACATCGATGTGAGAGAGACACATCAACTGGTTTCGTCCTGTATGACCCCAACCAGGGCCAGGGATTGAATTGCAACTGAGGTGAGAGCCCCTGACCAAATCAAACCCATGATTCCCTTTTCTGGGGCTGACACTCTATCTGCTGAGCCAACCCAGACAGGGCTCCAGCCATCATCTTTTTTTTTCTTAGTCCTCACCCAAGGATATTTTTTTCATAGATTTTCAAATAGAATGGGAGGGAGGAAGAGAGAGAGAGAAACATTGATGTGAGAGAGACACGTTGATTGGCTGCCTCCCACATGACCCCAGCCAGGGCTGGGATTGAACCTCAACCGAGGTACGTGCCCTTTACCAGAATCAAACCCATGACCCTTTGGTCCGTAGGCTGACACTCTAACCACTGAGCCAAACTGGCCTAGGCTAGCCACCATCTTTTATTACAACCAGCAGAATGGTGGAAACAGGACTGAAGAAAAGTGTTCCCCTCATTTAAGGAGACCTCCAAAAGCTACCTATGATACCTCTGCTTACATCCCATTACCACTTAGTCATATGGCCACAGCTAGCTTCAAGGAAGAATGTCTTTATTTCAGGTGGCCGGGTAACCAGCTGAACATCAGGTACAAAGGAAAAAGTGGGAAATGTGGGAGAGACAATTGAAATGGTTGGGGAGGTGGTTTGACATAGAAAGTCTGGCCTTGCCACATCAGAGCAGAGAAACCTCTCTGGACTCATGCTCCCACTCACTGCTCTTATCTAGGAAGCCATGGTCACCAGCCCATTGCCACCTGAGGGCCGAGGAGTCCAAGATGTGGCTAGAAAGCATGGCTGCTGGAGTCAGATAAGTCTCTGGACCTCTCCTTTCCTCCCTGGATGAAGCAAGGAAAAAATACCCACTGTGCAAGATTGTGGCATTTTACTACTGGGAAATCCTTGAGACAGAGTTATTATCCATGAATGGTGCTTTCTTTTTGGTGGTGAAAACACAGCCCTGGCCAGTTTGGTTCAGTGGTTAGAGCATTGGCCTGCGGTCCAGAGAGACTGGGGTTCAGTTCCCGCTAAGGGCATGTACCTCGCTTGCAGTTTGTCCCCAGCCCTGGTTGGGTCATGTGGGTGGCAACCACTCGATGTGTTCCTTTCACGTCGATGTTTCTATCTCTCTCTCTTCCTTTCTCTCCCTCCTACTCTATCTGAACAAAAATCGAAAATATGTCCTCGGGTGAGGATTAAAAAAAACAAAAACATATAACACATAATTTATCCTTTCAACCATTTTTAGTAGACAGTTCAATAGTAACTACATGAACATTGTTGTGCAATAGATTTTTAAAACCTTTCCATCTTTTTTTTTTTTTTTTTTAATCCTCACCCGAGGACATTTTTCCATTTTTTGTTCAGGTAGAGTGGGAGGGAGAGAGAGGAACAGAGAGAGAGAAACATCGATGTGAAGGGACACATCGAGTGGCTGCCACCTGCACAACCGACCAGGGCCGGGGACAAACTGCAACCAAGGTACTTGCCCTTAGCGGGAACCGAACCCGGGTCTCTCAGGACCGCAGGCCAACGCTCTAACCGCTGAGCCAAACCGGCCAGGGCACCATCTTTCAAAACTGAAACAGGACACCTGGTGAACAACTCCCTTCTCCCTTTCCCTCCAGCCTCTGGCAGCCACCATTCTACTAAGAGTTTGACTAGTTTAGATACCCCATATAAGTGGAATCATACAGTATTTGTCTTTTTGTGACTGGCTTATTCATTGAGTGTAATGTCCTCAAGGTTTTTTTTTTTTTTTTAATTTTATTTTTGTTACAGATGTTTCTCCTTTTTTATCCCATTGACACCCTCCTCCCCATCCCTCCCCCCACCCCGTCTCCAGCTTTGTTGTCCATGTCCATTGGTTATGCATACATGCATATAAGTTCTGTGGTTTATCTCGTCCCACCCCCACCCTCCCCTTTTCTGAGGTTGTCAGTCTGTACCCTACTTCCATGTTTCTGGGTCTACCCTATTCCTCAGACTGTTGTATTCACTATATTCCATATATAAGTGAGATCATGTGGTATTTGTCTTTTTCTGCTTGGCTTGTTTCACTTAGGATAATACTTTCCAGGACCTTCCATGTCATCTCAAAGGATAAGAGATCTTTCTTTCTTACAGCTACATAGTACTCCATTGCATATATGTACCACTGATTTTTTATCCACTCGTCTACTGATGGACACTTGGGCTGTTTCCAGATCTTAGCTATTGTAAATAGTGCTGCAATGAACATGGGGGTACATATATTCTTTCTGATTGGTGTTTCAGGCTTCTTAGGATATATTCTTAGAAGCGGGATCACTGGGTCAAAAGGAAGTTCAATTTTTTAATTTTTTGAGGTAACACCATATTGTTTTCCATAGTGGTTGCACCAGTCTGCATTCCCACCAGCAGTGTATTAGAGTCCCCTTTTCTCCACACCCTCACCAACACTTGTTTGATGAATTGTTGATGGCGGCCATTCTGACAGGTGTGAGGTGATACCTCATTGTTGTTTTATTTTGCATCTCTCTGATGATTAGTGATGTTGAGCATTTCTTCATATGCCTCTTGGCCATTTGTATGTCCTGTTTGGAAAGGTGTCTATTCAGCTCCTCTGCCCATTTTTTAATTGGTTTCTTTGTCTTCCTTTTGTTGAGTTGTATGAGTACTCTAAATATTTTGGAACTTAACCCCTTATCTGATGTATCATTGGCAATAATGTTCTCCCATACAGTGGGTTGCCTTTCCATTTTGATGGTTGTTTCTTTTGCTGTGCAGAAGCTTTTACGTTTGATGTAGTCCCATGTGTTTATTTTTTCCTTTGTTTCTGTTGCCTTAGTTGATGTATCATTGAAAATTCTGCTGCATATGATGTCCGCAATTTTGTTGCCTATCTTCTAAAATTTTTATGGATTCACAGGCCTTTTATCCATTTTGAGTTTATTTTTGTGTATGGTGTAAGTTTTTGTGTATGGTGTAAGTTTCATTTTTTTGCATGTAGCTGTCCAACTTTCCCAACACCATTTTTAAAGAGGGTGTCTTTACTCCACTGTATGCTCTTGCCACCTTCATCAAATATTAATTGAGCATATTGCCTTGGGTCCATTTCTGGGTTCTCTATTCTGTTCCACTGGTCTATATGACTGTTCTTGTGCCAGTACCAGGCTGTTTGATTACAGTCACTTTGTACTATAACCTGATATCTGGTATTGTGATCCCACCTACTTTGTCCTTCTTTTTCAAAATTGCTGTGGCTATTCGGGGACTTTTTTGTTCCATATGAACTTTTGAAGTATTTGTTCTAGTTCTGTGAAATATGTTGTTGGTATTTTGATGGGGATTGTATTGAATCTATAGATTGCTTTGGGTAATATGGACATTTTAATCATGTTAATTCTTCCAATCCATGAAAAAGGTATGTGCTTCCACTTTTTTATATCTTCCTCTATTTTTTTTTTTTTTTTCAATGTCCTGTAGTTTTCTGCAAATAGGTTCTCTACATCTTTGGTTAAGTTTATTCCTAGGTATCTTAATTTTTTTGCCACAATGGTAAATGGGATTGTTTTTTCAGTTTCTCTTTCTGTGAGTTCATCATTGGTGTATAAGAATGCCATCAATTTCTTGACATTAATTTTGTATCCTGTTACTTTGCCAAATTTATTTTTTTAAGTCTAGTAGATTTTTGATGGAGTCTTCAGGGTTTCCTATGTATAATATCATGTCATCTGCAAATAATGGCAGTTTCACTTCCTCCTTTCCAATTTGGATCCCTTTTATTTTTTCTTCATGTCTGATTGCTGTGGCTAAGACTTCCAGTACAATGTTAAATAAGAGTGGCGAAAGTGGACATCCCTGTCTTGTTCCTGTTCTTAAGGGAAAGGTTTTTAGTTTCTGCCCACTGAGTATGATGTTGGCTGTAGGTCTTTCATATATGGGCTTTATTATGTTGAGATATGATCCCTCTATTCCCACATTGCTGAGCATTTTTATCAGAAATGGAGGCTGGATTTTGTCAAATGCATTTTCATCATCTATTGATACGATCATGTGGTTTTTATTCTTCATTTTGTTTATGTGGTGTATCACATTTATTGATTTGCGAATATTGTACCAGCCTTGCATCCCTGGGATGAATCCCACTTGGTCATGGTGAATAATTTTTTTGATGTATTGCTGGATCTGATTTGCTAGTATTTTGTTCAGGATTTTGGCATCTATGTTCATCAGGGATATTGGCCTGTAGTTTTCTTTCTTTGTAGTGTCTTTTTATGGTTTTAGAATTAGAATTATGCTGGCCTCATAAAATGAGTTTGGAAGTGTTCCTTCTTCTTGAATTTTTTGAAATAGTTTGAGGAGAATGGGTGTTAGTTCTTTTTTGAATGTTCGGTAAAACTACCCTGTGAAGCCATCTGGGCCTGGGCTTTTGTTTGCTGGGAGAGTCTTAATTACCTCTTCAATTTCCTTAGTTGTTATTGGTCTGTTCAAGTTTTCTATCTCTTCTCGGTCCAGTTTTGGGAGACTGTGTGTTTCTAGATTTTCCCATTTTGCTTAGATTGTCAAATTTGTTGCCATATAATTGTTCATAGTAGCTGTTAACAATCTTTTGTATTTCTGTGGTGTCAGTTGTTACTTCTCCTCTTTCATTTCTGATTTTGTGCATATGGGTTTTCTCTCTTTGTTTCTTGGTGAGTCTAGCTAAGGGTCCATCAATCTTGTTTATCTTTTTGAAAAAAACAGCTCTTTGTTTTATTGATCCTTTGAATTATTTTTTTTGGTCTCTATGTCATTTATTTCTGCTCTGATCTTTACTATTTATTTCCTTCTACTTGTTCTGGGGTTTTCTTTTTGTTTGCTTTCTAATTCTTTAAGTTGTGAGGTTAGACAGTCAATTAGAAATTTGTCTTGTTTCTTGAGGTAGGCCTGTGAACTTACCTCTCAGAACTGCTATTGCTGCATCCCATAGATTTTGTGTTGTTGTGTGTTCATTTTCATTGGTTTCCAGGAAGTTTTTAATTTCTTCCTTGATCTCCTCAGTAACCCTTTCATTGTTTAATAACATGCTATTTAACCTCCATTTGTTGAAATATCTTTGCATGTTTTTGTTGCAATTGATTTCTAGTTTCATGCCATTGTGATCTGAGAAGATGCTTGATATGATTTCAATCTTCTTGAACTTGTAGAGATTTAGTTTGTGTCCTATCATGTGGTCTATCTTTGAGAATGTCCCATGTGCACTTGAGAAGAATGTGAATTCTGTAGTTTTGGGGTGTAATTCTCTGTAGATATCTATTTAATCCATTTGATCTAGTGCTTCATTTAGAGTCTATGTTTCCTTGCTAATTTTTTGTCTAGAGGATCTATCCAGTGGTGTCAACAGGGTGTTGAAGTCCCCTGCTATGATTGTATTGCTGTTGATTTCACCTTTGAAGTCCTCCAGAAGATTTTTAATATATTTTGGTGCTCCTATATTGGGTGCATATATGTTTATCAAGGTTATATCTTCCTGTTGGATAGATTCTTTCAATATTATGTAGTGGCCTTCTTTGTCTCTAGTTGTGGTCTTCATTTTGAAATCTATTTTATCAGATATGAGTATTGCTACCCCAGCTTTTTTTTGCTTTCCATTTGTGTGGAAAATTTTTTTCCATCCCTTCACTTTCAACCTATGTGAGTCTTTTGTTGTGAGGTGGGTCTCTTGTAAACAACATATAGATGAGTCATGCTTTCTTATCCAATCAGCTACTCTGTGTCTTTTTATGGGAGCATTCAGTCCATTTACATTTAAGGTGATTATTTATATGTACTTATTTATTGCCATTTTTGTTTAGTTTGGTTATATTTTTCTTCCTATCTCTTCTTCTAATTATAGCAGTCCTTTTAACAGTGCTGGTTTGTTGCTAATGTATTCCCTTAGCCTTTTTTTGTCTGTGAAGCTCTTTATTTGACCTTCTATTTTGAATGACAGCCTTGCTGGGTATAGTCTTGGATTCAGATCCTTGTTTTTCATGACCTTAATTATTTCATGCCATTCCCTTCTGGGTTGTAGTGTTTCTTGTGAGAGGTCAGCTGAGAGCCTTATAGGGTTTCCTTTGTAGGTAACCTGTTGCTTATTTCTTGCTGCTTTTAGGATTCTCTCTTTGTCTTATTTTTTGGCATTTTAATTATTATTATTATTTTTTTTATCCTCACCCAAGGACATTTTTCCATTTTTTGCCCAGGTAGAGTGGGAGAGAGAGAGAGGAACAGAGAGAGAGAGAGAAACATCGACGTGAAGGGACACATCGAGTGGCTGCCACCCTCACGACCAACCAGGGCCGGGGACAAACTGCAACCGAGGTACGTGCCCTTAGCGGGAACCGAACCCGGGTCTCTCTGGACCTCAGGCCGACGCTCTAACCGCTGAGCCAAACCGACCAGGGCTGGCATTTTAATTATTATGTGTCTTGGTGTGGGCCTGTTTGGGTTCTTCTTACTTGGGGCTCTCTGTGCTTCTTGAACTTGAATGACTTCTTCCTTCACCAATTAGGGAAGTTTTCTGTCACTATTTCTTTGAATATATTCTCTAACCCTTGCTCATTTTCTTCTTTGTTGGGGACTCCTATGATGCGAATATTATTACATTTCTGGTTGTCCCACAGTTCTCTTAAGCTGTCTTCCTGTTTTCTAACCGTTTTTTCCTTTTGGTTTTCTGATTGGTTGATTTTTTCTACCCTGTCTTCTAATTTGTTGATCCGGTCCTCAGCTTCCTCTACTCTGCTCTTTAGGCCTTCCAATGTGTTCTTTATTTGTGATATGTCACTCTTTATCTCTGCCTGGTGGTTTTTAATTTCCAATTGGTTTATTTTCAGCATCTCTGTGTTTTTCCTCATGCTGCTGAGCTTCCTCAAGATCATGGCTCTGAATTCTAGCTCTGTTAACATGCCTAACTGCTCCACATTGATATATTCTTCGGTGGAGGTCTCTTGTTCTTTCATTTGGCTTTTGTTTCTATGTTTCACTATTTTGGCTATCACAATGGTCTTTTGAGCCTGCCAAGTTTTCCCTGTGGGTATTGGTGTTCTGCTATTTGTGGCTTCCTCTCCTGGGTCTAGATGAGCGAGGGAGGACCCACGTTAAACACCACTGTCAAGACTTACTTTCCTGGTTAGAGTTGCTAGCTCAGGAATGGTACTGTTATCCTCTAGCTTTTTGCCTGGAGGCTAGCAGTCAGGTTACTTGAAGAGTTTTGGGTTGCCAGTTGATTGAAAAACTCCCTCAGGTGCTCAGCATTAGGGGATTTCCTGAGGGTGGGGCAGATGCTGGTTGTTAGTGATCCTCAATTTGCATTTCAATGGCCCACAGGGTGGGGTTGGATCTCTGAGGGAGGGGCTGCTGCCTCTCCCCAGAGCCCTGGGAAGGAGCAATATGGCCACCATCCTGCGTGGCTGCAACTCAGGAAAGCTCTGAGCGCCCTCCAAATCCCGAGTGTCCCCACACAGTTCCAGTCCAGTCTGCCTCCCTCTGCTGGAGCCCAAGGTGAGTGGCTGTGGCTGTTTTAGCCTCTGTCCCGGCTGCGCTGTGGAGCCGCCTGGGAGTGTAACCCGAGGGCGCTGCTCCCAGCCCCCGTCTCGCACCTTCGCAAGCCTACCAGGATCAAGTCAGTGTCCCTAGTTATATGGTCCTCGCAAGCTGCTTTTCTGTTGCTTTTCCCCCGTCGATTTGTCTGTGTTTTAGTTATAATCCCAGTTTGGTCCTGGGAGACGGTCTGTGTAGCTTCTGTTCACTCCGCCGCCATTTTGGAAAATCTGTCCTCAAGTTTTATGGGCATTGTAGCATATGGCAGGATTTTCTTCTTTTTTATGACTGAATAATATTCAAATGTATGTATATGCCACATTTTTTTGGTTTGTTTGTTTTATTAATCCTCATCTAAAGATATATTTTTTCCCATTGATTTTTAGATGGAGTGGAAGGAGGGAGGGAGAGAGAGAGAGAAACATTGATGTGCGAGAGACACATTGAGTGGTTGCTCCCGCACGACCCTGGGGCTGGGGATCAACTTGCTACCCAGGTACCTGCCCTTGACTGGGAATTGAACCTGTGACACTTTTGTCTGCAGGCCAACACTCTAACATGTGAGCCACATGGGCCAGGGTAATATATGCTATATTTTATTTATTCATTTATTTATTTATTTCCTTTATTGATTTTAGAGAGAGGAAGGAAGAAGGAAAGAGAGATTGAAACATCGATGAGAGAGAACATCGTTTGGCTGCCTCCTGAATGCCCCCCATTGGGGATTGGGCCCACAACCTGGGTATGTGCTCTGAATGACCGGTGACCTCTTGATACATAGATTGATGCTCAATCACTGAGCCACACCAGCTGGGCAATATATGCCACATTTTAAAAAATCACATATTCTTTATCCAATGAATCTCTAGGATGCTTTCATTTCTCGACTATTGTAAATGATGCTGCAAAAACGGTGTTTCTTATCAGAGATGAGTTCTCTCCTTGCTTTTAGGACCCTTGGTGGAGGGTTTTTTCTCTGTACGTAAATAACTATTAGGTTAGACATCTTAGGTGGAAACAAACAAGGTGGATGAATGTGGGAATGCTATAGATACCACATATCAATGAGAAGGCTAGGGGTAAGGCCTCCTAGGACAATAACAGAGTGTAGATTCTCTTTAGGTGGTCTGTCCGAATTGATAAGGAGAGACAATCCGTAAGGCTGTCACATTGTTTAATCCTAGAGCAGCTAAAATTTCAGACTCCAGATGTTTACTTACACAAAAAGCACAGAACCATCCCCCAGTTCTGACTGCAGCCTTCCATCACTGGAATCCTAAATCCTGACCCCAAGGATCAAAGACCTGGGGCAGCAGTGAGGAGGAAAGACCACCCCAAAAACAAATGTGTAATTGCCAAAAGTTGAGAGAAAAACCTGTAAAGGCAAAACCCTAACTGAGCCTAATAAATATGAAAAGCTGTGTTTCTTCCTACAATGATTTCTTGAAGAGGTACATAAAAGACGACTAAAACTGCCTACTGGTGTGGCTCGGTGGACTGAGCGTTGTTCCATGGACTGAAAGGTCCTAGTTCGATTCCTGGTCAGGGCACATGCCCAGGTTGCGAGTTTGATCTGATCATTGTTGATGTTGATCTCTCATTGATGTTTCTATCTCTGTCCCCTCTCCCTCTCTCTAAAATCAATAAAAACATATCTAAAAATAAAATAAAACCAATGTCATCATAAAACAGACTTCACTCAAATGTAGATATGCATTTTATAGGTATAAGTGGTGTCAGGGAAACACTGAATCAGGTTCCCAAGGAGCTTCCTGGTAGTTGGAGTGAAAAGGTAAGTGCTCAGGAAAATGGTACGAAATATGGGAGGCAGTGTATGTGGAACATGCTGTTTGGAGGAGGGGGAGGTACTCTTGGTTAGAAAGAGCAAAGAGCATGACTGGGGGATAGAGGTTTGCACCAGACTCAGAATAATGATAGCATTTAAACCAGTGATTCTCAACCTGTGGGTCGCGATCCCTTTGGGGATCGAACGACTCTTTCACAGGGGTCACAAAGACCATTGGAAAACACATATTTCTGGTGGTCTTAGGAACCGAGACACCACTCCTCTATCCATTTCCAGGTGGGTCCGCCCACATGCAGATATGCCCACATACAACATGAGGAACTGTATTAAAGGGTCATAGCATTTAAATAAATGAACAGGGCCCTGGCTGGTTTGGCTCAGTGGTTAGAATGTGGGACCTCAGAACCAAGGGTGGTAGGTTCGATTCCCAGTCAAGGGCATGTACCTGGATTGTAGGTTCGATTCCCAGGCCCTGGTTAGGATCATGTAGAAGGCAACCCATCAGTGTGTCTGTCTTTCTTTGGTCCGCAGGCTGACGCTCTAACCGCTGAGCCAAACTGGCCAGGGCCGGTGTGTCTCTCTTACATTGATGTTTCTCTCTCTCTCTCTCTCTCTCTCTCTCTCTCTCTCTCTCTCTCTCCCTCTCCCTCTCCTTCTCCCTCTCCCTCTCCCTACCTTCCACTTTATCTAAAAATCAATAGAGCCCGGTCCGTGTGGCTCAGGTGGTTGAGCGTTGTCCCATGCATTAAGAGGTTGCTGGTCAGGGCACATGCCCAGGTTGCAGGCTCATTGTCCAGTACAGGGCATGCAGGAGGCAGCCAGTTGGTGTTTCCATCTCTCTCTCTCCCTCTCTCTTCCTCTCTCTCTCTCGGAAAAAAACCACAATAAAAACATATTTTTAAAATAAAATTAAAAAATCAATGGAAAAATATCCTCAGGTGAGGATTAAAAAAAATAAAATAAATAAATAACCAAACAGGGTTCACAAAGGCATTTTTGTTTTGCTTTAGCCAATATATATTTCGTTTGAAGTAGGAAACTGAGGACAATAACAGAAAGACATGGTCCCTGCCTCCCAGGAGGTTTCCGAAAAGTATTTCAATGGGGGAGCAGGTTTTTTATAATTTTTTTTTTCTTTATTGATTTTTAGAGAGAGGAAGGGAGAGAGAGAGAGATAGAAACATCGATGAGAGAGAACATCGATTGGCTGCCTCCTGCATGCCCCTCACTGGGGATTGGGCCCACAACCTGGGCATGTGCCCTGACCGGGAATCAAACCGGTGACCTCTTGGTGCCTGGGTCGACGCTTAACTACTGAGTCACACAGGCCGGGCCTTTTTTTTCATATATATATATATATATATATATATATATATGAAACAATATATATGAATAATATATATATATATATTATTCTCTAGGGAGTAGATTTTTCTAATGAGGCCCACACCCTCTGAGGGGGCCCCAGAAGCACCTCCAGGGCACTTGGCCCCCCAAGCACAGCTTGATGAGCAGGGCTCGAGCATCCGGGACAGACAGTCTGGTTGTGACAGCAGCTCAGGAGTTGACTCTGACCCTGTCCCCTGGAGCCAGCGGCAGTCAGGCACACTGTGACCACACCAACTCGGTCCTCGGTGGGGCCATCTTCCAGCACCCCGCTCATGGCACCCTGGCTGGCTGTCCCCATGCATTTTCTGCTCAGCTCCTGGCCCTTGGCTCTTGGGGCCGGTTTTTGGTTTCCCACTGTGAGGCTCCTTCAGACTTTAGTTCTCACTGATATAGGAGAAAAGAAAGGACAAGTTGCTGGTGGGGTTTCCAAGAGGAAATGCTGGGCAATACCCGGGCTCGGGCTCATCATACTGAGTTGGTGAGTGGAGGAGTCAAGCAGGGAGGCGGGTGGGGTGGAAGCGTTGGATCCTGGGATACATTACTAGCTGACTCTGGTTTGAATATCTAGCCTTCCAGCTGGGTGACCCTGAGCAACTAGCATAGAGGCCTCTTTTCTTCATTTGTAAATCTGGCAAAATAATACCAAGTCACAGGATTATCACAGAGTTGCAGTTGCAAGGAAATATTAAAATATGAAGCCTCCTGTGGGGCATACAGTAAAAGGCCAGTGGAAAGGGGGTTATGCTGAGAGGGAGTGGAGGAGCTTCTGTGAGCTCTGAGTTGTGTAGAGTGCAAAACAGAAGCCTAACTGCTGAGCCAGGGCAGGGCCATAGTTATGATTTTGGAGAGGTTTTGAAGACTCGGCTAAAATGCTGATTTTTAGTCCATGGAGCAGATCTGCGGTCACTCAAGGAGAAATGGAGAGGAATGGGGGAGGGGCGGGGAGGCCAGGAGGCGGCTGCACAGCCAGCCTGTCACTCCAGGATGATGGATGAGCCTATTCCATGGCTTGTAATTAGTGCTGACTGGCTCTGAGATTCTTCCCTTGAGGGAGAGCTCCCTGCTCCTCCGTGGCCAGAGGCCCTCCTTAGGGATGGGGGCTGGGCTGTGTGTAAAGTTTGAAACTCTGGCACGGATTCCCAGAGGCTGGTGTGCATGTGCTTTTGTACATGTGAGTGTGTGTGCAGATTTGTGACTCTTGTAACAGAGCATGTGTGAACATGTCTGCATACTATAGGTGTACCTACATGTATATGAGTGTGTATTGTGCTAAATTGCTAGTCAAGACAAAGATTGAATATGCATTGAGAGGAATATGGGAATGCTAGACTTTTGTCTGGGTCACTTGAGTGATCCCTCTTAGTTATCCAATGGCAGGCAGCCCTGTCCTGAGGGAAGAAACCACGGAAGCCTTCGTGCCTCTATGGAGCTGCCACTCCCTGAGGTGCCTGGTAGCCAAAGCAGCTCAGGGTGGAGGGGTTGTCCCCATTTGCATAAGAGTTTTTCTGGAATAAGGGGAATTCATATTTCCCCAACATTTATTCCAAAGATTCAAAATTATAGAGAGTAGTTTCAGCCAAGGCTTAGGACAGAGAATATCAGTAAATTCTCTAAAATACAATTACCATGAGAGAAATCCAGGTTGCTGAACGCTGGGGTCTCCCAGCTCCACTATTCACTGCCATGAGACCTTGAAGGAGTAGGTTAACTGCTCTCTAAGATTTCATTTTTCAGTCACAGAAAGGGGAGAAAAATGGTGTGGTGCTATCTATCATATATAAATTTGAATGATGCAAATGTGAAAAACTGCACATTCCCCTCAATTAAAAAAATCCATTGAGGTTGCTTGATTTTATAGTTGGTGAGCCGTGTGGGCTGTAGACCGTGCTTGCAACTATGGCCACAGGACAGCATCGCTTGAGCTGCAAAAGTAAATCACTGCCATCAGTGTTACATCCTGTGAACCAAGCTGTTGTTTACGCTAGACCTAAGTTTCGGGAGTGACATTAATGACTAATGGGCTGTTATTTTAATATTCAACATTATCATTTAAAATACTTTCCAGTATCTTAGAATGATGCTATCTCCGAGCTTATTAACTGGTGGCGTGAATGCCAAAAACCACTCTCCAAAGTCAATCACTTAATGGAAGTTAGATGTGATAAGACACTATGGAGCAGCCCAACCACACTTCCATGACATGCCAAGCAGTTAACTTAGAAGGGCCTACTCTGTGGGACATTAGAGATTTTGGTATTAGTGAATAAAAAATAGCACGAAGGAAAAAATATTCTCCAGTGGTTGGAAATTCCTCGCCCTACCTTTTAGAGTTATTCTTCCGGAAAATATAGTGTCAAATCATGTAAGTTTTGTATTATTCGATGTCTTAAGTAACATATCCTTTTCTTTTTTCTTTTTTTAAAATTTTTTATTTTTTTGGTACGTGCCCCTAGCGGGAACCAAACCCAGGACTCTCTGGTCCGCAGGCCGATGCTCCAACCGCTGAGCCAAACCGGCCAGGGAAACATGTTCTTTTCATAAGGTGTCATTTCCCCTTAAAGGAAATTATGTAATCTATGAAAAGTTCTCAGCACAGTAGCACCTGACAGCTTGGTAAGTAAGTGCTCAATGCATGCTGGTGTTGCTGCTATTGTGGTTATCAACGTTGGCCCTAAGGGTTTGTAGGGAGCAGGTTGGTTCTGAAACAGTGCGACTCAGGTCAGAAGCCTTCTGGAATCCAAGTAGTGACTGTAAGTATTGCCTTTTGAGAAACAGTAGCTGAACGAGTGTGAACTGTAAACTTTGAAATCAAAGTTTCAATCCCCACAGTGGTTGTTTTAAAAATCAGGAATCTCACAGGAAGCTACAAATGTCCAAAAGGCTATGCAAGAGAAAGTTTCAACAGCGACACCATGTGGCTACAAGGAACAACTGCAATGGACCCTCAATCACACTTCAGGGTTTTCTCAGGATGCCCTCAACCAAACTCAGGTGTGGACTGTGTCCTTGGGGAGGGAAAGCAGGTCACTGGAATGTTGTGTCTCAGAGTAGGACTGACCTGCATGGTGAGAGGGTGGGGGTCTTAGATGTGTGTGTGGGTCTATGGGTCAATGGCCCTCTGTCTTTCTCAAAAGTGACAAGTGCAGGTGGAGGAGTTGGGGTTAAATATGCCAGAGAGAGCCCTGGCAGGTTTGGCTTAGCAGACCGAACTGCAACCGAGGCCAAGGGCACAAAGCTTGCTTGCAGTTCGATCCGGCCCTGGTTAGGGCCTGGTCAGGGTCTTGCAGTAGGCAACCAATTGGTGTGTCTCTCTCATGTCGATGTTTCTTTCTTTCTTTCTCTCTCCCTCTCCCTCCCACCTTCCCTCCCTCCCACTTTATCTGAAGATAAATGGAAAAAATCCTCAGGTGAGGATTAAAAATAAAATTCCAGAGAGAGCAGAGAAGAATAAAATTATGTGTAAGAAACTTAAAATTTCACATAATAAATCATTTCTAGTATTATGATATGGACAAAAAGTAGTAAGTTGCTGGGGAAAACTGCTAATAGTTTCTCTAGGAATATGTAAGACCGCTATGGTAGATTGGAAAAGTGGCCACAGTTATTCATGTTTTGTTTTTGTTTTTGAAATACATATATCCATGCCTTTTGCAGAGTCTTTTCTTTAAAAGCGGAAGGTTTTTCCTTACTCTTCGTACCTAAGCTGGTCTGATGACTTGCTTTGGCCAATCGCACGAGGCAGAAGTGACGTTATATTGCCTCTGCTCACTTTCTTAGACCCTTGCAACCTCCATATATGAATAAGACCAGACTAGCCTCGAAGATGAGAGACCAAGTGGAGCAGAACCTGTCAGCCAAGGCCAAAGACATAGGGAAA